>NC_086449.1:471235332-471595332 GCF_028390025.1 Pseudophryne corroboree
ACCACCTAACCGTGGTTTTTTTTTCATTCTTTATACCGTCGTCATACTAGTTGTTACGAGTATACTACTATCTCTTTATCAACCAGTGTACAGTGCGGTAGTTCACGGCTGTGGCTACCTCTGTGTCGGCACTCGGCAGCCCGTCCATAATTGTATATACCAGTGACCTAACCGTGGTTTTTTTTTCTTTCTTTATACATACATACTAGTTACGAGTATACTATCTCTTTATCAACCAGTCTATATATTAGCAGCAGACACAGTACAGTGCGGTAGTTCACGGCTGTGGCTACCTCTGTGTCGGCACTCGGCAGCCCGTCCATAATTGTATATACCACCTAACCGTGGTTTTTTTTTTTTCTTTATACATACATACTAGTTACGAGTATACTATCTCTTTATCAACCAGTCTATATATTAGCAGCAGACACAGTACAGTGCGGTAGTTCACGGCTGTGGCTACCTCTGTGTCGGCACTCCGCAGCCCGTCCATAATTGTATATACCAGTGACCTAACCGTGGTTTTTTTTTCTTTCTTTATACATACATACTAGTTACGAGTATACTATCTCTTTATCAACCAGTCTATATATTAGCAGCAGACACAGTACAGTGCGGTAGTTCACGGCTGTGGCTACCTCTGTGTCGGCACTCGGCAGCCCGTCCATAATTGTATATACCAGTGACCTAACCGTGGTTTTTTTTTCTTTCTTTATACATACATACTAGTTACGAGTATACTATCTCTTTATCAACCAGTCTATATATTAGCAGCAGACACAGTACAGTGCGGTAGTTCACGGCTGTGGCTACCTCTGTGTCGGCACTCCGCAGCCCGTCCATAATTGTATATACCAGTGACCTAACCGTGGTTTTTTTTTCTTTCTTTATACATACATACTAGTTACGAGTATACTATCTCTTTATCAACCAGTCTATATATTAGCAGCAGACACAGTACAGTGCGGTAGTTCACGGCTGTGGCTACCTCTGTGTCGGCACTCGGCAGCCCGTCCATAATTGTATATACCAGTGACCTAACCGTGGTTTTTTTTTCTTTCTTTATACATACATACTAGTTACGAGTATACTATCTCTTTATCAACCAGTCTATATATTAGCAGCAGACACAGTACAGTGCGGTAGTTCACGGCTGTGGCTACCTCTGTGTCGGCACTCGGCAGCCCGTCCATAATTGTATATACCAGTGACCTAACCGTGGTTTTTTTTCTTTCTTTATACATACATACTAGTTACGAGTATACTATCTCTTTATCAACCAGTCTATATATTAGCAGCAGACACAGTACAGTGCGGTAGTTCACGGCTGTGGCTACCTCTGTGTCGGCACTCGGCAGCCCGTCCATAATTGTATACTAGTATCCAATCCATCCATCTGCATTGTTTACCTGAGGTGCCTTTTAGTTGTGCCTATTAAAATATGGAGAACAAAAATGTTGAGGTTCCAAAATTAGGGAAAGATCAAGATCCACTTCCACCTCGTGCTGAAGCTGCTGCCACTAGTCATGGCCGAGACGATGAAATGCCAGCAACGTCGTCTGCCAAGGCCGATGCCCAATGGCATAGTACAGAGCATGTCAAAACCAAAACACCAAATATCAGTAAAAAAAGGACTCCAAAACCTAAAATAAAATTGTCTTAATCTTACTCACACAGTCAGCTACCTCATTGCGCCTCTTTTTTTCTTTGCGTCATGTGCTGTTTGGGGAGGGTTTTTTGGAAGGGACATCCTGCGTGACACTGCAGTGCCACTCCTAGATGGGCCCGGTGTTTGTGTCGGCCACTAGGGTCGCTAATCTTACTCACACAGCTACCTCATTGCGCCTCTTTTTTTCTTTGCGTCATGTGCTGTTTGGGGAGGGTTTTTTGGAAGGGACATCCTGCGTGACACTGCAGTGCCACTCCTAGATGGGCCCGGTGTTTGTGTCGGCCACTAGGGTCGCTAATCTTACTCACACAGTCAGCTACCTCATTGCGCCTCTTTTTTTCTTTGCGTCATGTGCTGTTTGGGGAGGGTTTTTTGGAAGGGCCATCCTGCGTGACACTGCAGTGCCACTCCTAGATGGGCCCGGTGTTTGTGTCGGCCACTAGGGTCGCTAATCTTACTCACACAGTCAGCTACCTCATTGCGCCTCTTTTTTTCTTTGCGTCATGTGCTGTTTGGGGAGGGTTTTTTGGAAGGGCCATCCTGCGTGACACTGCAGTGCCACTCCTAGATGGGCCCGGTGTTTGTGTCGGCCACTAGGGTCGCTAATCTTACTCACACAGCTACCTCATTGCGCCTCTTTTTTTCTTTGCGTCATGTGCTGTTTGGGGAGGGTTTTTTGGAAGGGACATCCTGCGTGACACTGCAGTGCCACTCCTAGATGGGCCCGGTGTTTGTGTCGGCCACTAGGGTCGCTTATCTTACTCACACAGCGACCTCGGTGCAAATTTTAGGACTAAAAATAATATTGTGAGGTGTGAGGTATTCAGAATAGACTGAAAATGAGTGTAAATTATGGTTTTTGAGGTTAATAATACTTTGGGATCAAAATGACCCCCAAATTCTATGATTTAAGCTGTTTTTTAGTGTTTTTGGAAAAAAACACCCGAATCCAAAACACACCCGAATCCGACAAAAATAATTCGGTGAGGTTTTGCCAAAACGCGTTCGAACCCAAAACACGGCCGCGGAACCGAACCCAAAACCAAAACACAAAACCCGAAAAATTTCCGGCGCTCATCTCTAATATTTCCCAAACAGTAGTAATCTGTGACTTGATTTAAAATCCTCATGTGCTTGAAAATTGTAGTTATCACAACAATGTGTCCCATAGCTTTCTGCAACCTAAGTAGGACTCCAACATCCTTGAGGTGGCTAGCAATAATGAAGCATGATGGTTTGTCTTCCCCTGTATGCAATGTATGCTATACTGTAAGTTTTGTAAATCTTTTTATGGAACCAAGGTCAGTATTTAGAGCTAACATCCAGGCCAACTGGACCATCTTTTTTTAAAGGCTTTCATCAGATAAGAACTTATACTTACTTTTAATAAACATGTTTTATCTAAGTATTATAATCTATTAAAATTGGAAATACTCCACCATTTATAATTCTAAACACTCACTTATACAAATATTGTAAGTTGTTTTAAGCAAATTTTACAAGTTCAGTAATGATATGTAAGATACAAACCTATTATTAAGCATTACATCTATCTTCCTAAGAATTAAATACCGGTATTTAAAGTTCTAATGCTGTCACATGCATGTTCAATATAATTTTGAGAATTTAATTTAAATCCAGACATATAATTTTTTTCTGATTGCTTAATAATTGTTTTCTATAAGCATTATTGTCTATTGTATAAGTTATGCCATTTATGTCATATTTGCAGTACAATGTTTATTAAAGCATGAATAGAATGAAAAGTTTAAGTCTCATTTATTTGTTAAAACTCCCACAGGGCTTGAAATTTATGTCTTCTCATTAAGTATTCTGAGAAATCCTATCCTAAAATTAGTAGCTAATGTCATTAGTGTAATCAAGGGCTTTCATTTTAATATATCAACCTACAGCAGCTCCCGTAATGATTTTTAACATAATCCTGACTTAGAAAATATAAGTCAGCACTTAAGAATGACATTGTGAAAATGTTAACATTAGAGATTCTGACAGTGATTAGCATTCTCTTATTTATTTATTTATTTATTTGTTTATTTATTTATTTATATTCATGCAAATAGAAAATAGATAATAATAATAATACAGTGGTATATGACATTTATGTAGGTAGTGAGAAGCAATGTTGAACAAACACTATTGGGTAAATACTGTATAATAGCCTGCAAACTGCATCTGAGGGCAGGGACGTAACTAGAACTTTGTGGGCAACATAGCAAAATTTTAAAATGCCTCCCTTCTATAGAGAGGGGAAGTTCAAGGTGTCACACACACAGTGGTAGGGGGGTACAGGGTGTCACACACAGGGGTAGAGGGTGTACAAGGTGTCATACATGGGGGGTAAGAGGGTACAGGGAAACACACACACAGAGGTAGGGGGTGTACAGTATGTCATACATGGGGGGGGTAAGGGGGTACAGGGTTTCACACATACAGGAGCAGGGGGTACAGGGTGTCGCACACAGCAGTTGGGGGTGTACACTGTGTCATACACAGGGTGGTAGGGGGGTACAGGGTGTCACACATACAGAGAGATAGGTGGTGTACAGTGTCAATGTCATACACAGGGGTGTACAGGGTGTCATACAAACAGGGGTAGGGGTACAGGGTGTCATACGGACAGGATTAGGGGGGTACAGGGTGTCATACACTGGGGGAGTACAAGGTGTCACACATATGCACAAGGGTAGAGGTGTACTGTCTCCTTGGGCCCTCACCGCTCTGTGCTTTAATCCACCTCAGGGTGACAGAGATTGAAGCCTGTGGACCCACGCTTTCCTCACCACCAAAGCTGCTTCCTACTTTGTCAGTTTTGGGCCCAGCCTAGTTGAAGCCAAAGGTGAGGCCAACGATGGACGGGGTGGGGTCCAGGACAGACATGGAGCTGACAGAGCAGCTACGCTGTCCCATGGCACCTCCTGGATGGAAATGTCCATAGTGTGAGGCCAGGGGCACAGCTAAGTCATCAGCGAACACCCAGGTGAACTGTGTCTGGGAACAGGAGGTTGAGGTTTTCTCCCCCCCCACCCCCATGGGGCAGTTCCTGGAGGAGGGAGGGTGCTGGGCTGCTGGGGGGGAGGGCAGCACAGATCTCTGCCATGACATGCAGTTTCCTCAGATAGAAGGTCCCATATGGGCAGCACTCTTTGATAATTAGTGGGAGGTTCTGCTCTCCGGACCATCAGACCTGCAGCTTGTATGGCCCCGGCGCAGGGCCGTTTCTATTGTGGATGAGCATGGTGAGTACCCACAATTTTGCCATTTAAATGATTCTACATCTGGCAGACTTGCCAGGAACCCACAGATGCTTGCAGTTTGTACGCTATTACATTTACCCCTATATATTGAACAAACATATTAGGATTACTTTAAAATACTTTATTGTAGAAATGAAAACAATAGCAATATAAAAATATATATATTTTAAATCATAGAGTATATAGAGCCTCCACTATTGGCCACTAATGTTCTTAATTGCAGTACTTTAGTACTTGACTGGTGTTCAGTCTGAAGTCTCACAGCCAATATTTGTGCTACTCACTTAATTGTACTATGGGGGTAATTCCAAGTTGATCGCAGCAGGAATTTTGTTAGCAGTTGGGCAAAACCATGTGCACTGCAGGGGGTGCAGATTTAACATGTGCAGAGAGAGTTAGATTTGGGAGTGGTGTGTTCAATCTGCAATTTAATTTGCAGTGTAAAAATAAAGCAGCCAGTATTTACCCTGCACAGAAACAACATAACCCACCCAAATCTAACTCTTTCTGCACATGTTATATCTGCCTCCCCTGCAGTGCACATGGTTTTGCCCAACTGCTAACAAAATTCCTGCTGCGATCAACTTGGAATTACCCCCTATAGGTCTAATTCAGACCTGATCGCAAGCAGCAAAATTGTTCTGTAATGGGCAAAACCATGGGGGTAATTCAGACCTGATCGCAGCAGCAAAATTCTTCTCTAATGGGCAAAACCATGTGCAGTGCAGGTGGGGCAGATTAAACATGTGCAGAGAGAGTTAGATTTGGGTGTGGTGTGTTCAAACTGAAATTTAAATTGCAGTGTAAAAATAAAGCAGCCAGTATTTACCCTGCACAGAAACAAAATAACCCACCCAAATCTAAATCTCTCTGCACATGTTATATCTATCTCCCCTGCAGTGCACATGGCTTTGCCCATTAGAGAACAATTTAGCTGCAACGGTCAGGTCTAAATTAGGCCCTATGTCTACTGGATATCCTAAGTCAATATCAAAACACTGCTATAATAATGGAGAATATGTCTATCATTCAGTAGGGAGCACTTGCCTGCAAAACTAGTATTGTCCTGATACCCATCATCCTTGATTGTATCTGTATTCATGACAAACATCTACAGTATGAAACATTTCCAGAGTTGAAACATTTATCACACAAGACACTAGACACTGTAAAAACTTTATTTCATGCATTATTATTATATTATATGCATAATTGTCACTAATCGGTCTGTCCTCCCATGTCACTGGGTCACTTACCGCTCCTTCCGCGCTAATGCCCAATCCGGTGGCAAGCTGTCAAAGCCCGGTGCACATGATAACTATAAAGGTCTCCGTATTTCTCGGCCTACTAGGACGCAGCTCACTGCAAGCCAGATCCAGAGTTCTGCTGTCCCAATCACCTGACCAGTCTAGCCAATCGTTAGTCAGCCTGAGCAGTCCTGCACCACCTGATGCTGCTCAGCCAATCTTGGCTAAACCCTGGGTATTTAATCCATCAGCTGACTCAGAAGACGCCTGTACAATGTCTAGCCTAGTCATTACTAGGTGAAGCTAACAGTGTTCCTGCTGTTTATTCCCTGTGTATCCTGCCAGTGCAGTTTTCCCATTATCAGCTATACTGACCTCCTGACCTGCTTACCATCAGAGCAGGTCATTCCTCAGGTTGCACAGTCGGTTGCTACGGACTATCTGCTTGTCTCACTCATTCCTGCTACTATCCATTCTGGTGTTTGGTCTACCAGTGCATATCCCTCTGAGTGCTCCCAGTTCCTGGATGACAGTACAACCCAGCATCAAGCCTGGTAAATCCACTGTCCAGTTCTGTCACTCCAGCATTTCCGGATTACTGCATATACTAGAGTGTGTCACATACCATTCATAGTAACTACCGAGGAATCCAGCTTGGTCAATCTGCTGTTACACTCACTCTCTCTACAGAAACCATTCATCTACCAACACCGATGTCCCGATGGTCCAGTGTCAGGATCTGGCACACTCTGCCAAGGCCCGGGTTCGATTCCCAGTCGGGGAGGCTTACTGACTCTATTTTGCATTACATGCCGAGTGGTATCCTCAAGCCAGACAGTTTCACATAATCTCCAGACACCAACACTGACAAATATCCAGACCCAGGTTCACAAATAAATACAAGCGTGACAATAATTTCCTACATTGGCTACTGTATATATTTTTTTAACTATTTTTTTTATTCATGCTGTGGCTGATGGGGCTGCAAGCGATATCGCAAGACCCGTTCTGCACATGCGCTGGCCTGACACCTTCAGATTTGTACATAAACTACTGTATTTGGTTTTATGTACAAATCTGAATTAGACCCTCCGTCTTTCTGCTCTGCCCAAGATTGTCACCTTTTCTCCACATCAACCACACTCATTCTATCCATTTTATAATCCTCTACACAGTTCATTCAAAACATACATGTATTCTCCTTTTATAATAAAACAAGCTTTAACCAACACTACTTTGTGAGTTTGGAGCTCATTCAGAGGTGGACGCTATAGCACAGCCGCTGTGTCTTTGTACAGTAGCTTTCAAGAAGCCAGCTCTTTGGATCCCTACAGTCGAAATACCAATGCTGGAATTCCGACACCCATCAGAACACTGACGCCGGCATCCAGAGCAGATCAGAATTCTGATGCCAGAATCCTGACACCCAGAAGGTAAGTATAGCCAGGAGGGTTAGGGTTTGCCTGCGGGGCGTGCGGGGTTTAGGTTTAGGCGCCACCCAGGGGGGTTAGGATTTAGCTGTGGTAGGAGGGGGGAGTTAGAGTTAGGGTGATGGGTGGGGGATTATAGTTAGGCACCACCAGGAGGGGGAGGTTAAGTTAAGGCACTAACAAGGAAGCTAAGGTTAGGATTTGGTAAGGGAGGGTTAGTGTTAAGGGGGTAGGGGAGGACTTTGAATACTTATCTTGCCCCTATCAGGATCGTGACCATCAGGATGCCAGTGTCAGTATTCTGACAGCCGGCATCCCATTCACTAGGATCGCATACCAGCCCCGTCTTAACTAATAAATCAGCTGCTGCCGGCTTCTCTGATCCGATGCGTATGAGTATAAAGTATCAGATAAACTATGTGATCATTAGACATCTGAGTCACCCTTAGGTTACCCAGAGTGTTTGATGAAATCACAATTGAAGGCCTGTAAAGCTGTATCCAAGGATCCATTCACCAGGATCGCATACCAGCCCCGTCTTAACTAATAAGTCAGCTGCTGCCGGCTTCTCTGATCCGATGCGTACGAGTATAAAGTATCAGATAAACTTATGTGATCATTAGACATCTGAGTCACCCTTAGGTTACCCAGAGTGTTTGATGAAATCACAATTGAAGGCCTGTAAAGCTGTATCCAAGGATCCATTCACCAGGATCGCATACCAGCCCCGTCTTAACTAATAAGTCAGCTGCTGCCGGCTTCTCTGATCCGATGCGTACGAGTATAAAGTATCAGATAAACTTATGTGATCATTAGACATCTGAGTCACCTTTGGTTACCCAGAGTGTTTGATGAAATCACAATTGAAGGCCTGTAAAGCTGTATCCAAGGACTCAGCCATTCCCCCCACCCCTCTCCCCGTTCCCTGTTTTCTGGAACACTCCATCCAGCTTCCTACTGTATCTGGAGGAAATAGAAAATATTATAGTGGATTCAGGAGAACTTGGCACTTGTAGCAATGTGGTAAATTAAACCTCTGCACTTGTTACATTAAATTAACTAACGGGGATGGCATTGGGATCCCGGCACTTGGGATACCGGCAATCAGAATACCGACAGTGGCATCCCGATGAGTAGGCCCTCCTGTTCTCCCCCCTAACCCCCCCTTCCACAGCTTGACCGTAACCCCGCAGCCTAACCCTAACCCTACACGGTGGTGCCTAAAACTCCCTTCCCACAGCATAAACCTAACCTCCCCCCTGCCCCACAGCCAGACCCTAAGGAGCCCAGGCATATTTACGATCGGAATGCCAGGTGTCGGGATTCTGGCATTGGTTTTCCAACTGCCGCATCCCAACTAAGTATGGAAACAACCATGAAAAACTATTTGTTCCCTACTTTAGCCAGCTTTCCCCTGAGTAATACTAAATTCAATTATATGCTTCTCTTCTACAAAAATACTAAATAAAATTGATTTGAGTAGATAAAATAAGAAAATATTATTCCCATTTAAATTGAGGCATTCCAAAGTGTGAAATTTGGTCTTATTGTGAAGGGGGCAAACCCTTTAGTCATCAAATAGCTAAAGTATAAAAGTCGTTTCCATTAGGCTTGGTTTCTATGTAGTTTGATCAAAATATATTTGAGAAAAATCTTATTTATGATATTATAGTAGGCAATATCCAAACCATACTGTACTTTTTCACTCTCTGAATGTCTGGGCAGTTTAACCTGAGTCCCAGGAAAACAGACCACCCTCCCTGATCCAGTTAGTAAAAATACAAAAGAGGTTCTGCCTACTGTGTAAATCTAAAGCATATACAACAGATAATAAATGTATGACTAGTTTTACACATAATTTGAAAATATATGTATATCAATACATATAGAATGGGAAGCAGTCCGGATGCCAGTGGTCGAGATGCCTGTGCTCGGCACCAGAATCCCTGACCCATGGGAAAAATCCCAACCATCTGCAACCAGATCGTAATTGTGTTGGGCAGGGGGTGTTTAGGTTTAGGCAGCTGGGGGAGGGTTACGGTTAGGCTGCAGGGAAGAGAGGGTTAGGAACACCCAGGGAGAGTTAGGATTAAGCTGTGGGGAAGGGACGGTTAGGTTTAGGCTGTGGGGAAATGTGGTTAGGTTTAGACACCACCGGCATGGGTTAGGGTTAGACTGCAAGGGGAAGGTTAGGCTGCAGGAATGGAGGGTTAGGGTAAGGGGAAAGAGTAAACATACTTACATGAAACTTGTCAGGATTATGTGCATCGGGATGCCGGTGTTGGTCATATGTTCGCTGGCATCCCATTCGCCTGCATTTTGTATGTATTCCTATAGAAGAAATCAGTGTCAAGTGCTTGAAGCCAGGACATGACAGCTTCTTGAATGTCTCCATCGGTTGTGAATTGCTTTCCAATCAGGTGCTTCTTCAGTGGTCCAAAGAGATGGCAATCACTCAGTGCCATGTCAGGGCTGTATGGAGAATGGTCCAGTACCTCCTTATGGTAGTGCCGTAACAACTCACGTATGTGGTTGGCTAAGTGTGGCCTGGAGTTATTGTGCAGAAATATAATGCCTATTCGCACCAACCCAGGTCGTTTTTGATAAATTTCCCTCTGCAACTGGCTCAATGTGTCACAAAAGTCAACAACATTCACAGTATCTCTTTTGGTGAGGAAATCAATAAGAAGCATGTCCTTGTGGTCCCAAAACATGGGCACTATGATCATTGCTGATGGAGTTGGTTTGAATTTCTTTGAAGGTGGGGATGATGCATGTTTTCATGTCATGAATGCTTGCTTTGTATCCAGTGTCACATGATGCACCCATGTTTCACTGCCTGTAACAATACACTGCAGGAGCTGCACTACATGAAACACAATCCCATCCTATTGGTTTTCTAAACTTCTGTAAGTTGCTTCATTGCCCAGCATGAACACTTTTAACTGTACCACAGATGACAGTTGCTCATGAACAATGGGGGTGATTCAGACCTGATCGTAGATGTGCTAAATTTAGCACATCTATGATCAGCTTCCCTGACATGCGGTGGACACCCAGCACAGGGCTAGTCTACCCTGCACATCAGGCCCTACCCCGTCGCACAAGTACAAAAGCATCGCACAGCAACAATGCTTTTGTACTTGAATAGTAGCTCCCCACCAGCGCAGATCCTGCACACTGGCAAGGAGCTGCTCGTCGCTGTAAGGGTCTCAGAGGCTGCGTGTGATGTCACGCAGCCGCCGCGGCCCACCCCCCCAATGGTCCGGGCAAACCTACGTTGGCCGGACCGCGTCCCCTTAATGGAATCCAAGCGTCGCCGGCCCGCCCCCTCCCGCCCAGCAACCGCCTTGCAGGGCTGAGACAGCACAGCAGCGATCAGGTCTGAATTAGGCCCAATGTTGTGCACAGTACCCGCTAAAATGTTCTGTTTGCCGGCACTATCACTAACTTGAATGCACTTGTCCTCCTGAATCAGACCTTAAGTGCGGCACAAATTGTCATCTGTGGTGGACATGCTTAGGCAGCCAGATCACTGCTCATTTTGAATGTCTGTCCTGCCATTATCAAAGGCAGTGCACCAAACCCAAACCTGTCTCCATGAACTGATGTTATCACCATACATTTTGACAATTTGGCTATGAATTTTAGCTGCTGATGTGCCCTTTAGATGTTGAAACCTAATCACACTACTCACCTCAATGTTTGACCATTCTCCACCATCCCAGCCATCTTACAACTGATGTTGGGACAATATGACTAATATGAGGTGCAGTCTAATGTCCATGGGGGAAGCAGTTCATATGTGGTCACAATGCTGATGCAGCAGCAATCTTTTTTAGTGATGGAACTGCAAGGCAATGCAGGTGAAGAGAGATGCCCACCAAAACCACTGCATCTTGCTCATTAATTACGTACTCCATCACAACCATGATGCAGATGCAAGGAACATTGACTCCGAGTGCCTCCACAGCAGCGCAGAATGATCGCAGGAGCTGTGACCCAGGCTCCATGTTTTATGTGTATGAGGTCATAATCTCACACCAAGACTTGCCCTGAAAACGGCCACAACACTCCTGCATTTATGAAGACAGTACTTGTTTCCTCCTCCAAATGGCCTTTTCCTATCAAACACTCTGCAAATGATTCCTCACTGCAAGCAAGTAGCATCTCAAAGGTACCTTGAAACAGCCATGATACATGCACAGTCAAATGATCGATCAGTTGCTACACCAGCAAAGTTGCAACCGCATCTGAAAAAGGCCCGATAAGCAAATAATTATGTGGCAATAAAAACGGGGCACATAAAAATGTTCTGTATCTACCTCAAAAGAAAATGTTCCATGTAGTTAATCTCATGTGTTCATGTATGGGTGTGCAATATGTTTCTGGATGTGCAGAGCATACAGTATGTACAACAAATATTATAGATCTCATCAGTGGACACTGGAGAGCCATGATCTTTTTCTACTACAAGAGTGGTCTGCAACAGCAGGAGTGTTTTAGCCAACTACAAGCTGCTTTTGGAGAGGAAGCATCGTCCCAAACCACTATCAGTGAGGGAGACAGTCTTTAGAAGAAGAGGAGTCCTATGGCTGGTCTGTGTTCGCCATCACTAAGGACAGCATTGTTGCCATGCAGGCCATAGTTGAAGTGGACTCCAGGGTGACCATGGCCCAGTTAGAGGAGATATGCATCTCATCAGGATCCAAATGCTTGACACTCCATGAAAAGCTTGGCAAAGCAAAGCTTCTTCATGCTGGGTGCCCCAAGAGCAAAAACAAGGCTCAGGTGACTTGATGTCTCAATATGCTCACCAGGTTTAATGGCACTAGCTCAAACTCTGTCTGGAAGATCATCCATGGTCATAAATCCTGGATGTACAGTTTCGACCCTGAGGCCAAACAACAGTCGGCCCAGTGGACCCCCAATAAGTGGCCAAGGCCGGTCATGTAGCTGCCATATCACTTGTGCAGCAGTACACTGTCACTGTGGACTGGTATGCCAATCAATGCCAGAGGGGTAATACATGGTCCAGAAGTTCGAAGCTGAAGATGACTCTGGGATCCCCTTAATTTATCTTGTCTCTCTGTGAGCAATTTTTCAAGTCCATCAACTTATCCTTAAGAGCAAATACTGTACCTATAAGTAAATTTACTAGAAATCATGTTTACACGGGATTGCATACTCAGGTGCGTTAAGCCTTTTTTTAAACTTATAGATTTACTAAAGGCAAACATGGGGGTAAAATTACTATTTAAACTGCAAAACACATCTGAATCCACAAAGAGATGTCAATACACCATCGAACCAACTTGCAAGTACTTTTAATAGAAAATAATACAACACGGAAATTTACAAAGAATTGTGTTTATAAACACAGAGCAAACTCAGACCAATATACACTTTTCAAATAAATGACCTCCTCAGCAGCATGTTTGCAAAAGCCTGCATAGTTGAATTTCAGTGTGATCTGTGCAGTGCTTCTCTGTGTGAAAGTAAACAAAGTGTTAAAAATCAGGAAATAAACGTGTGAGGCCACGACCCCTTCCTCCCCTGAAGTATAAACAACCATAGACTCTTTGAGGGACAAAAAATGTGTAGGGTTCCGCTGTATTTAATGAGCAAGTCCCAGGTTCTTGGAGCTGTTCCCAGTTCTAAAAATACGGGGGGGAAATGTGTAGGGGTCCTCCATATTTTTAGAACCAGCACTGGGCTCTACTGTGGCATCAGCCACGTTAAACATTTCATGGGGTCACCCCGTCAAAAGCATTAACCACCCCAACTAGTCAGCCTAGGCTTGGGATTCCTGGGGAAATGGTGACCCTTCCTCTCCCCAATGTACCCCAGGCCTGTGCTGTAGCCCGGGGCTTGCCCTGCACCCCTGGGCAGTGGGTAAAGGATTGATAGCTTTCAGATAAAGTTATATTTAAATCAATATTGTATTTTACAGGGGTACGAAAGGTCCCAGGAAGTCTGCCCTGCATGCTGATACTTGGAGAACCAGAAGTACCAGCATGCAGGCCATGAAGGGCCCGCTAGTACCTATAGTCCCAATGTAATAGAAATATAAAAAAAACACAATATGCACACACCAAATGTTGTAACAGTTTATCACACACACATTCATACACACCGAGTCTACATACTTACCTTGTCCCCGGTACCGGTTGGTCCTCTTGTGCAGTAGCATCCCCATTAGTTAAAAAATGAAATGCAAACCCTCTGGACTGAGAAGTGTTATATATGTATACATATATAGTAGAGATGAGCGCCTGAAATTTTTCGGGTTTTGTATTTTGGTTTTGGGTTCGGTTCCGCGGCCGTGTTTTGGGTTCGAACGCGTTTTGGCAAAACCTCACCGAATTTTTTTTGTCGGATTCGGGTGTGTTTTGGATTCGGGTGTTTTTTTCAAAAAACACTAAAAAACAGCTTAAATCATAGAATTTGGGGGTCATTTTGATCCCAAAGTATTATTAACCTCAAAAACCATAATTTACACTCATTTTCAGTCTATTCTGAATACCTCACACCTCACAATATTATTTTTAGTCCTAAAATTTGCACCGAGGTCGCTGTGTGAGTAAGATAAGCGACCCTAGTGGCCGACACAAACACCGGGCCCATCTAGGAGTGGCACTGCAGTGTCACGCAGGATGTCCCTTCCAAAAAACCCTCCCCAAACAGCACATGACGCAAAGAAAAAAAGAGGCGCAATGAGGTAGCTGTGTGAGTAAGATTAGCGACCCTAGTGGCCGACACAAACACCGGGCCCATCTAGGAGTGGCACTGCAGTGTCACGCAGGATGGCCCTTCCAAAAAACCCTCCCCAAACAGCACATGACGCAAAGAAAAAAAGAGGCGCAATGAGGTAGCTGTGTGAGTAAGATTAGCGACCCTAGTGGCCGACACAAACACCGGGCCCATCTAGGAGTGGCACTGCAGTGTCACGCAGGATGTCCCTTCCAAAAAACCCTCCCCAAACAGCACATGACGCAAAGAAAAAAAGAGGCGCAATGAGGTAGCTGACTGTGTGAGTAAGATTAGCGACCCTAGTGGCCGACACAAACACCGGGCCCATCTAGGAGTGGCACTGCAGTGTCACGCAGGATGTCCCTTCCAAAAAACCCTCCCCAATCAGCACATGATGCAAAGAAAAAGAAAAGAAAAAAGAGGTGCAAGATGGAATTGTCCTTGGGCCCTCCCACCCACCCTTATGTTGTATAAACAAAACAGGACATGCACACTTTAACCAACCCATCATTTCAGTGACAGGGTCTGCCACACGACTGTGACTGATATGACGGGTTGGTTTGGACCCCCCCCAAAAAAGAAGCAATTAATCTCTCCTTGCACAAACTGGCTCTACAGAGGCAAGATGTCCACCTCATCTTCACCCTCTGATATATCACCGTGTACATCCCCCTCCTCACAGATTATCAATTCGTCCCCACTGGAATCTACCATCTCAGCTCCCTGTGTACTTTGTGGAGGCAATTGCTGCTGGTCAATGTCTCCGCGGAGGAATTGATTATAATTCATTTTAATGAACATCATCTTCTCCACATTTTCTGGATGTAACCTCGTACGCCGATTGCTGACAAGGTGAGCGGCGGCACTAAACACTCTTTCGGAGTACACACTTGTGGGAGGGCAACTTAGGTAGAATAAAGCCAGTTTGTGCAAGGGCCTCCAAATTGCCTCTTTTTCCTGCCAGTATAAGTACGGACTGTGTGACGTGCCTACTTGGATGCGGTCACTCATATAATCCTCCACCATTCTATCAATGTTGAGAGAATCATATGCAGTGACAGTAGACGACATGTCCGTAATCGTTGTCAGGTCCTTCAGTCCGGACCAGATGTCAGCATCAGCAGTCGCTCCAGACTGCCCTGCATCACCGCCAGCGGGTGGGCTCGGAATTCTGAGCCTTTTCCTCGCACCCCCAGTTGCGGGAGAATGTGAAGGAGGAGATGTTGACAGGTCGCGTTCCGCTTGACTTGACAATTTTGTCACCAGCAGGTCTTTCAACCCCAGCAGACTTGTGTCTGCCGGAAAGAGAGATCCAAGGTAGGCTTTAAATCTAGGATCGAGCACGGTGGCCAAAATGTAGTGCTCTGATTTCAACAGATTGACCACCCGTGAATCCTTGTTAAGCGAATTAAGGGCTGCATCCACAAGTCCCACATGCCTAGCGGAATCGCTCCCTTTTAGCTCCTTCTTCAATGCCTCCAGCTTCTTCTGCAAAAGCCTGATGAGGGGAATGACCTGACTCAGGCTGGCAGTGTCTGAACTGACTTCACGTGTGGCAAGTTCAAAGGGCATCAGAACCTTGCACAACGTTGAAATCATTCTCCACTGCACTTGAGACAGGTGCATTCCACCTCCTATATCGTGCTCAATTGTATAGGCTTGAATGGCCTTTTGCTGCTCCTCCAACCTCTGAAGCATATAGAGGGTTGAATTCCACCTCGTTACCACTTCTTGCTTCAGATGATGGCAGGGCAGGTTCAGTAGTTTTTGGTGGTGCTCCAGTCTTCTGTACGTGGTGCCTGTACGCCGAAAGTGTCCCGCAATTCTTCTGGCCACCGACAGCATCTCTTGCACGCCCCTGTCGTTTTTAAAAAATTCTGCACCACCAAATTCAAGGTATGTGCAAAACATGGGACGTGCTGGAATTTGCCCATATTTAATGCACACACAATATTGCTGGCGTTGTCCGATGCCACAAATCCACAGGAGAGTCCAATTGGGGTAAGCCATTCCGCGATGATCTTCCTCAGTTGCCGTAAGAGGTTTTCAGCTGTGTGCGTATTCTGGAAACCGGTGATACAAAGCGTAGCCTGCCTAGGAAAGAGTTGGCGTTTGCGAGATGCTGCTACTGGTGCCGCCGCTGCTGTTCTTGCGGCGGGAGTCCATACATCTACCCAGTGGGCTGTCACAGTCATATAGTCCTGACCCTGCCCTGCTCCACTTGTCCACATGTCCGTGGTTAAGTGGACATTGGGTACAGCTGCATTTTTTAGGACACTGGTGACTCTTTTTCTGAGGTCTGTGTACATTTTCGGTATCGCCTGCCTAGAGAAATGGAACCTAGATGGTATTTGGTACCGGGGACACAGTACCTCCAACAAGTCTCTAGTTGGCTCTGCAGTAATGATGGATACCGGAACCACGTTTCTCACCACCCAGGATGCCAAGGCCTCAGTTATCCGCTTTGCAGTAGGATGACTGCTGTGATATTTCATCTTCCTCGCAAAGGACTGTTGAACAGTCAATTGCTTACTGGAAGTAGTACAAGTGGGCTTACGACTTCCCCTCTGGGATGACCATCGACTCCCAGCGGCAACAACAGCAGCGCCAGCAGCAGTAGGCGTTACACGCAAGGATGCATCGGAGGAATCCCAGGCAGGAGAGGACTCGTCAGAATTGCCAGTGACATGGCCTGCAGGACTATTGGCATTCCTGGGGAAGGAGGAAATTGACACTGAGGGAGTTGGTGGGGTGGTTTGCGTGAGCTTGGTTACAAGAGGAAGGGATTTACTGGTCAGTGGACTGCTTCCGCTGTCACCCAAAGTTTTTGAACTTGTCACTGACTTATTATGAATGCGCTGCAGGTGACGTATAAGGGAGGATGTTCCGAGGTGGTTAACGTCCTTACCCCTACTTATTACAGCTTGACAAAGGGAACACACGGCTTGACACCTGTTGTCCGCATTTCTGGTGAAATACCTCCACACCGAAGAGCTGATTTTTTTGGTATTTTCACCTGGCATGTCAACGGCCATATTCCTCCCACGGACAACAGGTGTCTCCCCGGGTGCCTGACTTAAACAAACCACCTCACCATCAGAATCCTCCTGGTCAATTTCCTCCCCAGCGCCAGCAACACCCATATCCTCCTCATCCTGGTGTACTTCAACACTGACATCTTCAATCTGACTATCAGGAACTGGACTGCGGGTGCTCCTTCCAGCACTTGCAGGGGGCGTGCAAATGGTGGAAGGCGCATGCTCTTCACGTCCAGTGTTGGGAAGGTCAGGCATCGCAACCGACACAATTGGACTCTCCTTGTGGATTTGGGATTTCGAAGAATGCACAGTTCTTTGCTGTGCTGCTTTTGCCAGCTTGAGTCTTTTCATTTTTCTAGCGAGAGGCTGAGTGCTTCCATCCTCATGTGAAGCTGAACCACTAGCCATGAACATAGGCCAGGGCCTCAGCCGTTCCTTGCCACTCCGTGTGGTAAATGGCATATTGGCAAGTTTACGCTTCTCCTCCGACAATTTTATTTTAGGTTTTGGAGTCCTTTTTTTTCTGATATTTGGTGTTTTGGATTTGACATGCTCTGTACTATGACATTGGGCATCGGCCTTGGCAGACGACGTTGCTGGCATTTCATCGTCTCGGCCATGACTAGTGGCAGCAGCTTCAGCACGAGGTGGAAGTGGATCTTGATCTTTCCCTAATTTTGGAACCTCAACATTTTTGTTCTCCATATTTTAATAGGCACAACTAAAAGGCACCTCAGGTAAACAATGGAGATGGATACTAGTATACAATTATGGACTGCCTGCCGACTGCAGACACAGAGGTAGCCACAGCCGTGAACTACCGTACTGTACTGTGTCTGCAGCTAATATAGACTGGTTGATAAAGAGAAGATGTCTATGTAACTATGTATGTATAAAGAAGACTGAAAAAAATCCACGGTTAGGTGGTATACAATTATGGACGGACTGCCTGCCGAGTGCAGACACAGAGGTAGCCACAGCCGTGAACTACCGTACTGTACTGTGTCTGCAGCTAATATAGACTGGTTGATAAAGAGAAGATGTCTATGTAACTATGTATGTATAAAGATGAATGAAAAAAAACCACGGTTAGGTGGTATACAATTATGGACGGACTGCCTGCCGAGTGCAGACACAGAGGTAGCCACACCCGTGAACTACCGTACTGTACTGTGTCTGCAGCTAATATAGACTGGTTGATAAAGAGAAGATGTCTATGTAACTATGTATGTATAAAGAAGAATGAAAAAAATCCACGGTTAGGTGGTATTACAATTATGGACGGACTGCCTGCCGAGTGCAGAGACACAGAGGTAGCCACAGCCGTGAACTACCGTATTGTGTCTGCTGCGACTGGATGATAAATGATATAAAAAATATATATATATCACTACTGCAGCCGGACAGGTATATATTATATATTATATAATGACGGACCTGCTGGACACTGTCTGTCAGCAGAATGAGTTTTATTTTTATAGAATAAAAAAAAAAAAAACACACAAGTGAAGTCACACGACGAGTGTTTAACTTTTTCAGGCAATCACAATATAAGTATACTACTAACTATACTGGTGGTCAGTGTGGTCAGGTCACTGGTCAGTCACACTGGCAGTGGCACTCCTGCAGCAAAAGTGTGCACTGTTTAATTTTAATATAATATGTACTCCTGGCTCCTGCTATAACCTATAACTGGCACTGCAGTAGTGCTCCCCAGTCTCCCCCACAATTATAAGCTGTGTGAGCTGAGCAGTCAGACAGATATATAATATATATAGATGATGCAGCACACTGGCCTGAGCCTGAGCAGTGCACACAGATATGGTATGTGACTGACTGAGTCACTGTGTGTATCGCTTTTTTCAGGCAGAGAACGGATATATTAAATAAACTGCACTGTGTGTCTGGTGGTCACTCACTATATAATATATTATGTACTCCTGGCTCCTGCTATAACCTATAACTGGCACTGCAGTAGTGCTCCCCAGTCTCCCCCACAATTATAAGCTGTGTGAGCTGAGCAGTCAGACAGATATATATAATATTATATATAGATAATAGATGATGCAGCACACTGGCCTGAGCCTGAGCAGTGCACACAGATATGGTATGTGACTGACTGAGTCACTGTGTGTATCGCTTTTTTCAGGCAGAGAACGGATATATTAAATAAACTGCACTGTGTGTCTGGTGGTCACTCACTATATAATATATTATGTACTCCTGGCTCCTGCTATAACCTATAACTGGCACTGCAGTAGTGCTCCCCAGTCTCCCCCACAATTATAAGCTGTGTGAGCTGAGCAGTCAGACAGATATATATAATATTATATATAGATAATAGATGATGCAGCACACTGGCCTGAGCCTGAGCAGTGCACACAGATATGGTATGTGACTGACTGAGTCACTGTGTGTATCGCTTTTTTCAGGCAGAGAACGGATATATTAAATAAACTGCACTGTGTGTCTGGTGGTCACTCACTATATAATATATTATGTACTCCTGGCTCCTGCTATAACCTATAACTGGCACTGCAGTAGTGCTCCCCAGTCTCCCCCACAATTATAAGCTGTGTGAGCTGAGCAGTCAGACAGATATATATAATATTATATATAGATAATAGATGATGCAGCACACTGGCCTGAGCAGTGCACACAGATATGGTATGTGACTGACTGAGTCACTGTGTGTATCGCTTTTTTCAGGCAGAGAACGGATATATTAAATAAACTGCACTGTGTGTCTGGTGGTCACTCACTATATAATATATTATGTACTCCTGGCTCCTGCTATAACCTATAACTGGCACTGCAGTAGTGCTCCCCAGTCTCCCCCACAACTATAAGCTGTGTGAGCGGAGCAGTCAGACAGATATATATAATATTATATATAGATAATAGATGATGCAGCACACTGGCCTGAGCCTGAGCAGTGCACACAGATATGGTATGTGACTGAGTCACTGTGTGCTGTGTATCGCTTTTTTTAGGCAGAGAACGGATTATAAAGTAAACTGCACTGTCCTCACTAGTAAACTCTCTCCACTCAGTCTCTACACTTCTACAGTAACAGTACTCCTCCTAGTCAGCTCCAGTAAATCTCTCTCAGTCTCTTATAATCAAAATGGAGAGGACGCCAGCCACGTCCTCTCCCTATCAATCTCAATGCACGTGTGAAAATGGCGGCGACGCGCGGCTCCTTATATAGAATCCGAGGCTCGCGATAGAATCCGAGCCTCGCGAGAATCCGACAGCGTCATGATGACGTTCGGGCGCGCTCGGGTTAACCGAGCAAGGCGGGAAGATCCGAGTCGCTCGGACCCGTGAAAAAAAACATGAAGTTCTGGCGGGTTCGGATTCAGAGAAACCGAACCCGCTCATCTCTAATATATAGCTCTTTCGCTAGTGACGGAATCCCTGTGGGAACAGGCTACTGGTTGGCTGTGAGTGGCCTGTCTGTTAGACTCCTCTTACATTAACATTTTTAATTTTGAGGTTCCCTTTACTGTTCTGAACATCAGGCAAAGACCTTTACCTGATGTGCAGAACACTAAAGGGAACCTCAAAACTTAAAGATCTTAATGTAAGAGGAAAAAATTATGTGATAAGAGTTTATCACATGTAACTCAAAAAATGTAGTTTTTTACCCATTTAAATGTAACTGCGGATTACTTTAAATTGGGAAAAACTACTTGAAATTTAAAAGTCTGGCTAGTGGAACATTTGTATAATATAAGAAAGGGTCTTGAGACACATACATTATCGTCACATTTTAAATCTAAACATGAATCAAAGGTATGCTGCTTAAAATCCTTTATAAACTAAAAACTTTAATACCTCAGGGCTTGAAAGGGGAGTTTGAGATTAAAAGTTTTTTATGAAGACCACTTTAAGATTCATGTTTGGATTTTTTTTACTCCTCCTTTTTATTCCTTTTTATCCCTCTTTTTATATGAATGAATTGTGCTTTTTCATGTGTTCACAGTTGTGAATTACTGTTTTTTTATGTAATTTTAATGTTTAATGTATTTTATTTCTATGTTCTTAATGTCTTTGTGGAAGACGAATTCTATTTAGAAACTGAAAGTACACATGGGCCTTGTAGGAATCGTTTTATTAAGTACATTGGTGGAGGAGTGTGTGGATTTTAATATGAGGCCGGAGCTTTACCAGTGTCTGCGCTATACTGACTTCCGCATTGGCTATGGTGGGTCATTCCGAGTTGATCGCTCGCTAGTAGTTTTTAGCAGCCGTGCAAACGCTATGCCGCCACCCACTCATAGTGTATTTAAGCTTAGCAGAAGTGTGAATGGTTGTATCGCAGCCATGTTACAAAAAATTTTGGGGTAGTTTCAGAGTAGCTCAAAACCTACTCAGCGCTTGCGATCACTTCAGACTATTCGGTTCTGGATTTGATGTCACAAACCCGCCCAGCGTTCACCCAGCCACGCCTGCGTTTTTCCTGGCACGCCTGCGTTTTTCCGCACACTCTCTGAAAACGGTCAGTTGCCACCCAGAAACGCCCACTTCATGTCAATCACTCTGCGGCAAGCAGTGCAACTGAAATGCATCGCTAGACCCTGTGCAAAACGACATCGTTCGTTGTGCCCATACATCACGCATGCGCATTGCACCGCATACGCATGTGCAGAACTGCTGTTTTTAAGCCTGATCGCTGCGCTGCGAACAAATGCAGCTAGCAATCAACTCGGAATGACCCCCATGGAACGCATATTGGAACGTAAAAAGTCTGATGGCCATCTTACCGTGGAACGTCACTTCCAGTCCGGTGGAATGGAAGAATGGAAGTCCCGGAAACAGCATCTGATGGTTGTCTGCTAATTATGAATGTAATTGTCAGTTGGGGAGGGTATTTAAATCTAATCACAGTTCAGTCACTTATGCTTCTGATGAAGGACGTTTGGAGTCCGAAATGCATTAAGCTAGTGACTGAACATTGAAACTAGAGATCGCTAGAGGTGACCCATGACTGCTGTCTGAATTACACCTGTCTGGTTCCAGGACCTAAGGGTTGTTTGTCCAGGCTGCAGGGTGAGGTCAATGGTTCACTGAAGTGAGGTTACTCCATGTGGTCACCTATAGGTGATATATGCCTTTTTTTTACATATGAAATGTGAGCATTATGTGTGGAAATAAAATACATTCTTATAATATATAAGGTTTTGCACTATTAGTTTTTTCTTTGTTATATGGAATTCTCCTGAATAAAAATAATTATTTATTACGGCTGATACGAGAATTTGCTATAAACTTTCAGTGTGAGTGGAACCCCCACTGGGTGGACTTTTCATTTTCACTCAAGTTGTGGACTAATCTGCTCCCTTTGTGTGGACTGATAAAGTGCTGAGTTGTACATATTTTTTATCCTGTATTTATTGGGGATTGGGTGGAAATCCTGTTTGTACATATTAGCTGCTATTTCAGTTTTTTGCGCAATCAGTGTTCATTTATTTATTCATGATAATGTACTGACTTTTAACACACAGAGGTGGAACAAAATGACAGTTGAGGTTCTGAAATATGCAAATGCCATTTTAAACAGTCTCTGCGTGTATGAGCATGATATCGAGTATGTAAAAGTAAAATAAAAACCTTTGTGCAGATCTGTTGGATGGACTGTGTGCACTACAACAGTGGTAAAGCATCAGTGGCTCACATAACTCCTGGGTCTCACAGATAGAACTCTGTAACTTTCAACAAGTGTGGCATCTGTGGCAGCGGTACTGCAAGAGAGAACTCTACCTACTGTACACAACCATGCCCATGACACTCCCATTACATGCCCACAGAGAAAACATCAGGTCATAAGTTCTAAACTGTCAGCAGATCTAAGGGATAGTAAATGTAAGTCAGAATTCTTACCATCATTGCTGCTACAAAGGGGAGAATATAGCTGTATTTATTTGATGGGAAACATTAGGCTAAAATGGTGAACCTATATTTCCAGAGTGCATTGGGAGCATTCTGTGGAAGACTATGATGTTCTAACTCAGTGGTTTCCAAACTTTTTTGAATCACGGTGCCCTAGAATATCAGAATTTTTTTCACGGCACCCCTAGGCCAAAAATTTCTTATTGAGAAATTTAGAAATAAATATTACATTAAGTAGATTGTGTTTATATGTCATCCTTAGGGTCAGTTGTGTGGTGAGGGACAAGATTTGCTTCTGTTTGGCCACATATTTTATGACTGGCAGCCACCAGCACTAATTTTGCCTATTACATTGACCATGAATAATTTGAATTGGTCCTGGACCACCAATCCAGGGCACCCCTGCAAGTGGCCCGAGGCACCCCAGGGAGCCACGGCACACAGTTTGGGAACCTCTGTTCTAACTAGAGATGAGCGGGTTCGGTTTTACTCGGATTTACTCTGTTCTCAAAACGGCATCTTATTGGCTATTCAAAACACGTGACATCCGTGAGCCAATAAAATGCCATTTTGAGAACCGAGTAAATCCGAGTAAAACCAAATCCGCCCATCTCTAGTTCTAACTAAACTGATATCAGGCTGACCACTAGGTGGACCCTACACAGAATGGATTGGGGTCTTCCTCCCAGAGTTTAGTTCATGATATCCACATAGTAAAGCAAGCTTTTGATTTGCTGGGTGAGATTATATGAATGAGATTCAAGGTGAAATAAAGATCCATTGAAGAGCATACTCCTACTCCAATGAGAGGTCACAGAACATCTGTCTTCCCACAAGAAAACTTGAAATTTACTCATCTCAATATGTGAAAGTGCCTTACTGTCTGCATCTCAACCATTGTGAAAGAACTTTAAAACACACAAAGTGACACGTGGAATAAAGACAATCCTAATGCTCTCTCACACATGAGGAATTTAAATAAAACTAAGCAGTAGTAGAAAAAATAAATAATAAAAGAATGGTAGTAATATGGTCTTTAAACTTACATTGTGACTCTTTCTACCACGTGCATTCCCAGTTGGACATGTAATCCCACAGAAGAAAGACTTGGGGCAAGACCTGCCATCAAGTGGGGATGATCGGTACTCCAGTCCTGTGCCCAGACTGAGATTGGGCCAGGGTTTTCAGCAGTGAGCTCCTGATTGACTGCCAGTCCACGAGCTCAGATTGGTTTACGACAGGCTCTATAGTCAGAATACTGCTGTGGCTCTGTCCCACCGTGACTGCCTGCCAGTGTACAGGCAGCTGACCATGCCTCCAATCCTTACTGAGGCCCCCTCACAATGGCAAGTTTTTGGAGATGCAGGGGGGAGTTGTGGGACAGTGTATAACGGCTATGAAGCAGTGTTTGTGGTGGGGGGGCCCTGCCTAATATGTCAGTGCTGGGCCCCATAATTTCTGATGGCAGCCTTGCTGGGGGTAATTCCCAAAATCATAATGTTACTGTGCACCTAAGTCTAACAAACAGGTGGATTTGAGTAAAAGGAAATCTAGAAATGCCTATGTGTTTGTCCCTTTTGTGAATGACCTTTAAAGACTTCAAAAGTTACTTAAGTCACTTTAATTGTATCATTAATTGCAACAAATTAAAGACCATTAACATTATATAATTTCATTTGAAAGCTTTCAATGATTTTGTTCTTACTAGGACACTTTATCTAAATTTCACAGAACGTTTGTATTTCATTATAAGGTTGAATTAAGCTGCACATTTTCACCATCTATCTAACTAATAATGAAATTGATGATCTTTCATATTATAATTAATGACTTCATGAAACAACATTAATATTAAAGTTAGTTTATATTATTTTCAAATTGTGTCATCATTAATCGTAAGATTTTTTCCCCCAGCATATAAATTCTATATTTCTAAAGGTATGATTGACATGCTTTGTAAAATATAAACAAATAGAAGGCATTTTCACAGATTTAAGTCTGCTATGGTTAAACAAACTTTGAGCCAAATGAACCTGTATGTTCCTCTGCCAGTACCAGTATTGTTAACTATGCAGATCACATGCATTAGGTCATGAAAAACCGACTCACATGTTTTCCAAATATGAAGACAAAAATGCTGCATAACATATATTGCGGTATGCATTTTCAGATTTGGAGTATAGTACATTTTATGCATGTTTAGATTTTTTTATTTTTTTCTTCATTCCACCTAACACTACGCTCTGGTGTGGAGATCGTGTGAGCCGTACAACTGCTTCCTCTGCAACTTCTCTGCTGGATACGGAGATAGGCACGCAAGCCGCCATGCAGAGTTGCCCTTAGAGCTGCCAACAGAGCTGTAATTGTCAAGCCCATCTCTCCCCACGTTGGGGCGGCTAATCATCTCCATAGCGCTGCCGAGTGGCTACGGAACTGACACACAAGCTCTACTGCAAGAGCCGACTTATTAAACTGTCCACAGAGCTACCACTGTCGCGCTCTCCCTCTCCCCACACCGGGGCTTGTCACTGCACCAACAGCGTTATAAGACCATCACGCTGCTGCTCTCACATTGGGGACTGGTGAGTGATTTAGAGGTGGAAGTATAGCGCAAAGGGCTTTGACTAGCTTGTTGAAACTCTAAATCTGTGGACTGTGATCTCCTCCCCAGTGGTGGGCAAATTAATTGGGACCCTGTATACATTGGGTAATATCCACTTTGCAATACTTTTTATTTTATTGTTATACATTAATGTTATGTGCTACTTTCTAATTGTTATTAAATACTTTATTAATATATTATGAATTAGCGCTCCCTACATATATATTTATCTGTGTACATATATATGGTTCTTTTTTGGCCTAGTCTTGACACACCTGGAAAATGGGGCAAATCCAGAATGCCGCTCTCCCCACCTCCACACCACCCCCGAACACCTCTGCCTGTCAATCATACAGAGGCAGAAGGGGAACTGTGTATGCTCACTTAGCACCCATTCTGCACATGCGCAGGATGCACATTCCCGATAATCAGGAATCTGCATGGGAATTTGAATCAGCATCTAGTATTGAAACAGGCCCCAAGATCACAAAATTCTAAATTCTAAAATGTAACATTTAGTCATATTCTAAAAGCTTTTTTAATGGTTTTGTTTTGATATAACCAAAACACACATAACACACAACAATTTGCGTTTGTAGGGAACAAATATAATTTTAATAGCAATAGCACCATACAACCTATTAAAACATATAAATATATCTCAATAAGGACATGCAACTATCAAACATGTTTATTTAATACATTACTATATTTTCAAATAATACATATTGAGCCATATTATTTTTCTACATTTATATTTGTTTGTTCTGTAAACAGATGCAAACTTTATAGCCTTGTGAAATATCTTCGGCAACATTAAATTAATTTCTGTAATTTTAGATTCAGTGGTACTTCTTATTTTATGTTTGGTTTGAAACATTGAAAATTTTAATAAGTTACTATACATTTAAAAACTGTACCATTATTTTTAATATGATATTATTTAATACTTTCAGTATTGTGTTTATTGTTAATTCATTATCTCCATTTTCCATTACATTATTTTACAATTCTGTTGTGTTTACTGTATTTTATATATATATATATATATATATATATATACAGTATATATATAGTTCACAGTGTATAGCGGCACTCCACAAAATTCTTAATGGTAACATGCCGGGGTGCAATATATCTCAGGCTTCCCTGGGTGTTCCTCCATGGTAGGCCATAGTATATCCAAATATTTAGAGAGAGCACTCACCAGTCTTCTTAGGAAATTCACAAATAGATTTTAATTTGCATATATTACGTCACAATGGTATATGTCATGTCGATGTTTCGAGCCCAGCAGGGCTCTTTATCAAGACCCAGTAACCAGTTAGCCTTCTTCACTTAGGCTTAGGAGCATGTTAGTAGTAGATACACATCTTTAGCTATAATTATTAGAATTCAGGTCCATTTTGGTTTTTAGATTATTAATGTGTGTTTGTGCATCAACACGTTTTTTCTGCACAGGATTTTATATTCACGGTTTTTATTATATATTTATGTTTATCTTCACTTCATTTGTTCACAGTTATGCACAATATACACCATTGTGTGACTACAGGGGGCGTGCGCCGGCCCCTGGGAGGCATTGGGAGAGCCGAGGCGGTTGCTATATGCACTTAGTTACCAGCCGGATGGGCATCAGGTTGACGTCACACCAGATGTTCGTCACCCTTGCTGACCGGGAGGGAGCGGCAGACGCCAGCACCTGGAGACACACACATCTTATAAAGGTATGACAGTTTTAACTGTTCTTAATGTTTTGTACTCACCTTTTGCACATTTGTAACAATGTCCTGACGAAAAGGTCTGTGGGCCTTGAAACGTTGACGGGCATGAAGAATCACTAAAACTTCATATTTCTACTTAACCATTGGAGTGCCGCCGCTTTTCTTACCTGTAAGAACGAAGCAGCTATCTGTTTGTTTGGGAAGGCACCCTAATATTGCACAGTTATCTGGAGTGCCAAGCCACTGCTGAAGTGTATAAATATATATATATATATATATATATATATATATATGCACATTTTTATATATTTCTTTACTTTATACTATGCTTTTTCATACTTTCTATTATTAACAACAGTTGTAAATGTAATGCCACACTTAACAATGTTATTATTACTATGCATTTGTTATTACTATCATCATCATCATCATCATCATCATCATCATCATCAATATGCTCATGGTAGCTCTGTGGCAGTTGTACAGGCTGCGTGATGCCTTTCTATGCAATTGATGAAGACCCTGCTAATAGCTGCAAAGGTTACGGGCAAGTAATAAGTGCCAGAGTGGTGATCATAACAGAGAAATAAGCCCCTGCAGTCTATACAGATAGCCTCTGAGATCAGTGTGGGAGAAGTAAGCAACCATCCGAAAGACAAGAAACAACCATTCTAAGACAAGCTGCTACAGTACAAGTCTTCTAAAATAAGCTGCAAGTCTTCTAAGAAAAGCTCAGGAAACCAAGGTTCTGCAGACTTGAGTTCTGCTATTGGGTGAGATAAAGCTATTAATACTTAAAACTGTACAAGTTACCATTTTGTTGGAGAGATATTTCTGCTTTATATATGTATGTATCTAATGCCAACATGAATTCCCTCCAGGAAAAACTGAGCTTTCCTTTAAAAAGTTCTGGACATTTTAGTTAGATGGGTATAAGACCATCCATTGGAATGTTTTGATGCACATACTGTAGTTTTTCAGGTTATATACTAATAGTGTTTAATTTCTCTGTAGGTATTTTATACATAGTGTTCACTCTAGGAGCAGGGTGCTAATCAGTGAAGAGGGCATAGTTTTCTTTTGAAGGACAAATTTATAAGTGATGTATCTTTACAGCTACAGAAGCTGTAACGATACATTACATAAAGTTTTGCCCTTAAAATTAATTTATGTCCTCCTCATTGATCAGCACCCTGCACCTTGTTGAACTCTAGTATACATGGTGAATAGGTTTGTAGCTCTTATTATTTGAAAGACTTGGCATAACTAATTTTAGTCCAGTGTGTATTGTAGTAAATCAGAGAATTATAATTTTAAAAAGGTTTAATATTGTAATCAATATTCAGTGTGTGTCCATATTTGTGATTGTGACAAATTTGTGTATATTAAATTATGTTATATGTCAAACCCACAAATCCCTATTCTATTTGAGCATTTAAGTGGCTTGCCACACCTTAATACCTATGGTAGAGTTCCTAGTATTAAATCCAAAACCCTTTTATTGCAAAAAACCTGCTCTAATTTACTGACTGTATATGGGGAAATATCATTGCCTCACTGCTGTTGTGTGAAAGGTATACAAATGTGGCATGCATTAATTCCAAAAACATACCATTGTAATCTTGTAAATTTATTTGGAGTACCACACATAGTTTACCATGTAACCTACGAGCAGTCCAGCAGGTAGGCTATTGAGCTAATAAGAAAGTTTTCCCAGTTAGTTAACTTGCTCTCAAGTTGCACTGAAGAAATATACAAAAAAAAGATTTGTAGATATAATTCCAATAAATGTAAATCAGATTATTGTACATTTGCTGATGTTAAAACTACCCAACCTCCTGAGGGATGGAAGTTCTGTATAGTATCATGGATGCATTTGAAGGCAGAAAGAATCACTCTCCAGAAAATACATTATTATTATTATTATTATTATTATTATTATTATTATTATTATTTATTTATATGGTGTCACAA
Organism: Pseudophryne corroboree; assembly: GCF_028390025.1. NCBI lineage: Eukaryota > Metazoa > Chordata > Amphibia > Anura > Myobatrachidae > Pseudophryne > Pseudophryne corroboree. The sequence goes on from NC_086449.1 coordinate 471,264,940, forward strand.
TGGGTCTGCAGCACCTTACAGAGTACATAAATAGAAATGGTATGAACAAAATAAGCAAAAAATGGCTTCCCATACAATACATTGCAGAACTAGGTTTATAATCATTGCTGCATCAGCATTCATAATACCTAAATAGATAGAGGGAGAGAGTTCCAATGGTAAGGAACAGCATGGTCAAAATCTGAGAGGTGGGGTCTGGGGGGAAGTAATCAGTTGGGAGAAGAGGATGTGTTTATTTGTGGAGCAAAGTGGTTAGGCAGGAGTGTGAAGGGATAGTGGTCAGAGATATTGTATGAATGGGAGATAATTGGGTGAGAGGTTTGTAAGTGAATGTGTGTAGTATGGATTGGGTTCTGAATGGGAAGGGGAGGCAGTGAAGGGAGGCAGACATAGTGTATGTGGAGAGGAAGATGAGCCAGGCAGCATCATTGAGGACTAAGGTAATGAAGAGAGGTAGAAGACAGGGAGGCCAGTTAAGGAGGTTACAGTAGTTCATTTTAGAGATGACATGTGAGTTGGTGAAGGTCTTAGTTGCCTTCAGGGTGAAAAATGGTATGATCATGGATATATTTCCAAGATTAAAATTACAGGACTGTGAAATGTACTGACTGTGAGGTTTGAGGAGAGGGAAGAGTCAAAGATAACTCAAAGACAGTGCACTTGTGGTCTAGAGGAGATGGTGGGGCTGTCAATAAGTAATGAAATTGAGGAAGGTGAAGTTATTTGAGAGGGTGGGAAGATTATCAGCTCAGTTTGAGACTTGTTAAGTTTATGAAATTTCTGGGACATCCAGGAGGAAATAGAGAGATATACCTTAATTAATGAGTAAGGAAACAGGTGGAAATCTTAGGGGAGGAGTAATAGATCTGAGGGTCATTAACATAGAGATTATACCGGAGACCAAAGGAGTTCATTAGGCTAAAGGGAATCTATAAATGGAGAATAGAAGACATACTAGAACAGAACCTTGGGTGATACGTACTAGTAATGGAAGTGAAGGAGAACTGCATTCATGAGAGGAGACAAAAAATAGTCGGAGAGGTAGGAGGACACCCGGGTGAGGTCAGTTTCATGCAAACTGAGGAATGGTGGATTTGCAAGAGTATAGCGTGGTCCACAATGTCAAAAGCAGCATAATCAAGTCAAGGAGAATGAGCAAAGAGTAATTTTAGATGTGAAGTGGGTGGCAAAGTCAAGGGCAAACAGTGAGGAGGAGAGGCAAGGAGGGGGGTAGAGGAGGCAACTGAAAAAAATGAAGAGTCAATGGGGGTTGGATGACTGGGATGAGATAAGTGTCTTTAAATAAGTTTAGAGAGGGAAAGGGCCGCACTGTAGGGCAAGAGCATAAATTTGAAATGGAGGAAGTCTGCATTGGAGTGCAATTTCCACCACTGTTGCTTGGTGGTGCATGAACACTTTTACAGGTATTTGATGCATTTGGAGTGCCAGGATTGAGGTTTGGTTTTGCGTGGGTGAGTAGTGATCGCTGGAGTAACAGGACCAAGAGCAGAAGGAAGGGAAACATTGTAAATCTATATGGCTAGTTTAAGACAAGAGAAAGATACAATAGAGAAGATAAGTGAGTTGAGCAGGGAGGATAAAGATACGGTGTTGATAGTGTCAATGTTACAATTAGTGATGGTAGCATTGGTTGGCAGAGGTGCAGAAGGAGTGAGGGATAAGTTAAAAGAGAGGAGATGGTCAGAGAGGGGGAATGGGGAATTGTAAGGGTAAGGAGTTTAGAGGTAAAGGATTTTATAGGGATATTGAAGTCACCTAAGATGAGGGAGGGAAGATCTGAAGAAAGGAAAAGAGGGATCCAGGAAGCAAAGTTGTCAAGGAATTTGGAGATAGGGTCACAGGGATGATAGATGACTGCTACCTGTAAGTTAACAGGTAAAAAGAGGCAAATAGCAGGAAGCGCAAAGAAAATGAAGGATATTTTTTTTTTAAGGGAATGAGTTGGAAGGAGCAGGATGGGGATAAAATACCCCAACCGTACCATCATGCTGACACCCCCCCCCCCCCCCCAATGGGGTGGCCACCAGAGGAGAGTGCCATAGGAGAAATGGCATCTGAAAGGGGAAATCCAATATTCAGTGATGACTAGGAGATTCAGAAGTTTGGTAATGAAAAGATTATAGATGTGGACCAATTTATTACAGACAGATCTGACATTCCAGATGGCAGACTTAAATGGAGAGATGTGAATGAGTTTATCAGGGTTACTGTAGTGTGGAGGTAATATTGATTTGGAGCAGAGAGATGAAGAAAGCATTGGGATGGTGCAGGCTCTGGTTTGAGGAAGGAAAATTGTTGGCATAGTTTAGTAAGTTGTGAGTGGAGGTGAGGAGACTGGGAGAGAAGGGACTTTGCAAGGCTTAGTGGTGGGGTAGCATGACCATAGTGGAATAGAAGTGATTGAAAATGGAGAAATGGGAGATGAAGGGGAGAGTTCCAGGAAGGTGGAAAGGAGGAAGAGGAGATGAGAAAAAGGGGAAGGAGAAGGTAAAGTATACTATTTGGATAGAAAACAGGTTGCATTAGAGGGTAGAAGAGAGGATAATCTAGCCACCAATCGAGGGAAGAATTGAAAAAAGAGGGGCATGATGTAAATGATGTAAAAAGGGGGAGGATAAATTTCAGGATAAATTCAGGATAAATGGCATTAGTAATGTAGAGTGTGAGATACAGAAACCATGCAGTATTTTGTTAGAAGTAGTCCAACAGCACCAGAGAATTCAGATTAATTGTTCTCTTTCTGTTATCTTTGTGTTAAACTCCAGTCCAAATAATGCTTAAATCTAATTATCATTTCTTTAAAAAAAAACCATACAGAATAAAAACACTATGCAGCCAAATGGCTCATTAAGTATGGTTACCAAGCATGTGTGTTCTTTAGTTGCAAACCAACCCCAATAAAAGCAGGAAACCATCACTTTAGGAAATAAAGTCCTGTCCTTTTAATACATCTGTAAGCTGCTAAAATAAATATATAAAACAGCAGAAATTACTCCCCAAAAAAATTTCAATAATATACTTCAGATCCACTTGCAGCTTAAAGCTAAAGGCAGTATTAGAGCATTTAGCAACACTATTTTTTAATACAGCACTTTAGATCCACTCACAGCTTAAAGGTACAGGCAGTACTGGAGAATTTATCCAAAATATTTTTTCAATACAGCACTTCAGATCCATAAGCAGCTAAAAATCACCAGCAGTATGTCAAGTGAGGCTTGGGATAGAGCTCCGACGAGCGGATAAAAGCTGGGGAAGATGTGATCACAGGAGGTTGAAAATAAGGAGGTCAAATGTAATTCTTACTCATGAAACTGTGAATGTTCAAATAATTTAGACTTTATATTTATTTTACTGTGGGAAAAATATACTGCAAGAGTGAACAAGTTATGCAATAGGTTAAATACTGAAATGAGGACGGGCAGGGAGTAGCATTTGCAGTGTGCAGCTCTCCAGCCACTTAATCCTGCTTTATCATCCTGTACTCCCCCCCCTGGGTCTAATGTCGAGGCCATCAATCTGTGAATGTCTCCTGCCCCCCCTGGACTGAGATTGAGCCGGCTGCCGCTGTTACCTAGGGTCCTGGAGCCCTATTTGCCCGGCGGGCCTTGATCCGTGCTGAGCCGGCCTGTGGGACCGCTGCCTCGTGTCTCCCTGTACCCGGAAGTCTGGCTCCTGTAACGCACCGCCGCCCGCTGCGGGCAGCCGTATTACTGGAGGACGGGAGCGCGGAGCTCTCATCTGCCACCCCATCGGCCTGCTGATTCACCCGGGGGGAGTCCTGTCTGGGGCTGCTTGCACTGCCCAGCGTTGCCGCGGATTAGCGCTGCCCGGGAAACCGGAATTGCCGCTCCCGCTATCCGCCGCCGCCCGCTGAAGCTGACCGGGGGCTTTGCTACACGCACTGCGGGACCACATCACCCGGCCCTCTAGCTGTGGGTGAAGCCTGGAGGACACACAGTGCAGCCATCCTGAGGTATATTTCCTGCCTGCCTTAGCGGCCATTTTCCGGACCCCTGGCTGTTGTGCGTCCCCTTCCAGACTGGGACCCAGATATATGGGATGCAAGTTTACTGCTGCGGGGAGTATTAATATTTGGAGCCATACCTGTGCCGACCGGGGGTTCATTGAGCTGCATGTACCCTTTCCCCCCTCCTCCTGCTTCGCTCCTCTGGCTCGCCGACCCTGCCCCCATCATATGTGGCATGAGCTTCCCTGCTGTGCCTGAAGGTTGGTGCCGGGGGACTGATCCCTTGTAACCCACGGTTTTGTTTGAGGGTGACGGTCCCTGCTCCCCTGATACCTTAAGCGGACACTTTGCATTATACTTGGAGACTCTGGCCCTGCTGTCTATTTATACATATCTATATTCTCTCTCACACCCGCTGGCCTATCTGTAGGGTGGTGGAGCGGGCGCCCCCCTCTGCCTGTATTTGCTTTGATATATCCTGCTGGCTGAAGGGAGTGACACCATGCTATCCAAAATGGTGAGAGGCCGCCAGACTGGAGCGGCGGCGGGAGCGATGGATAAATTTGTCCGTAATCCTGGTTCTCAACAACAGAGGGGAGAGACTGTAAGGTCTGAGGCATCACCCCCATCTCCTGCGTATAGTTCCGCCTCCTCTGACCCTCCAGATGCCGCATTGCAAAGAGTGTTGGATGCAGTGACTGCCAGCTAGGCGAATCTGGCTGATAAAATCGGGCAAGTGCAGTCTGATCTCTCCATTATTCATAAGGACCTTCAGCGGGTGAGAGAGAGAGTGGGAGAGGCTGAGACCCGCATATCCAATGTTGAAGACTCTGTCGGCCCGCTGGGCCGTCGCACCGATGCTTTGGAATCTCAGATGACAGATGTGCACAAAAAGCTGACAGATATGGAGGGACGTCTGCGGCGCAATAATGTCCATTTCGTTGGCCTGCCCGAGAAGGAAGAGGGCTCCGCTCCTGAGGAGTTTCTCGTAAAATGGCTCCGGGATGCATTTAGATCTGAGGAGTTTTCACCCTACTTCTCTGTAGAATGGGCTCATAGAGTTCCGATGCGCCCGCTGCCTCCAGGGGCTCCACCCCGCACCTTTATTGCTAAGTTCCTCCATTTCCGTGACATAGTTTTATGGCTGGCTCGTACCAAAGGCCCTTTAAAATGGAATGGGTCGCCCATATCAGTGTTCCCGGATTTTGCGGTGGATGTACAAAAAGACAGGGCTCAATTCCTGCCTGTTAAGAGGAGACTCCGTGAACTTGACCTGCTGTATGCCATGCTCTTCCCATCTAGACTGCAGGTGGTGGCTGATGGGGAAATAAAGTTTTCACAACTCCTCGTGAGGCCATGGTACGGCTGGACAGACGGTTCCCGGCGAGGCGTGCCCTTGCGGATCCTTGAATTCCCGGCCTAGCTCTGGAGGCAGACTTTCTCCTGTTTTTTCTGTTTTCCTTGCTGTTTATTCTATCTGTTGTGCTTATATAAGCTATTTACTGCAACGCAATAGGATGTGGGAGGGTCTGATTGATATCGATGTCCATTTCACTCCCCGCTATTCTGCTTCCGCGGTTTAGACAGGTTATATGGTTATTCGCTTACCTGCTCTGATATCTCTGTTATGTTTTTTGTTTTGTGCTTTCTATGTTTGTATCTTCCTGGGGGGGGGCTGTATATATGGTTTGATATGTCTGGTTCTCTGATATCCGTACATATTTAGCTTTGTGCATTAGATTGACCTAGGGGGTGGATCTCTATGATTTCCCCTCAATTTTTCGGGGGGGGGGGGGGGGGGGGCAGTAGTTGGTGGCTGGTGGCTACCTCTATTTTTTCTCCCGAGAGTCATTATATTCTTGGCCCCGATTAAGGTGTGCTTGCACTAGTTAATGGTGCTACGAAGTTTTGTTTATTTTTATTTCTATGTATTTGCACTCAGTTTTGGGATCCAAGTATGCTGCATGTTGGGGGTGGTATACAGGGAGGGGGGCGGGGGACGGTTTTGGGTTGTACTTATTTTTTGTGTGATAGTTTATGTTGTGGATGTACATGGTTTGCTGCTGTACTATTTAAGCAATGGTGTCCGGTAACTGCACTTATGCATGGCGGACTTGGCCGGCCGCGGGGCGTTGCGCTTATTACACTTCTGACGTCCTATGGCTGGGCTTAGAATGTTATCATGGAATGTGAGAGGGCTCAATGATAAAGTTAAGAGGTCCCTGGTACTCCGACAGATTAAACATTATGCCGCTGATATTGTCTGCCTCATGGAGACTCACTTGGTGGGTAGTAAGATTCTATCCTTGAAAAGACCCTGGGTGGGATGGGCGTACCACTCCACGCACACTTCTGCCTCTCGTGGTGTTTCAGTCCTTATTAGGCGGACCGTCCCCTTTGTGCTGGAGTCTATACAAACGGATCCCTGGGGGAGATATGTGTTTTTGAAATGTAAACTATTTTATGTCCCTGTCCTCCTTCCAGCTGTTTATGTGCCCCCTCCCTACTCTCCTGATGTTCTTAAGAAGGCTGCTGGGTTCCTGGCCTCATTCCCCGGGATTTCTGTTATTTGCCTGGGGGACTTCAATAATGTGTTAGATGCGGCGAAGGACAGGCTCTCTATGTCTCCATCCGTTGCATGTCCTGGGAAGTCCATTTTTGCAAATGTGGTGTCGGGGTTGTGCCTGGTTGATCCTTGGAGATTGAGACACCTATCTCTTAAACAATACTCCTGTTTCTCTCACTCTCAGTCTTCGTTCTCCAGGATTGACCTGGCCCTCCTCTCGAGCGATATGGTTCCCCAGGTTGGTAGTATTAAGTATGAGACTAGGGGTATCTCAGATCACTCCTCCTTGTCCTTTACTTTAGACTTTAACTGCTCTAGAGGCCAAGCTGTATGGAAATTTAATCCATTCTGGCTCGTACATATGGGGGACGGCTCTGACTTGGTGGCTGCATGGCGGGAATTCTTTGTACTGAACAGTGCCGAAAAAACTATCTCTAATTTATGGGACACGTTTAAGGCCTTTCTGAGGGGGAGTTTGATTAAAAGGGTATCTAATTTGAAGTCCTTCTATAGACGACGGGAGGCTGAGCTGGAGGCCCAGAGTGTCGCTGCAGAATTACAATACTTACAAGATTCTTTGAACAGTTCTAAGCTAGCCTGGTTATCGGCTCAGAGGGAATGGAAAGATTACCTAATGGAAAAGACTCAGCATAGACTCATTTTCTCCTCCCATACCTTTTACGCTACTGGTGATAGGCCGGGGTCATACCTGGCCTCCCTGGCTCGGGGTGATAGACCTACTAGTGTTGTGCTTGAGATTGTGAACTCTGTTGGTGTTCCCCTGACCCAGACTCCACAAATAGCGGCTGAATTTGTGTCCTACTATAGCCGTTTGTACGAATCCAAACTGGATTGCACTTCGTCACAACTGAACGATTATCTAGATGGTGTTTGTTTCCCCACCTTGTCCAGCGAGGCTTGTGACCTGTTGGAGGCGCATATCTCCTCTGATGAAATTATGGCCGCTGTTAAGGCCTCCCCTAGTGGTAAAGCCTCGGTTTTGGATGGCATACCTTCTGAGGTCTATAAGCAACACTTGGATTTCTTTGTCCCTCGTCTGCTTGAGTTGTATAGCCAAATCTTTGCACAGGAGTCTCTCCCCCATCTATGGCGGAGGCAGTGATTGTGGTTCTCCCTAAACCTGACAAGGATCTTAGGAAAGTTGAGTCCTATTGCCCTATATCCCTCTTACCCACTGATATTAAAATTTTGGCCAAGGTGCTGGCTGGCAGATTAAATGCAGTTATTTCCCATATAATACATCCAGATCAGACGGGATTTATGCCCAATAAATCGACTTCCATTAACCTTAGACGTCTGTTTACTCTACTACAAATTCCCCGTAAGGACCCTTCCTCCTCTATAGTCGTTTCGTTGGATGCCGCTAAGGCTTTTGATTCTGTGGAGTGGGATTATTTGTGGGAAGTTATGCGTAGATTTGGTATAGGCCCAAACTTTATTAAATATGTTTGATTAATGTATTCCTCTCCTTCGGCGAGGGTAGCGGTAAATGGTTTTGTATCCCACTCCTTTCCCCTATCTAGGGGTACACGACAGGGTTGCCCACTGTCTCCTACTCTGTTTGCTATGGCCATTGAGCCCCTTGCATGCCTCCTGAGGGCGGACGTGGGGATCTCTGGCTTTAAAGTGGGGGCCCGTGAGGATAGGGTGGCCTTATACGCCGACGATATTTTGATGTTTGTGGATCGCTATGCTGAGTCTTTGCCTAGGATTTTGGAAATTATTGTTGGGTTCGGGGCGATACTCTGGGCTCCTGATTAATTGGGAGAAATCCTTTATCACCCCACTTCGGGGTGAAGTTCCTTCCGCCCCGTTAGTAGCTCTCCCGTTGCGGTGGGTGGACTCCTTCAAATATCTGGGCATTTGGGTGTCTAATGATCCTCAGAAATTCTCCTCCCTAAATATTACTCCTCAAATTACGTATCTCCGTAGCCGGGTGAAGGCCTGGGGGAAGTTACCTTTAACGATCAAGGGAAGGGTTAACATGGTAAAAATGTTTTTTCAGCCCAAACTTCTGTATGTTCTGCAGCACTCTCCCGTTTACATTCCACAGAAGATTTTTAAACAAATAAATGGGTTGCTTTCCTCCCTGGTGTGGGCTAGTAGGCGGGCACGTTTGAGACTGAATACCCTGACCAGGTCACGGGAATTGGGGGGTTTGGCCCTCCCCAACTTCCGTTTTTATTACTATGCAGCGCAACTGACACATGTCTGGAAGTGGGTTAACGACCTCGATGCCCTGGCTTTGTACTCGCTGATGATGCGCCATGACTATTATGGTGGCTCCCCATTACAGCTACTCCTTTGCGGTAGCGTCAAAATGTCCTCACTGCCACTGATTAAACAATTCATCCTAATATGGAATTGGTGCACTCTGTGATGCGAGGCCACGGTGTTGATCCTGATACCCCACTGGATAATGCTCATGGGCTGCCGGAGCTGTGTCGGCTTCAAGTCCGGGAGGTCTAGGGAAACTGGGGAGTGTATTCTTTAGGCCATTTATATAGCGATGGGACCCTTAACTCATTCCAACAACTTCAACAGGAGCACAATGTCCCCTCTGGGTTTTTCTTTCGATTCCTTCAGCTGAGACACGCTCTGGCCGCCCAGTTTCCGAATGGCCCTCCGGTCCTCGTTGTTTCCCCGGTCAAATTAATGCTGCGGACACTGGACTCGGGACACCTAGTTTCTAAGATATATGGTCGCATTCTCCAGATGCACCATAGTGACCCTCTAACTTGTCTCCGGGGTAGGTGGGAGTTAGATGTGGGTGTGTTATCTGATGATGTATGGAACACTGCATTGGGATCCCATCAGATCTCCACTTACTCTGTTAGATACCAGCAAATACAATTATATATTCTGCATAGGGTGTATATGACCCTGGTGAGGCTAGCACATATTGGGGGGGGTCTCATAGCTCACGGTGCCCTAAGTGTGGAGCCTTGGGTGCCGACTTCTGGCATTTGCTTTGGTTGTGCCCTAGCGTGTCTCTGTTCTGGAAGGCTGTTATACGTTCCATAATTGCTACGGGTATTCCCTCTTCCATATGTACGCCTGTGCTGTGTACATTGCTGATTGTGGACGAGGAAGCTTTAGATCCACCCAGCAGGCGATATGTCATCAATTTATGTGCCCTGGCTAGGGTCTGCATAGCCGGGCTGTGGCTGGCTGGTGAGGCCCCGGCACCTAAGGCTTGGATATCCCTGGTCAATGAAACTATTGCACACGGAAAAATTTGTGTTCCTGGCTAGGAAGGTGGAGAGGAAACGGTTTACAATATGGGCCAGGTGGTTGGAGTCTAGATATTTTCAGGATAGATAATGTTTAGACTTGTATTTCTTTTCTTATTTTATTCTGGATTGTTTCGGAGGTGGATACCCTCGCGGCCAGCCTTGCTATGCTATATTTCTATATACTGCGCTTACTCTGCTATGCTTATGTTTATACGGGAAGTGATGTGTTTGGGTATGTTACTCCCAGACACCGACGTTTTGCGACTGTGTGATTTATGCGATATGTTATCCGCTTGATGTACCATGTGCCTCGTGAAGGTACAGCTGTTTATGTATACTTTGTGTATGTTTTTAGTCTTAGGTTTGTTTTGTGTGTAAGTTGTTAATACAAAATCAAAAACTCAAATAAAAAGTTATTGAATTTAAAAAAAAATACTGAAATGAGAAAGTCTTGAAAACTGGAACTGCAAACAGACTGAATACTGAGATGAGAGAGTCCTGAAAGCTGGAACCACAAAAGACTGGATAGGTGGTACTGGAAACTCTGGACTGGAATAAGTAGGAACCCTGTATTGTTGTAGCTAGAAGAAGTGAGACTTGAAAGCCTGCAATGTTGTGGCTTGAAGAAGTGAGACTTGAAATCCTGAAATGCTGTGACTTGAATACATGAGATTAGACATCCTGAAATGCTGTGACTTGAAGAAATGAGATTAGAAATACTGAAATGCTGCAATTTGAATAAATTAGATTTGAAAACCTGGAATGATGTGACTTGAATAAATGAGTTCAGAAATCCTGGAATGCTGTGACTTGAAGAGATGAGAGTGGAAATCCTGAAATGCTCTGACTGGAATAAATCAGTTAAGAAATCTTGGAATGCTGTGACTTGAAGAATTGAGATTGGAAATACTGAAATGCTGTGACTTGAAGATAATAACTGGAAATTGTGACTGAGGAACACAAACTGTAAAAACTGAATACTTGGTAATAGTGAATGAAGAACTCAGATTATGAAAAATGAATACTTGGAAACTCGAAATGCTGAAGACTGAAGCTGAATCAGGAGATACTTGAAAACATGAACTGCTGAGAACTGAAGCTGAGATAGAAGATACTGGAAAACATGTACTGCTGGAAGCTGAAGCTGGATACAATGCTTGTACTGTTGATGACTGAAGCTGGGTAACTGTATAGAGAACCAGTGAAACCTCCAGCGGCACAGGATCCCATGAAACCCTGCTCAGTGGGTGGATGATCCACAAGGAGCAGCATTGGGCAACGCTCCGGCTTAGAATGCAGCAGAGAGAACAATGAGGTACTGAAGAAATGTACTAGAAGCCTTCAGGGATTATAGGAATTAGTGTGGAGTACAGGATCACCTACAGGAGTACAGAGTTGAGAGATTTGACTATGTTTAGCAACTTAAAGCATTGGCAATGTTATCATGGTTCAAACCCCTTTTCAAAGGAAGTGACAAACCAGGATTGGCTGATAAACTCAGGAAAACTGCCATTGACTAAAAGTGCATGGATTTGGTCTCCAACATGGTGGAGCTCAGGAATGCAGACACACAAGGAAGCTGTACTCACTGTCCCCGCTCCCTGAGCTCCAGAGCTGCCCACTACAAACAACTCAGTTTGCCTCCCCCTGCCTCCGTCAGGAGCAAAGACCAGCCAACCGCTGCTGTAGTACCGCCAGCACCTGCACCAGCAGTCACGGAGATCCTGCACCATGGGTAAGTCCCTGGACCATGACAAAGTGTTGGAGCATTTACCTATTTGCAGGAAGAAGAAAAGATCAGTTTCTTTACAGTCCATCTATGCCTGTTATAGAAATAGCTAATATGGAATCTGATATAACTTTGAATTATTCTTTAAATATAATTACATTTTGAACAAAAACACTCTTAATAAAAACACTTTGCATCCAAACGGCTTGCAGCCTACAATGTGCTCATTAAGTACCTTGAGACATTTATACATTCATATTCAGACAAGATGTGCTCATTAAGATATTCAGAGACAGTTATACATTCGTATTCAGATAAGCTGTTTTTAACTTTTATTCATGTGAGGGTTTTTTTCTCATGCTAAAGGATTCATTTTGTATTAAGGACAGCTTAGGAAATTGTATCAAAATTAAGAAATCATTCATTTTTAGTTTAAGAATTGAGGGGTCCTCTATCTGTAGCTCAATGCTATAAAGTGAAGCTTAATCATCTCTAAAGGCATCAACAATCACTTTGAAACTGAATACTAGTTTGAATTGGTTATTTTTGATTGAAATAACGTGATTACAAGTAAGTTACTCTTTGCTACTGTGCTAAATCTGTCCACTCTGTCTTCACTTTTCATGACATTTTAAAAGGCTTTTTAAATAATAATATTTGCTCAAGTTGATGCCTGAGTGCAATCAGTTTAAGGTAGCTTTTAAGTACAATTTTTTTTTTGCCATTACCATCCTAGACTTTAAGCACTGATACTAGGAACACTTGGTGGGGGACAACTAGTCTTCATCAATAAGATGATGATGATGATGATGATGATGATGATGATGATGATGACGACGACTATGACTGGTGTACCAAAAGCATTAGGATATACTTAGCTAGAGACATTACATTAACCAGCACATGCTACATGAAAACATGTAGAAGAAGAAAGAAGCAGTAAGTTATTACAAATGTTAACCAAGGTATAATGCTGACAAAATCCAGGAGTAACACATTTTGGTAAAAGTTGTGTTTCATCTGCCAAAAATTTCTTCTTAAGTGAAACAGCATGCAATTTCCCTCAAATTTGGCTGAAAGACATGTCTGGCAAAAGCCTTTGAAATCTATTCTATAGGAAAATTCAGTACTGTATGTCCAAATAAGGTTTGGATTGAAAGAGTTTGAGAAGACAATTAAAAAAGGAGGTATTGTAAATTTAAGAATTTTTTAAACCAGACTCACATGACAGTGAGATTTAATCATACGTTTCTTGTAGACGCTAAAGTATTCCATTTGGGAACATTGAAACTGTTCTCTAAAAATATTGTTTTTAATATAGAGCAAATTGTTAATGCAGGAGAACATTCTATAGTTGTTATCTCTAAAAAACTTTCAAGTGACTTTTAAGGTCTCGTGTGGTTAAACAATAATGAAAAAAAATCCTTAGAGAGAGCTTAAGCCTATCTTAAAATGACTTAAAATGAACCAGAAATGCCATTGTGACCTTACGAACAAGAAGTTAATTACAAGAAAGCCATTTTGTACTCTAATAGGTAGGGGGTTAAGGTTTCCTAGAGATGAATTACTGCTAGTTCATCTTTTGCAACCCAGAACGATGACTCTACAAAGACCTCTTGTAATAGTTGTTGGTGTATTAAAAAATAAAATAAAACAGCACAATAAACTATTTTTTTATAACTGCTTGTGTTAAATTAAAAATGCAAGCCTGAAATAAAATTGTCTTCAATGTAAACATTCATATTACTAATCTGCATCACAAAATGATCAAAATTTGATCAAAATTTCAGTTGTATGCCATCAATAACAATCCAATATAAAAAGGCAAAATTAACAGAAAAATACACAAGAGAAACAAGAAAGCTAATTGATGCTTTATAATGTTGGTCTCCAGGAGAAGTGAATAAGTACAGAAAAGCAGATACTGTATGGGAAGAAGTAGTAAGTGTAAAAGGTATTGACATACATGTGAAAGAACCCATGTTTCACAACAAATTGATCCTATCTGCATCACTTCTATAACCCCAGTGATTTTTTTTCTGCATTAAAATATTTTTTTTTAATAGAAAGGAAATCCTAATTTCATTAGGTAATCAAGGTATATGCTGCTATTTGCATTAATGAAGTGGAGGATGCCGCATTACAGAAAAGTGACAGCAAATTTTTTTAATGTGCTTTGGTTCATATGCCTACCCTAAAAGGAAACAATGGCATATCTATAATGGGTGTAAAAGTGTGCAGTGCACATGCACCCAGAGGTAAAGGGTAGCCCCACGCTGCACACCCAGAATATGCCCCACAGTGTGCCGTGCAGTTGGCCACCTCCTATGTATTCTAGATTCATTCAGGTGATGCCTTTGAAAATATGACAGTAGCACAGGTGGTAAGAAAGACAAGCTTGCAATCTTCAGCACATGTGCCATCTTAACCATGGTGCTGCTAGCAGAACATATAAAGGAGCTCTAAAAGGAGGGTGGAAATACTGGACAAGGGGCCCTCAGACATTAAAATTCCTCAAAGACAGGGTGGAGGTGCTTATAATCTACACTTGGGAATGTCTCCATAAACTGGAAGCACTCATACTGTAGCTGGATGGAAATGCAGGAAAATCTGAAGAAGTCACTGTGCAAAATTATAACTTGCTATAATTTAAGAGTTAGAGTTTTCATTCAACTTTTACAATTTTATGCTAAAATATTACTTAATTTAGCCTTATATATAGCTTATTTTAATCAATGCAGTGAGGGACATTAGGCTGTCATTTCTTACAGAAAACTTGCATGATTGAAGCTTTGATTTATATTTTGGAAAGTTCACCCAGAAATACCAGGTATTCTCCAACAATTGGAAGTGGAACTCATCAGCGCCAGTTGTGTTTAATCTAGGAAATTCTCTTAAAATTAAACCCTTCATCTTATTTCAATACTGTATTCTCATTCTACAGTCAAAGAACCTCATTCAACTTCAGCTGCAGTTTTGTAAAACTTTAACTGTTGACGATCGCATGCTGGGAGCCGCCCAGCACAGCGCAAGGCCACATAGCATGCTAAGTGCCACCCAGCATATTAAGTGCCGCCCAGCGCTGTGATCGCATCTCAGATGTGATCCAAACTGAATAAGGCCCAAAGTCAAGATTCATTTAGGGAAAGAAAACACAGCATATTCTAAAAAAAAATACACTTTTCTCTTTTATGAGAACATTGCAAGTTTAGCATGGACCAGCACAGTTTTGCATTTCAAGATAGCTGGGCTCAGTACAACAAAAATAAATACAATTATGGTTATTTTGTTGGCAAAAATCTAATTTTGTGACGTGCCAAAAGGCAAATATATTTTCCATATGTAGAACTGCGAGGCTAAACATTTGACTCATACAAAAAGCTTGTGGTAGCATCAGAAAGCATTTTTATTACATATGCTTATATGGCAACTCAAACAAGCAGCCAAATGAAAGACGCACTTAAATTGTAGGGGTAAACATGGTATAATTAAATGGAACAAAATATGTCATAGCAAATACACATTCAGGGAATCAACTTAATTCTGAATGGTTCACAAAAGTTGGTGCAAATAATGAAACAAGATTTCCCTGTCAGGCAACACTAGTAAATTGATGTACAATCTTTGAGGTAAATACAGTATACCTGAAAGACAGATCTTTGAGGTATAGCGATTTTTTGGCAGAGTGAAGGAACTTGGAAGCAGTACAGGAGAGGTGGGAAACATTAAAAAAAGGAAATATTAAAGGCAATTGTAACATAAAAGAGTGCAAAGATACCGGGTGAATGATTATCAATGCTGAAAGTGAATAAATCAGTTGGGCCAGATGGGATACATCCAAGGACACTAAAAGTGCTTAACGGGTGCTGGTGGCACCATTAACAAAATTATTCAACCAGTCACAAGCTAAAGGAGTAATTCCAGAGGACTGGAAAAGAGTGAACATAGTCCCGCTGCACAAAAATGGAAGCAAGGAAGAAGCAAGCAACTACCAAGCAGTGAGCCTTACATCAGTAGTAGGGAAAAAGATGGAAACACTGTTTCACATGCTGCAGTCATGCTAAACAGCCCTTCAAGTTGCACCATGCCGCAGTGGGACTCAGTAGTGGTCAGCTTCTTTTTTTGTGTGTTTCTCGTGAAAAATGCCTTAGTCACAAAGTAATACAATAAGGCACACAAGCAGCTTCTGCTGATTAGAATATGTAACATACCTATATTCTGTGTGTAATTGTGGCTGTATAGGCATCCGAAATGCCACATTAAAGTGCTTTCAAGGAAAATACTGTAGCATAGTATTTTGTATGCAAAATACAGTCGCAGTCACACAGAGAATATAGCCATGCTGCATATCATTCTAATCAGCAGAAGCTGCTCGTGCATTCTATTGCAGTACTTTGTGACTAAAGGGGGGTACTCATGGAGCGATCGCTGCTTAAAATCTAAGCAATCTGACTAGATTGCTTAGATTTTAAGCAGTGATCTCTCCGTGTGTACCCCCTACAGCGATAGCGATGCGCAGCCCCGCGCATCGCTATCGCTGGTGCTAGATTGGCCTGCATGCAGGCCAATCTAACGGGTTGCTCACTTCACCCGCTGGGTGAAATGAGCGCCCCCCCCCCCGTCTCCCCCCGCAAGCTCAGCACACATCGCACTGTTCTGAGCTCAGCACACATCTCTCCCACATCGGCCAGTGAGTACTGGCCTTATGACACGTCTTCACGGGGGAAACTAAAAAAAATGCTCTTTGCTACTGAGTCACACCGCACTCACAAGTTATGTGTAATGCGACTTGTAGTGCAAGGAGCAAATGTGTAATAGGACACATCTGTATCTCAAATCTAGCAATTTACAGGATTTCAATCAGCATGGATTCACTGGGGGGAGGTAATGTCAAACAAACCAACCTTATTGACTTTTTTGACTGTGTGACAAGGGTGGGGCCATAGATATAGCTTATCTAGTCTTTAATAAGTCTTTTGACACTGTTGCACATCGCAGACTGCTAAACAAACTCAAAAGCTTGGGACTGGACACTAAGATTGTTGAATGGATAAGATCTTGGTTGCAGGGTACAAAACAGAGAGTTGTAGTAAATGGAGTGCATTCACTAGAGGGAAATGTTACCAGTAGAGTTCCCGGTGGATCTGTACATGGGGGGTAATTCTGAGTTGATCGCAGCAGGAACTTTGTTAGAAGTTGGGCAAAACCATGTGCACTGATAACGATGATTCTGGATATTGGTGGCAGAGCACCGATGTAGCAGGAGATTGATGACGGAACACAGATGAAGCTAGAGATCAATGGCGGAACACCGATGGAGCTAGAGATCGATGGCAGCACACCAATGGAGCTAGAGATCGATGACGGAACACTGATGGAGCTAGAGATCGGTGGTGGAACACCGATGGAGGTGAGTACCACTGGCGGAACACCATTGAGCCAGGCAGAGCTGCAAGCTGGATGGAACTCAGGTCTCAGGACAGAATGGAATCACCTGGAGCAAGGTAACCTGGAAGCAGCTGAGAGCAAACAACCATACAGGGTATGACAATCATAGCACTGGCGATTAGGCAGACCTTACCCAGCATTCTTATAACAGCCAGTGTGCAGGGATTGGCTGGGACAATCAATTGGACAGAAGGATGCTCAGGATAGGCTCAGAGGGATTAGGTGACCGGATTAAACATGGCAGTAGCCATGTTTGGTTTAAGAGGGAAATAATGTTTTCATCATATGTTGCTGCAGTCTAGCAGCAATGGTGGTGGCATGGAAGCCATGGGTAGCTGAGACTGTAAGTCAGTCATGATGGGCTGATGGCGCTGTATAGCCGCGGGGACAATGGCACCAGGTGACCCCAGACATGGATGCAGATCTGCCACACTACGTAGTGGACGCAGACAAGGCTGATAGCAACTGGACCTGAAGTGTAGTGACAGCTTGAACAGGCACTTGAGAGGTAAGAATGTCTGTTTATTTACCCAGACCGTGACATTAAGGTGACTTAAAGGCAGGTAAGCAATGTAACAAAGCAATGAGGAAGGCCTGTCAGATGCTTGGCTGTACTGGGAGAGGAATCAGCAGCAGAAAGTAATAATGCCACTGTATAGGTCATTGGTACGGCCTCATCTAGAATACTTTGTTCAATTCTAGAGGCCATATTTTCAGAAGGATATTAATACATTAGAGACTGTACAAAGAAGAGCAACTAAAATGGTGCATGCTTATACTAATGACTTAAGGCACTAATGGAGATTCCGGTGCATAAATGAATGGATACACACACTTCACTAGTTTATTTAAATATCTTTATATCTCTTAATCAAAAAAACTTGTATATAAATAAATTAACAAACATTTAATATCATTTAAAATGAATTACCGGCATCCAATGCGGTATAAAAAATATAAATGAATAGTCACGTGACATTTGTCATATGAATACGACCAAACCAAAAACTACGTATCCTCGATTGTATCACTGTAGCATTTTAAAAAAGCAACATTGTGTCTTTTACTGAAATCCAATGTAAGTGCAGTTTAGAATGTCAGAGTGGCAGTGCCTCAGCTCTTTACAAGCTCACCTGCTTTTGCTCACTGACTTGCTGAGCTCACCGTTCTCAAATGACCATGGCTGGAGACAGATAGTTCATGCAGAAATGTTCCCTTAAAGGCATGTGTTACCTTCCAGCAGGGGATGGTGTAACCCGGTGAGTACTCGTAGAATGGTGCTGTAGCGCATTAAGTCATTAGTATAAGTATGTTCTTTTTTTAGTAGAGGTGATACAAGTTGCCACTACTATTAGCTGTGTGTGCACAGACACAGCTGGACTTAATTGCTAACAGTCCAAGGGTAAGTTGCTCAAATCAATTAGGAAATACAATCCAGCAGCATGAAAGGGAGGGGGTAGTCTAAGCTACAAATACATTGGGGATTAACCACTGGTGTCCCCAAGCACACTGAGCTGTACCTGTTCCAAGACATGAAAGACTATATAATAGAAATCCAGAGGTCTTAGTTACAAACAGTTTGCAAATGTATGATAAGCCACCAGGCCCCGACAAGGCTCTTCTGATGCTGGTGGTTCCTAACTCTAGGTCTGGGCCTGGGGTTGAGAACCCCATAAACCAGCAATGGCTAGCTACCCCAGAGCAGCACAACGCGAGAAGGTAAAGTGTTAGTATGAGTTAATAAAAAGAAAGCAAAATCTCTATACAAAAATTAATATACTAGTCAGGGTTCAAATAAAAGACCAGAAGGATTAATAAACATTTATTAATAAACATTTATTTGTTGACGTAATGCATCTCGACCATATGGAGTCGATCTATTGACGGTCAGTATGCTGATAGTGGCATCCCGACAGTCAGAATTCCGATAGATCTCAGTGAGTATTTTAAACCCTAATCCTAACCCACCACTCACACATCTTAACCCTAACCCACCACTCACACAGCTTAACTCTAACCATCACCCCATGTACCTAACACTAACCCCCCTAGCCTAACTTTATCACCCCCATGCAGCTTAACTCTAACCACAGTACTATTGGGAATATTTTTGTTGGGATGCCACTGTCGGCATTCCAACTGTCGGGATGATGACTGCCGGGATATTAACTACAGTTTATTTAATATAAATATATGTTGGGGTTACTGGCAAAAATTCATTTTTAAAAGGATTTTGCAAATGAATCTTGAGAATTATATTTATATTTTAACTGTTTGGTTTTAGCTGTCCATGACCAAAGAATTAAATGCAGTACATGGTGGTGCTGTGGTTAACATTGGTGCCTCGCTAGCCCTTGCATCATGAGACCAAACACAAACAGGGAACTATTTCTGTGGAGTTTTTGTGTTCCCACTATGTTTTCATTGATTTCCTCCCAGTGGTCTTGTTTCATCCCACATATCATACTAATAGGTTAATTAGCATTTGACAAAAATTGACATTCTCGTATGCTTCTGTGGTAGAGAATTTACACTGCAAGCTCCAATGGGGCAGTATGAATGAATATTTATTTATTATTTATTTTTACCAGTTATTTATATAGCGCACACCTATTCCTCAGCGCTTTACAGGGAGAATATTTGGCCAATCATATCAGTCCCTGCCCCAGTGGAGCTTACAATCTATATTCCCTATCACATGTACATGCACACACATTCATGCTATGGTTAATTTTGTTGGGAGCCAATTAACCTACCTGTATATTTTTGGATTGTGGGAGGAAACCGGAGTACCCGAAGGAAACCCACGCAAGTACGGGGAGAATATACAAACTCCACACAGTTAGGGCCATGGTGGGAATCGAACCCATGACCTCAGTGCTGTGAGGTAGTAATGCTAACGACTACACCATCCGTACTGCCCTATATATATATATATACATATATAAATATAAATATATATATATATATATATATATAATTGTATGGTGATCCGGCACTCTCTGATATAGGCAAATAACTCGGTCCGGTGCCCTTACTTGACCCTCTTGTGCTGGAAGGTAATTCTAGTGCATGGACGTACGGCACTCAGGACTCTGGTAATCAGGCAAAGCAAGCCCTTCTTACTGTCAACGTTTCAATTTATTAATTTTCGTCAGGACATACAGACATACATAAAAGTACACTCACCTTATAACCCCCATCACCACTGTGCACGATGCGCGGGCCGGAGCAGGGGACCGCCTACCGCCGGGATCCGTCGGGCGGCAATCTCCCGTCAGCTGTGGCGCGGTCTAGTGACGTCATCGTGTATGCGGCGATGCACGTCCTGTGTCACATAACCATGGAAACAGGCTGGAAACAATAACAATAGTTACATCCTTCCTAGTAACTGTGTAACAGTAGAGTCAATAACGGAACTTATCATCATCCACATATTCTGTAGCGTCAATAAAGGAACTTATCATCATTCACATGTTCTATCTGATGTATGCGTAAATATACAATATTATGAAAATTTGTTAAAAACAATAACTTAAAAGAGATACTCACACCGGGGAAATAGGGAAAGAAGGGAAAAATAGAAGGTAAAGGTAGGTATCCCAATAAGAAAAAAACATATACAATAATACAGAGATCCATACTGCTGGCATAGTGAAATTTAAAGAAAATTTAAGAGAAACAAGAAAGGGGTACCATATCATTGAGACCCCTGTGAGTTACTGTGTCCAATTTATGGATCCATCTAGATTCACATCTCAAGAGAGCATTAGCACGATCTCCTCCTCGAAGCGAAGGGGGTATGTGGTCTATCATTCTGTATCTAATGGTCGTTAAGGCATGTTTAGCTAATATAAAATGACGGGCGACCGGTTGGTCGCTGCTGCCTTTTTGTAGAGCTAATCTGATTGAAGATCTGTGGGCAGTCATACGTTCTTTAAATTTCCGTGTGGTTTTACCCACATATAGTAAGCCACACGGACACACTATCAGATATACTGTGTGTGTGGTCTCACATGTCAGATGATGCTTGATGTAAAATTTGGTACCCAGATGGGGGTAACAGAATGTGTTACCTGTGATCATGTAATTACACGTAACACAGGTACACCAAAAGCAACCCTTTTTCTGGGGCATCAAAAAGCTGCTGCTGGGGGATTTAGTTAGATCAGAGATATCAGATTTCACCAGAAGATCCCGTAAGTTCCTGGATCTCTTATAGCACGGCATAAGATCAACCTGTTTCAGGGGTAGATATTGATCAGATTTGATTAAATGCCAATGTTTCTTAGCAACTTTCATAGTGCTCTCTGACGAAGTGTTGTAAGTGGTAACCCAGGGGAGTTTAGTGTTAGTAGTTGTTTTTTCTTTCGGATGAAGAAGAGTTTCCCTGTCCATAAGGAGAACTTTTTGTTTAGTACTTTGCAAATTCTTCAGGCTATAACCTCTTTGTGTGAAGCGTACTATGAGTTCATCCATTTGTAAGGAAGCCATCTGACGATCACTGTTAATTCTAGATATTCTCAGCATTTGTGAGTAAGGGAGGCCAGCTTTAAGGCTTCTCGGATGGCAACTATTCCAGTGCAAATAGGAGTTTCGATCCGTGTCCTTAGTATATACCGTTGTGGTGATAGAAGAATCAACTACCGAAATTCAGACATCTAGAAAATCTATGCTCTGTGTATCCATTTTTACGGTTAATTTTACTGGACTCCCAGACCTATTGTGTTCAGCAATGACTGCTTCCAATAGCTCCTTAAAACCTTTCCAAAGCAGTAGCAGATCGTCAATAAATCTGGAATAAAATATTATATGTTTCTGCCACTTCGGGGTTTTTAAAGAAAATATCTTTTTCTATATGGAGCATGTATAGGTTGGCGTAGGTAGGTGCCACCGCCGAACCCATAGCACACCCCCGTTCTTGGAGATAATACTTGTTGTTGAATAGAAAGAAATTTCTTGTTAACACAAGTTCTAGTAGATGTATCAGAATGTTAATCTGTTGTGCCCCGAATGGACTTTCTCTTTGTAACACTGTCTTTACTGCAGAGAGGCCTTCTTGATGAGGTATAACAGTGTACAAACTCGTGACATCCGCTGTCACCAGCCATACATCTGTAGGGAGAGAACCAATGGTTTTTAGTTTGTTAAGAAGCATTGTAGTGTCTAAGAGGCTTCGAGGATGTGCTGAGACATATGGTTGTAGTATGCAACCAACAATACTGCTGTCGGTTGGAATAACTTCGCTACGAGGAGGATATCGTGGTAATGCTCTCTTGAGATGTGAATCTAGATGGATCCATAAATTGGACACAGTAACTCCCAGGGGTCTCAATGATATGGTACCCCTTTCCTGTTTCTCTTAAATTTTCTTTAAATTTCACTATGCCAGCAGTATGGATCTCTGTATTATTGTATATGTTTTTTCTTATTGGGATACCTACCTTAACCTTCTATTTTTCCCTTCTTTTCCTATTTCCCCGGTGTGAGTATCTTTTTTAAGTTATTGTTTTTAACAAATTTTCATAATATTGTATATTTACGCATACATCAGATAGAACATGTGAATGATGATAAGTTCCTTTATTGATGCTACAGAATATGTGGATGATGATAAGTTCCGTTATTGACTCTACTGTTACTAGGAAGGATGTAACTATTGTTATTGTTTCCAGCCTGTTTCCATGGTTATGTGACACAGGACGTGCATCGCCGCATACGCGATGACGTCACTAGACCACGCCACAGCTGACGGGAAATTACCGCCCGACGGATCCCGGCGGTAGGCGGTCCCCCGCTCCGGCCCGCGCATCGTGCACAGTGGTGATGGGGGTTATAAGGTGAGTGTACTTTTATGTATGTCTGTATGTCCTGACGAAAATTAATAAATTGAAACGTTGACAGTCAGAAGGGCTTGCTTTGCCTGATTACCAGAGTCCTGAGTGCCGTACGTCCATGCACTAGAATTACCTTCCAGCACAAGAGGGTCAAGTAAGGGCACCGGACCGAGTTATTTGCCTATATCAGAGAGTGCCGGATCACCATACAATTATATATATATATATATATTTATATTTATATATGTATATATATATATATATATAGGGCAGTACGGATGGTGTAGTCGTTAGCATTACTGCCTCACAGCACTGAGGTCATGGGTTCGATTCCCACCATTGCCCTAACTGTGTGGAGTTTGTATATTCTCCCCGTACTTGCGTAGGTTTCCTTCGGGTACTCCGGTTTCCTCCCACAATCCAAAAATATACTGGTAAGTTAATTGGCTCCCAACAAAATTAACCATAGCATGAATGTGTGTGCATGTACATGTGATAGGGAATATAGATTGTAAGCTCATATAACTCTCATATTTATCTTAATGCTGGAGTTATTGGAAAGGGGTTCAAAAGTGGAAGGTGCCTTAAATTTCCATATATATACTGTATATATATATATATATATATATTACTCTATAATATTGTAGTGTTATACATGTAATAAAATGCATTTTAAGTTTGTCCCAATGTTTCTAGATTTTATAACAATGTGGAAGCTGAACATTTAAATACATTACAAGTAGAGATGTGCACCGGACATTTTTCGAGTTTTGTGTTTTGGTTTTGGATTCGGTTCCACGGCCGTGTTTTGGATTCGGACGCGTTTTGGCAAAACCTCCCTGAAAATGTTTTGTTGGATTCAGGTTTTTTTTCAAAAAACCCTCAAAAACAGCTTAAATCATAGAATTTGTGGGGTAATTTTGATCCTATAGTATTATTAACCTCAATAACCACAATTTCCACTCATTTCCAGTCTATTCTGAACACCTCACAATACTATTTTTAGTCCTAAAATTTGCACCGAGGTCGCTGGATGACTAAGCAAAGCGACCCAAGAGGGCGGCACAAACACTTGGCCCATCTAGGAGTGGCACTGCAGTGTCAGACAGGATGGCACTTAAAAAAATTGGCTCCAAACAGCACATGATGCAAAGGAAAGAGAAAAAGAGGTGCACTGTGGTCGCAGGATGGCTAAGCTAAGTGACACAAACACCTCAATATCACTGGAATTATTTGTTCTAATCAATGGTATTATTGGTCCAAATCACTGGAAGAAAATGACAAAATCACTGGAATTATTCGTTCTAATCAATGGTATTATTGGTCCAAATCACTGGAAGAAAATGACAAAATCACTGGAATTATTTGTTCTAATCAATGGTATTATTGGTCCAAATCACTGGAAGAAAATGGAATGGATGGATACTTGCAGTGACACAGAGCTGCAAGATACAGCAATGGCCTACTGTACAACTATATACTGTTAGTCACCAAAATGCTGCACTGTAATACTAGAAGCTATAGAAAAGTATATATATTATTGTATATATCAGTACAGACAGAGCGGTGTAACTGTGACACATGTGTCCTGACAAGCAGTATAGAAGCTATAGAAAATAAGAAAAGTATATATATTATTGTATATATCAGTACAGACAGAGCGGTGTAACTGTGACCCATGTGTCCTGACAAGCGGTATAGAAGCTATAGAAAAGTATACATAATATTACTGTATATCAGTACAGAGCGGTGTAACTGTGACCCATGTGCCCTGACAAGCAGTATAGGAGCTATAGAAAAGTATATATATTACTGTATATCAGTAGTAGTACAGAGCGGTGTAACTGTGACCCATGTGTCTTGACAAGCAGTATAGAAGCTATAGAAAAGTATATATAATATTACTGTATATCAGTACAGAGCGGTGTAACTGTGACCCATGTGTCCTGACAAGCAGTATAGAAGCTATAGAAAAGTATATATAATATTACTGTATATCAGTACAGAGCGGTGTAACTGTGACACATGTCTGTCCTGACAAGCAGTATAGAAGCTATAGAAAAGTATATATAATATTACTGTATATCAGTACAGAGCGGTGTAACTGTGACACATGTGTGTCCTGACAAGCAATATAGAAGCTATAGAAAAGTATATATAAAATTACTGTATATCAGTAAAGAGTGGTATAACTGTGACACGTGTCCTGACAAGCAGTATAGAAGATATATAGAAAAGTATATATATTACTGTATATCAGTAGTAGTAATGAGCGGTGTAACTGTGACACATGTGTGTCTTGACAAGCAATATAGAAGCTATAGAAAAGTATATATAATATTACTTTATATCAGTACAGAGAGGTGTAACTGTGACACATGTGTCCTGACAAGCAGTATAGAAGCTATAGAAAAGTATATATATTATTGTATATATCAGTACAGAGCTGTGTAACTGTGACCCATGTGTGTCCTGACAAGCAGTATAGAAGCTATAGAAAAGTATATATTATATACTGGTGGTCCCCAGTCCCCACAATGCAGCACACTGATCAGATATTTGCAGCACACTGAGCACAGATATGGAGCGTTTTCAGGCAGAGAACGTAGATATTTTCAGCACACTGAACACAGATTATTTGCAGCACACTGAGCACAGATATTTTCAGCACACTGAGCACAGATTACGGAGCTTTTCAGGGAGAGAACGCTGCCACGTCCTCTCCGTTCAAGCTCCAAAGCATGAGTGAAAATGGCGGCGACGCGCGGCTCCTTATATAGAATACGAATATTGCGAGAATCCAACAGCGGGATGATGACGTTCAGGCGCATGCTGGTTAAACAAGCAAGGCGGGAAGATCCGAGGCTGCCTCGGAACCGTGTAAAATGGGTGAAGTTTCTCTAATTACAAGCAATAAGATTATAATGGTGGCATAAATATCATAATTAATCACAATTCTTTTTATTGATAACTGACATAATTCTTTTACACATTTTGAACTTTTTATATTAAAATGCATTAAATAAATACTGAATTGCTCCAGTTAAATTCAAATTAAAGCCACAATTATAGGCTTGGGTTTCCAGCCAGGTAAATTATACACTAAATTTTAAAAAATATATTAAATCTGAAATTATATATTTTTTTCAGTCATTTATTCAGAGCAATATACATTTTGACATTTATAATTAATAGTTACAAAAAAATAATAATTACAATTCTATGGGGAAGAACACCTGCTTTCTATATTTAAACGGGTGGCATTCTGTATGCCGGCGGTCGGGCTCCCGGCGCTCAGTATACCGGCGCCGGGAGCCCGACCGCCGGCATACCGACACTTATTTTCCCTCGTGGGGGTCCACGACCCCCATAGAGGGAGAATAAAATAGTGTGGCGCGCGTAGCGCGCCACCGTGCCCGTAGCGTGGCGAGCGCAGCGAGCCCGCAAGGGGCTCCTTTGCGCTCGCCACACTGTCGGTCAGCCGGCGGTCGGGCTCCCGGCGCCGGTATGCTGGGCGCCGGGAGCCCGACCGCCGGCCAGCCGTAGTGAACCCATTTAAACATGCAACAATCATTGTAATGTTACAGACTGTAATATTATTATAGACACACAGCATATTTAATGTAATTATAATAAATGAGATTTCAAATAAAGGAATAAAGGAAGCTAACATTCTGTGTTCATTATCATTTTTCCCCCCTTTGTGACTAATATCCAAGAGTACAGATATGAAGGATTTCTCCACCATCTATGCATAATGGCCAATCCCTCTACAGCATCATGCAGTAGGAAATGTCAAAGTGGTGTAGTCTGATTCTGGGGATAGTCAGGGAAGGTATCATGTGATTTCTTAGGTTTTCACTTATTGATATTTATTTGCAGTGCAATTGTCACAGAAAGAAAAGTGTATGATTATCATCATGGGATGTCTGTAAGTAGTATTTCCATAGCCCTCTTCATTTCACAAACAATTAAGATAATCATTGAACACAAGCACCAGAGGTTTATCTTCTTCACTGCCACGTATTAATTTTATTTATAACACCACCGCACTTTAGGGCACGAAATTATTATGTAAAGGCTGATGCAGAAGAAGGGATAGGTATACATATATGTACACATAAGCATGTACGGTACCTATGTGCTATGTGAGCATACAGGCACATGTATGGTTGCTCACAATATCAAGATATAATTTATAATTTATATCAGGAATTGTTACGATCCTGATGCTCAGGACAGGGGAGATCTTATGTAGTGAGTCCTGAGCACCAAGACGGAATGCTGGGATTGGGAAATGGGAAGGAAATAGCCCCTAGCACCCTACCTCCGTTGTCTTACCCGTGTTATCAATTCACGCCTGAACGACTATGGTTTCTTGGGCCCATGGCAGCCGCGTTTGAAGGGCGGATTAGGTCTGTCCAACTCCGATGCCCCCTCAGGTCTTAAAGAGAGACAAGGCGTGAACTGAGACAGGGTAATAACAAGGGGACCTCTAACTGAAACAACCACGCTAGGGGCTATAAACTACCTAAAAACTAAACGTATGTGCGGCACGCCGCCAAAGGAAAAGAACTACAAAGAAACCACTGTCCACTCCCCTACACGGCACCGCCGAGTTCCGGGGAGGACAGTGAAAGCGGAAACCTCCGCAAATGCACCAATTCACAGTAAAGTAAACACTAAGCGGCATAGGCCGCAACACGCGGCAGAAGCCGCTACTCACGAAACCGGGCGAGAACCCCAGATGACAAACAGGTTCGCAAGGACTAGAAGGATTCCCAGGACCGGCTTCGGACCTCCAAAGTACCAAAGGGCAGGGAGCAAGATCCACCAAACACGGCTGACAGGAACAGAGTTCTGCAAGGCAGGAACAGCATACAAGAAGCTATCACCGGCGGGGCTGCAGTGTGCTGGGTCACATAAAAAGGCCCTGCTGGCCAATAACAGGAGGGCCAGCATGACCAGCCCCCAGACCCTAATTACTAGTTGCCGTGCAGCTGCCCTGCTGCACGAGCAACCTAATTAACTATTCTTAGCAGCGGGGAACGCGGTCCACCTGTGGCGTCCCCATTGCTATGCACCCGGCGGCCCTGCACGCACGGTGTCCTGCGTTGCCAGGGACCCGGCGGCTATCGTGCGCACGGCGTCCTGGCGTTGCTAGGCACCGTGCGGGGGACAGGGAAGGAGAGAGGCGCGGCGGCCGTGACCGCTTCTCAGTCAGGGCACGGCCGAAGACCGCCGCGCCTAACAGTACCCCCCCTTGAGGAGGGGTTAAAGAACCCCTAGAGCCAGGTTTCTGAGGAAACTCCTGAAAGAAAATCCTTTTCAGCTTGGGAGCATGTAAATCTTTATCCAACACCCAAGATCTTTCTTCAAGGCCATAACCTTTCCAGTGGACCAAAAAATAGAGCCGACCCCGAGAAAGCTTAGAATCTAAAACCTTCTCCACCAAGAACTCTTGTTGCCCCTGAACATCCACCGGAGATCTACCCTGGGAAGTCCTCCGAGGAAATCTCCTGGAAGAAAAATACTGTTTCAAAAGAGAACAGTGAAAAGTATTGCCAATTTTGAGAGATCTCGGCAAGCGTAGCCGAAAAGCAACTGGGTTGACCTTCTTAATGATAAGGAATGGTCCAATAAATTTGGGTCCCAATCTAGCCGAAGGTTGTCGGAGCTTGATGTTGCGAGTTGACAACCATACCTTATCTCCCACCTTAAAAGTGCAAGGACGTCGGCGCCTATCAGAAAATTTATTTTCTCGGAAGGCAGCTTTTCTCAAGGCAAGGTACACCTTTCTCCAAATTGTTCTGAGATGGGAGGTTAAGGTCAACGAGGAGACTGGAGAATGAGGAAAAAAAGAGTTGGCTCTAGGATGAAAGCCAAAGACTGAAAAGAATGGGGACTCCTTGGTGGAAGAATGACAAGAGTTATTATAAGCAAATTCGGCTAACGGAAGAAATTCACTGGAGTTTGGCCGGATACAACCGTAAATACTGTTTTAATGACTGGTTAACTCGTTCGGTTTGTCCGTTAGATTGTGGATGGTACCCAGATGTTAAAGAGAGTTTCATATTTAATGAGGCACAAAAACGTTTCCAAAAACGAGCAATGAATTGCGGACCCCGATCAGAGACAATATCCCTGGGCAACTCATGGAACCTGAACACATGACGGAGAAACAAGACTGCCAACCCTTGAGCAGAGGGTAATCGGGGAAGAGCAATGAAATGAGCCATTTTACTAAAACGATCTACTACCACCCAAATGACTCGAAATCCGGCTGAAAGAGGAAGGTCCACCACGAAATCCATGGATATATGTGACCATGGCCTGAGAGGAACGGCTAAATGTATGAGTTGCCCGATCGGCAATGAACGAGGAACCTTATGCCGTGCACAAACCTGGCAGGAATGGACAAATTCCCTTACATCTTTAGAAAGACTAGGCCACCACACCGAGCGAGACACTAACTCCAAGGTCTTAGTGATACCTGGATGACCAGAGACTTTGTTGTCATGAAACTCAGCTAAAACAGTGCCTCTCAGAAATTCAGGGACAAAGAGACGATCAGCAGGAGTCGGTTTAGGAGCCTGCTGTTGAAGCTGGACTAACTGAGTAAATAAATCCTCTGTGAGGCCTGCCCGGATGACAGATGATGGAACTATGGGGGTAGTAGCAGGATGGTTATTGTGAACCGGAAGAAAACAACGTGACAGGGCATCAGCTTTAGTATTTTTGGAACCGGGCCTGAAAGTGATAATAAACTTGAAACGAGTAAAAAACAATGCCCAACGTGCCTGCCGAGCATTAAGCCGTTTAGCTGACTCAATATATTGCAGGTTCTTATGGTCAGTAAACACTGTAATAGTATGCCTAGCTCCCTCCAGCCAATGCCTCCACTCCTCGAAAGCCCATTTAACTGCCAGCAATTCTCGATTACCAACGTCATAGTTGGATTATGCGGAGGAGAATTTCCTGGACATGAAGGCACAAGGGTGTAATTCCTGAGACTCCGGATCTTCCTGAGATAGGATAGCCCCCACTCCAACCTCTGAGGCATCTACCTCGACTATAAAGGGGAGCTCCGGGTTAGGGTGCCTGAGAACAGGAGCCGAGACAAAGGCCTGCTTTAAGGCCCGAAAGGCAGACTCGGCTGCAGGCGACCAATTGGAAGGGTCCGCTCCTTTTTTTTAGTCAATGCTACTATAGGAGCGACCAAATCAGAAAAGGTATGAATGAACCGCCTATAATAGTTTGCAAACCCTAAAAAGCGCTGAATTGCTTTTAAATTTGTGGGTTGCGCCCAATTAAGGATGGCCTGGAGTTTTTTCGGTTCCATGAAAAATCCCTGGGGAGAAATAATATACCCCAAGAAGGACACTTCCGTGATGTGAAAATCACATTTCTCTAGTTTTGCGTATAAATGATTCTCCCGTAGTTTTTGAAGAACCAGACGCACATGGGTAATATGTTGTTCCATAGACTCAGAATAAATCAAAATGTCGTCTAAATAAACGACAACGAACTTTCCAAGAAAGTCACGAAGAACATCATTGATGAGGTCTTGAAATACCGCAGGAGCATTTGACAGCCCAAAGGGCATCACCAGGTATTCATAATGACCCGACTGTGTGCTGAAAGCCGTCTTCCACTCATCCCCAGATCTTATTCGGATGAGATTGTAAGCTCCTCTAAGATCGATTTTTGAGAAGATAACGGCAGAGCGTAACTGATCAAAAAGTACTGAAATCAAAGGCAAAGGGTAGGTGTTTTTAACAGAAATTTTATTCAGTGCCCGAAAATCAATACATGGTCTGAGCGACCCATCTTTTTTCTCAACAAAAAAGAATCCTGCACTCAAAGGAGATTTCGAAGGCCTAATGAAGCCTTTTTTCAGGCTTTCCTGGATATAATTATCCATAGCCGTGGTTTCTGGCCCGGAGAGGGCATATAATCTCCCTTTAGGTAAAGTGGCCCCGGGAACTAAATCTATAGCGCAGTCATAGGACCGATGGGGAGGCAGAAGGTCCGCATTTCCCTTGGAGAACACATCAGCAAAATCCTGATATTCCAGAGGAATAAGTTCTGGGGTAACTGCCGCAACCCGAACAGGATGGGAAATACACTCCTTAACACAAAAAGGACCCCATTGGGAAATCTCCCCAGACCGCCAATCTATGATGGGATTATGAAAGGCAAGCCAGGGGTGACCCAAAACTACTGGAACTGCCGGACAATGTGTAAGGTAAAATTGTATTTCTTCTGAATGTAGGGCCCCCACTGTCAGCAATACTGGAGGTGTGCGGTGAGTAATAACCCCATTGGAAAGCAGACCCCCATCCAAGCCGTGCATGGTGATATGTCTATCTAAGGGTATCAGTGGAACGCCTAAAGCCTTAGCCCAAGCTAAATCCATAAAATTTCCTGCAGCTCCACTGTCGACGAAGGCCAACACCAACGAACTGAGGCTGCCAAAGGAAATCTTTACCGGAACTAATAGAGAATTATTAGAGGAGATTAACTGCAGACCCAAGTGAACCCCCTCACAATTCACTTGGTCAGAGCGTTTCCCGGCTTGTTCGGGCAGTTACATGCGATATGTCCCTTACCACCACAATACAAACAAAGACCAGAACTTAACCTTCTGGTTCTTTCCTCTGGGGACAGCCGGGAGAGACCCATTTGCATGGGCTCCTCGACGTCCTCAGAAAAGGTATATACACATAGATTAGGCCTAAAAGTTGTTCCTCTTTCAGCCCTCCGCTCTCGGAGACGACGATCAATTTTAATAGCGAGCTCCATGAGTCTGTCTAGAGTCTCAGGAGCGGGGTACTGAAGGAGACTGTCTTTAATCACTTCCGACAGACCGAGGCGAAACTGACTGCGCAAGGCCGGGTCATTCCAGCCACAGTCGTTCGACCAACGGCGAAATTCGGTACAATACACCTCTGCTGGATTTTTGCCTTGCTTAAGGGCACGTAGGTGACTCTCAGCTGATGCTTCTCTATCTGGGTCGTCATATAAGAGGCCTAAGGATTTAAAAAGAGCGTTTACTGATAACAAAACAGCATCATCCGCTCTTAGCCCAAACGCCCAGGTCTGTGGATCACCCTGAAGTAGAGACATCACAATCCCGACCCGCTGAGACTCAGTACCAGAGGAACGGGGCCTTAAACGAAAATAAAGCTTACAAGCTTCCTTAAAATTAAAAAAATCTTTTCGGTTACCCGAAAAACGGTCAGGTAAATGCATCTTTGGTTCTGGAACCATACTCGGGGAGGCTCGCAAAAGATCTTCCTGCGATCTCACCCGAAGAGTAAGGTCCTGAACCATCTGAGTTAATTACTGTATTTGGTTAACCAAAAGCTGACTGGGGTTTGGCCCTAAACCTGCCGGATTCATGAGGTCGAATTTCTAGGCCCACCAATACAACGGAAAAAATTAAACCCCCTTTTTTTTTTTTTTTGGTGGGCCGGTGATAATGTTACGATCCTGATGCTCAGGACAGTGGAGATCTTATGTAGTGAGTCCTGAGCACCAAGACGGAATGCTGGGATTGGGAAATGGGAAGGAAATAGCCCCTAGCACCCTACCTCCGTTGTCTTACCCGTGTTATCAATTCACGCCTGAACGACTATGGTTTCTTGGGCCCATGGCAACCGCGTTTGAAGGGCGGATTAGGTCTGCCCAACTCTGATGCCCCCTCAGGTCTTAAAGAGAGACAAGGCGTGAACTAAGACAGGGTAATAACAAGGGGACCTCTAACTGAAACAACCACGCTAGGGGCTATAAACTACCTAAAAACTAAACGTATGTGCGGCACGCCGCCAAAGGAAAAGAACTACAAAGAAACCACTGTCCACTCCCCTACACGGCACCGCCGAGTTCCGGGGAGGACAGTGAAAGCGGAAACCTCCGCAAATGCACCAATTCACAGTAAAGTAAACACTAAGCGGCATAGGCCGCAACACGTGGCAGAAGCCGCTACTCACGAAACCGGGCGAGAACCCCAGGTGACAAACAGGTTCGCAAGGACTAGATGGATTCCCGGGACCAGCTTCGGACCTCCAAAGTACCAAAGGGAAGGGAGCAAGATCCACCAAACACGGCTGACAGGAACAGAGTTCTGCAATGCAGGAACAGCATACAAGAAGCTATCACCGGCGGGGCTACAGTGTGCTGGCTCACATAAAAAGGCCCTGCTGGCCAATAACAGGAGGGCCAGCAGGACCAGCCCCCAGACCCTAATTACTAGTTGCTGTGCAGCTGCCCTGCTGCACGAGCAACCTAATTAACTATTCTTAGCAGCGGGGAACGCGGTCCACCTGTGGCGTCCCCATTGCTATGCACCCGGCGGCCCTGCACGCAAGGCGTCCTGCGTTGCCAGGGACCCGGCGGCTATCGTGCGCACGGCATCCTGGCGTTGCTAGGCGCCGTGCGGGGGACAGGGAAGGAGAGAGGCGCGGCGGCCGTGACCACTGCTCAGTCAGGGCACGGCCGAAGACCGCCGCGCCTAACAGGAATAATGATTTCAGATAGGCTATTAAAGGCTACAGGTCATGTTGAAACTCACATTCATGTATTAATACATAGATGGACCTACATTCCTGGATAATGATACACGTGTGGATTAGTAAAATTGTGAAGACATCTTTCTTTTTTAAAAAAATGTCTTCTTTCTAATCCCGTAATTAATGGGATTTTCATACCTGAGCATGCCACTAATAAAGGTTATTTCCGAAAAAAATACATAGACGGGTAACACAGGAAATAACCATTTATGATATCATATCCTGAGATATTCACCATATGCAGTCAAACTTTAAAATAAATTCACAATAATTAAAACCAAGGTTTTAATAGGAAGCGCTGTCCAGTCAAATTAATATATAAAAATATATATTTAATTTTTCAAGAAAAAGCATATATGGCCATATAATTTACATAAATAACAAACATTAAAATATAATCAACAATGTGATAATAACCAATGTTAGAATAGCATAAAAAGTCCAAATATTAGTCAGTTAATAAGGGCATGAAATCTTGCTCATAATTGATATAGTCATCCATTCGTTTTTAACATGTTAGTCCATTAGTAAGTGGATCCAATGTATTCAATTGTTAATTTCTCAGAAATCACTGGTAAATTTAACTCATACCTCCCGTGTATGGCAATTTACGGGTGGCTATTGCAAGATAGAGACCAATGTTCAATTGATGCAGAATGGATCCAATATGGACTTACAAGCCGGGTGAGCGCTTCCTCTCTCTCCTCCTTCTGGCAGCGTGGGTACGTAGTACAATTGTCCACAACACGAGATGTGGCTTGTGGGAACGACAGCTCACAGCTTACACAACGATTGCAGCCCGATCACGTGACGCGTTTCTCCGCCTCTCCACTTCCAGGTACTCGGTGGCTTCCTCAGACGTATATGCTCACTGGTCCGCTTAGTGCCCTTTTAAAATAATAAATAACTGAGCACAATCTGTGGCTGAGCACACTCATATATGTAGGTATGTGTGTGCGTACATATATTCAGGCGCACACCATATAAGACCAAAACACTGGGTACACTTCTATATTTATTTTTATATATAGATGTGCATGTGCAAACATAGGCCCTCATTCCGAGTTGTTCGCTTGCTAGCTGCTTTTAGCAGCCGTGCAAATGCTAAGCCGCCGTCCTCTGGGAGTGTATCTTAGCTTAGCAGAAGTGCGAACGAAAGGATCGCAGCGCGGCTACAAAAAAAAGATTGTGCAGTTTCTGAGCGGCTTCAGACTTACTCCTACCTAGCGATCACATCAGACTATTTAGTTCCTGTTTTGACATCATGAACACGCCCTGCGTTCGGCCAGCCATGCCTGCGTTTCCCCCGGCACGCCTGCGTTTGTATCTGACATGCCTGCGTTTTTCCACACACTCCCCGAAAATGGTCAGTTACCTCCCAGAAACACCCACTTCATGTCAATCACTCTGCGGCAAGCAGTGCGACTGAAAAGCGTTGCTAGACCTTATGTGAAACTACTTCGGCCGTTGTGAAAGTACTTTGCGCGTGTGCATTGCGGCGCTTACGCATGCGCAGAAGTGCCGCTTTTTTTACTAAATGCTGCGCTGCAAATGAAAACAGCTAGTGAACAACTCGGAATGACCACCATAGATTCAGGTGTGCGCAATGTGAGACAAAAACAAGATAGAACATCATATATAGAAAAATGTGACATAGCGTGTTCCTTTAAATTTTTCATGTGTGCACAACCAATAAGAGACCAGAGGTCTGTCAGTGATAATATATGGGGTGCGTGCAATACTAGAATGACATGATATATAAATCATCTACTGAAGGTTATGACATGACTATTTCTAGTTGATAAGAAAAAAGTTTATATTCATTTAACTACATACGTTTTTAATATGGACTTGTGTATATGTTTGTACAATCATTATGATAATACAAGATCTAATACTGAAATAACAGGATTTTATAGATTTATAATAGATATGATGGGATGTGACCATGAGTCAAATTAAACTGATGTTAAACTATGTGAGCCTTGAGTATTCCTACACCTGAATAAGTATCCGTATATGGTTACTGAATATAAGGTCAATATTGAATTGGAAGTCCTCTCACAGGAGGAAATGTGAGAAGGTGATCACCCTAATTTTACCCCTGGGACCAGTAACAGGTGATAACAATACCTGAGAAATTTGACTGAGAGCGGATTGGGGGAATGACGTTTAAAACAATGGATGTTTTTGAAATCACGTTAGGCAGAACTGGTGAGCAAGCCCATGTGTGGTGAAACGTACGTTCAGTCAGTTGATTACAGGTATCGGCTCCTCACTGCAGGAGGAAGCCGGGTTCAGCAGACAGCTGATTGCCGAAAGTAGCACGGTAACACCTCAATACACCTTTTTTCTCAGGCATCCACACCTCCCTGCAGGCGCATTGGAGCACTGCAATGCTGGCAGTACCAGGGCTCATCTAACACCTGGCACAGGGGCACGGAGTGGCGTTGTAGCTACATTTTCCTTGGTCTGGCACCTGTCCCCACTCTCACCCTCTATCCGCTCAAAGAAGATGGTGGGAAGCAGATGGGGGTTTGTGCATAACAGGCTTACTTTCTATTATCAACACTGATTAGCAGCATCCAATTAAAACACAGCACCACTGCTATATGTTTCAAACCATGTACTCAATGCCTTATGGTGTGGCAAGGGAATGTGAGCAACACTTTATGTGGCAGTGAACTAAGTTAAGTGGACACAATTCCACTTTTCACTACACTAAATTGGCTGCTACACACTACTGAGGGGTACCCCTATTAAAAAATTGATATTTGAATGATCACTTTGTGTTTCTAATTGCATCTTAAACAGATAGTCCGTTTATATTATTGTGGTGATTATCCTATATTTATATGGGAATTTACATATGTTAAAGTATTCTGTGCTCCAAAATGCTCAATCGTCGTGTACCAATTATTGCTAACGAGCACAGAATATAAAATAAAATTTATATAAGATCAGCGGACTTTCAAGAACACAAAGTGAGTGACCCCGTCTGCTGTGCTTTTCTGTACAAATTATTTGTTTACACACCTAAAATGTGTTATAGCAGAATGACATTTGCTAATTATGACAACGTTTACAAGTTTGGGCGGTAATTAGTGTGTTTGCACATGAAATGTGATGTTTATTTAGAAAGTGCACTGCCCCATGTGTTATCTATTAATAGTAAGTGCTGATAAGCTACGCGTTGCTTAGGTCCTTTAAGAGATTGGAATGAACTCTGAAATGTTAAGTTGACAACAGCAGGGTAATAGTAAATTCTCTGCGGCTTGAGGATTTATTATTTATATACTCTAAACATGCTACAGTAGAATGATATTTG
This sequence comes from Pseudophryne corroboree, assembly GCF_028390025.1. NCBI lineage: Eukaryota > Metazoa > Chordata > Amphibia > Anura > Myobatrachidae > Pseudophryne > Pseudophryne corroboree. The sequence goes on from NC_086449.1 coordinate 471,301,667, forward strand.
TTAATCATGACGGAGTTCACATTCATTGGTTGCAATCAGAGTGTTGACATATGAAATATGATGTTTATTGGATAACACACTGCCTTATACATTACCTTGTGTGGATAATTAACGCACTGGCTAGGTCCCCTAAGAAATCTGAGTGAGCTTTGATATATCAAACTGATAGCAGCAGGGTAATAGACAACTCCTTTGCGGTTTAAGGACTCATTCCCAGAAATGATAATTGATGTGTCTGTGCTGCTTTCAATTAAATGTTTTTTTCCCCTATGCTGAAACATGTTTTAGTAGCATTTAGTTTGGGAATTGAGGCACGGTATATATCCAGCCTTGCAATCTAATAAAGAACTTACTGTATGACCATGATGAATGCTAAAAAATAGTTTCACTGTGTATTTATAGACAGCCAGCATTGGCAACATTTGTATCATACTGTATGTCTAAAATGTATTACAGCAGCTGTGATTATTAAAGGGAACATAGTTACAAGTTGCAAAGCGCTTGTTACATTTGTATCATTACAACCATCTGAGGACTCATAATATGCTAACTTAGCAAGCCCTGTCATATTTGACTATTGATAAATGGAGGGTAGCAGTGTGGTTTATTAATTTCCTCAATTATTGAGGAAAATAGTGTTAAATAGTGTATGGGAAGATGCTTTATGGAAGCCGGATCTATGCTGCAGTGGCTTTTTGTTGAACCAAGGAATATAATTTTAATATGTTTAGTCAATAAAAAGACAATTAAGCCATGTGACTTTGGAAAATATCTGTTTTATTACAGGATACTGTAAGAAATTCACACTAACAAATACTCACCACAAAGACAGTTACATGTCTATACACTAAATAAACTAGTTCTTTTTTGGGGGGATTTGATATAAATACTTACCGTGCAATGTGTATACATATATAATAGAGATAAATAAACTCATACGCCTTATATCTTAACGAGAATATTAAAAGTTACATTTTAAATATAAATAATCATATCATTATAATAGTAATTAATTCAAAAGAGTGCTCCAAAAAGGCAATCTCCTTCTTTTCTTGGCAACTGCCGGTCTTTGTGTATTTACAAGGTTAAATTTAGATTGTTGGAGCACCTCCAGCTCAGGATAAATACAAATCCAAATTATATGGGGAATTTGTCAGACAGCTGGTTTTTGAGTATGTAACAAGTACTTACTTTTGGGTTTCGGTGCAGGATATACTATATGTATATCCTAACCCACCACTCACATATCTTAACCCTAACCCACCACTCAAACAGCTTAACTCTAACCATCACCCCATGTAGCCTAACACTAATCCCCCTAGCCTAACTTTATCACCCCCATGCAGCTTAACTCTAACCACAGTACCATTGGGAATATTGTTGTCGGGATGCCACTGTCGGCATTCCAACTGTCGGGATGGTGACTGCCGGGATATTAAATACAGTTTATTTAATATAAATATATGTTGGGGTTACTGGCAAAAATTCATTTTTAAAAGGATTTTGTAAATGAATCTTGAGAATTATATTTATATTTTAACTATTTGGTCTTAGCTGTCCATGACCAAAGAATTAAATGCAGTACATGGTGGTGCTGTGGTTAACATTGGTGCCTCGCTAGCCCTTGCATCATGAGACCAAACACAAACAGGGAACTATTTCTGTGGAGTTTTTGTGTTCCCACTATGTTTTCATTGATTTCCTCCCAGTGGTCTTGTTTCATCCCACATATCATACTAATAGGTTAATTAGCATTTGACAAAAATTGACATTCTCGTATGTTTGTGTGGTAGAGCATTTACACTGCAAGCTCCAATGGGGCAGTATGAATGAATATTTATTTATTATTACCAGTTATTTATATAGCGCACATATATTCTGCAGTGCTTTACAGAGAGAATATTTGGCCATTCACATCAGTCCCTGCCCCAGTGGAGCTTACAATCTACGGGGCAGATGTATTAACCTGGAGAAGGCATAAGGAAGTGATAAACCAGTGATATGTTTAAGGTGATAAAGGCACCAGCCAATCAGATACTAACTGTTAATTTACATATTGGAGCTGATTGGCTGGTGCCTTTATCACCTTGCACATATCACTGGTTTATCACTTCCTTATGCCTTCTTCAGGTTAATACATCTGCCCCAATATTCCCTATCACATATACATACACACATTCATGCTAGGGTTAATTTCTATTACGTCCTAGAGGATGCTGGGGACTCCGTAAGGACCATGGGGTATAGATGGGCTCCACAGGAGACATGGGCACTATAAAGAACTTTAGATGGGTGTGCACTGGCTCCTCCCTCTATGCCCCTCCTCCAGACCTCAGTTAGATCCTGTGCCCAGAGGAGACTGGGTGCATTACAGGAGAGCTCTCCTGAGTTTCTCTGAAAAATAATTTTGTTAGGTTTTTTTATTTTCAGGGAGCACTGCTGGCAACAGGCTCCCTGCATCGTGGGACTGAGGGGAGAGAAGCAGACCTACTTAAATGATAGGCTCTGCTTCTTAGGCTACTGGACACCATTAGTTCCAGAGGGTCAGAACGCAGGTCTCACCCTCGACGTTCGTCCCGGAGCCGCGCCGCCGTCCTCCTCACAGAGCCGGAAGATAGAAGCCGAGTGAGTATAAGAAGAAAGAAGACTTCAAAGGTGGCAGAAGACTTCAGATCTTCTCTGAGGTAACGCGCAGTGGTAACGCTGCGCGCCATTGCTCCCACACACAACACACACAGCGGGCACTGATGGGTGCAGGGCGCAGGGTGGGGGCGACCAGTGCAGCAATAATAAACCTCTAGGGACTGGCTAACATATATATATATATATATATATATATGGGCTACGGAGGCAGTATATTATATAATCCCCGCCAGTATTGAAAATTTGAGCGGGACCGAAGCCAGTCGCTGAGGGGGCGGAGCTTGATCCTCCAGCACTAACCAGCGCCATTTTCTCCACAGCACACTGCAGAGAAGCTGGCTCCCCGGACTCTCCCCTGCTGAACACAGTGACAGAGGGCAAAAAAGAGGGGGGAGGGGGCACTTTTAAATGGCGCAGTGAGTGTATGTATATATATATATATATATATATATATACTGTAGTTATATAAAAGCGCTGTTTACCTGGGAATTTTGTTTCCAGTGTCAGTTGGCGCTGGGTGTGTGCTGGCATACTCTCTCTCTGTCTCTCCAAAGGGCCTTATTGGGGAACGGTCTCCATATAGATATATCCCTGAGTGTGCGGTGGTGTCGTTATGCGTGTGTCGGCATGTCTGAAGCGGAAGGCTCATCTAAGGAGGAGGTGGAGCAGATGATTGTGGTGTCTCCGTCGGCAACGCCAACACCTGATTGGTTGGACATGTGGAATGTTTTAAATGCAAATGTGGCTTTATTACATAAGAGATTAGACAAAGCAGAGTCCAGGGATAACACAGGGAGTCAATCAATGGCTTTGACGGTGTCACAGGGCCCTTCAGGGTCTCAAAAATGTCCCCTATCCCAAATAGCAGACACTGATACCGACACGGATTCTGACTCCAGTGTCGACTACGATGATGCAAGGTTACACCCAAGGGTAGCCAAAAGTATTCATTATATGATTATTGCAATAAAAGATGTTTTGCATATCACAGATGACCCCTCTGTCCCTGACACGAGGGTGTACATGTTTAAGGAAAAGAAACCTGAGGTAACCTTTCCCCCATCTCATGAGCTGAACGCGTTATTTGAAAAGGCTTGGGAAACTCCAGACAAGAAACTGCAGATTCACAAAAGAATTCTTATGGCGTATCCTTTCCCCGCACAGGACAGGCTAAGGTGGGAATCCTCACCCAGGGTGGACAAGGCGTTAAAGCACTTGTCCAAAAAGGTGGCACTACCGTCTCCAGACATGGCAGCCCTCAAGGATCCTGCTGATTGCAGACAGGAAACTACTTTAAAATCATTTTATACACATACGGGTGCTTTGCTCAGACCGGCAATAGCATCGGCTTGGGTTTGTAGCGCGGTAGCAGCTTGGACAGATACCTTGTCAGCTGATATTGATACCCTGGATAGGGATACCACTTTATTGACTGTAGGTTACATTAAAGACGCAGTCTTATATATGAGATACGCTCAGAGAGACGTTGGTCTGCTAGGTTCAAGAGCCAACGCCATGGCGATTTCTGCGAGGCGAGCCCTGTGGACCCGCCAATGGATGGGTGATGCCGACTCAAAGAAGCATATGGAAGTTTTACCTTACAAAGGTGAGGATTTATTTGGGGAAGGTCTCGCGGACCTGGTTTCCACAGCTACCGTGGGTAAATCTCCTTTTTTACCTTATGTTTCCCCAGAGCAAAAGAAAACGCCTCAATATCAGATGCAGTCCTTTCGGTCGCATAAGTCCAGAATAGTTTGGGGCTCTTCCTTCCTCACCAGATGTAAGGGTAGAGGGAAAAGAATGCTTGCTACGGCTAGTTCCCAGGAGCAGAAGTCCTCCCCGGCTTCTACTAAATCCACTGCATGACGCTGGGGCTCCACTGAGGGAGTCTGCGCCAGTGGGGGCACGTCTTCGACTCTTCAGCCACGTCTGGGTTCAGTCAGATGTGGATCCTTGGGCATTGGAAATTGTATCCCAAGGTTACAAGCTGGAATTCGAAGACGTGCCTCCTCGCCGGTTTTTCAAATCGGCTTTACCAGCTTCTTCCCCAGAAAGGGAGATAGTTTTAGCTGCAATTCAAAAACTGTGTCAACAACAAGTGGTTGTCGAGGTTCCCCTAGTTCAACAGGGGAAGGGGTACTATTCAACCCTATTTGTGGTCCCGAAACCGGATGGCTTGGTCAGACCCATTCTAAATTTAAAATCCCTAAACATGTACTTGAAAAAGTTCAAATTCAAGATGGAATCGCTCCGAGCAGTTATCTCCAGCCTGGAAGGGGGGATTTTATGGTGTCACTGGACATAAAGGACGCATACCTTCATATCCCCATATATCCCCCTCATCAGGTGTACCTGAGATTCGCTGTACAGGACTGTCATTACCAGTTTCAGACGTTGCCGTTTGGCCTTTCCACGGCCCGAGGATTTTCACCAAGGTAATGTCGGAAATTATGGTGCTCCTGCGTCTGCAGGGAGTCACAATTATCCCGTACTTGGACGATCTCCTGATAAAAGCGAGATCGAGAGATCAGTTGCTGAAAAGCGTGGCGCTTTCCCTGAGAGTGCTGCAGCAACATGGCTGGATTCTGAATCTACCAAAGTCACAGTTGGTTCCAACAACTCGGCTATCTTTCTTAGGCATGATTCTGGACACGGAACAAAAGAGGGTTTTTCTACCAATGGAAAAAGCCCAGGAACTCCAGAACATGGTCAGAGACCTGTTAAAACTGGAAAGAGTGTCAGTCCATCAATGCACTCGAGTACTGGGAAAAATGGTGGCGACCTACGAGGCCATCCCCTTCGGCAGGTTTCATGCAAGGACGTTTCAGTGGGACCTTCTGGACAAGTGGTCCGGGTCCCATCTTCAAATTCATCAGAAAATAAGCCTGTCCCCCAGGGCCGGGGTGTCTCTCCTGTGGTGGCTGTGGAGTGCTCACCTTCTAGAGGGTCGCAGGTTCGGCATTCAGGACTGGGTTCTGGTGACCACGGACGCGAGCCTCCGAGGGTGGGGAGCAGTCACACAAGGAAAAAACTTTCTGGGACTATGGTCAAGCCAGGAGGCTTGACTACACATCAACGTACTGGAATTGAGGGCCATATACAATGGCCTACATCAAACGGAGAATCTTTTTCGCGGCCTACCGGTTCTGATTCAATCAGACAACGTCACAGCCGTGGCTCATGTAAACCGCCAAGGCGGGACAAGGAGAAGAACAGCAATGGCGGAAGCCCCCAGGATTCTTTGCTGGGCGGAAAATCACATAAGCGCGTTGGCAGAGGTCTTCATTCCGGGAGTGGACAACTGGGAAGCAGACTTCCTCAGCAGACACAATCTCCATCCAGGAGAGTGGGGACTTCATCAAGAAGTTTTTGCAGAGGTAACAAGTCTTTGGGGACTCCCTCAAATAGACATGATGGTGTCACGCCTCAACAAGAAGCTTCGGAGGTATTGTGCCAGGTCAAGGGACCCTCAGGCAGTAGCAGTAAACGCCCTGGTGACACCGTGGGTGTTTTAGTCGGTCTATGTGTTCCCTCCTCTTCTACTCATCTCAAAGATATTGAGAATCATAAGAAGAAAAAGCGTGCGGACAATACTCATTGTTCCAGATTGGCCTCGAAGGGCCTGGTATTCGGATCTTCAGGAAATGCTCACAGAAGATCCGTGGCCTCTTCCTCTCAGAGAGGACCTGTTGCAACATGGGCCCTGCGTGTTCCAAGACTTATCGCGGTTACGTTTGACGGCGTGGCGATTGTACACCAAATCCTAGCTGGGAAAGGCATTCCGGAAGAAGTCATCCCTACTCTGATAAAGGCTAGGAAGGAGGTGACGGCGAAACATTATCACCGTATCTGGAGAAAGTATGTATCTTGGTGTGAAGCCAAGAATGCTCCTACTGAGGAATTCTATCTGGGCCGTTTTCTCCACTTTCTACAAACAGGAGTGGATATGGTCCTAAAATTAGGCTCCATTAAGGTACAGATTTCGGCCCTATCAATTTTCTTTCAGAAGGAATTGGCTTCTCTCCCAGAAGTTCAGACTTTTGTAAAGGGAGTGCTGAACATACAGCCTCCTTTTGTTCCTCCAGTGGCACCATGGGACCTGAACGTGGTGTTACAGTTCCTAAAATCTCACTGGTTTGAACCTCTTCAAACGGTTGAATTAAAATTTCTCACTTGGAAGGTGGTCATGTTGTTGGCCTTGGCATCTGCAAGGCGGGTGTCCGAATTGGTGGCTTTGTCTCACAAAAGCCACTATCTGATTTTCCATGTGGATAGAGTGGAATTAAGGACTCGTCCTCACTTTTTGCCTAAAGTGGTGTTATCGTTTCATATGAACCAACCTATTGTGGGACCTTTGGATTCCAAGTCCCTTGATGTAGTCAGGGCCTTAAAAATGTATGTAGCCAGGATGGCTTGGGTTAGGAAAACAGAGGCACTGTTTATCCTGTATGCAGCCAACAAGGTTGGCGCTCCTGCTTCTAAGCAGACTATTGCTTGCTGGATCTAACATGATTCAGCAGGCTCATTCTACGGCTGGATTGCCATTACCAAATTCGGTAAAGGCCCATTCCACTAGGAAGGTGGGCTCTTCTTGGGTGGCTGCCCGAGGCGTCTTGGCATTACAGCTTTGCTGAGCGGCGACTTGGTTGGGGTCAAACACTTTTGCTAAATTCTACAAGTTTGATACCTTGGCTGAGGAGGACCTCATGTTTGCTCAATCGGTACTGCAGAGTCATCCGCACTCTCCCGCCCGGTCTGGAGCTTTGGTATAATCCCCGTGGTCCTTACGGAGTCCCCAGCATCCTCTAGGACGTAAGAGAAAATAAGATTTTCAACCTACCGGTAAATCTTTTTCTCCTAGTCCGTAGAGGATGCTGGGCGCCCATCCCAGTGCGGACATATTTCTGCAAGGCTTGTATATAGTTGTTGCTTACATAAGGCTTATGTTACAGTTAAGATCAGTAGTTGGCTGATGCTGTTTTGTTCATACTGTTAACTGGTTGCGTATATTCCAGGTTATACGGTGTGGATGGTGTGGGCTTGTATGAATCTTGCCCTTAGATTAACAAAATCCTTTCCTTGTACTGTCCGTCTCCTCTGGGCACAGTTTCTCTAACTGAGGTCTGGAGGAGGGCCATAGAGGGAGGAGCCAGTGCACACCCATCTAAAGTTCTTTATAGTGCCCATGTCTCCTGCGGAGCCCGTCTATACCCCATGGTCCTTACGGAGTCCCCAGCATCCTCTACGGACTAGGAGAAAAAGATTTACAGATAGGTTTAAAATCTTATTTTTGTTTGGAGCCAATTAACCTACCAGTATATTTTAGGATTGTGGGAGGAAACCGGAGTACCCAGAGGAAGCCCACGCAAGTACGGCGAGACTATACAAACTCCACACAGTTAGGGCCATGGTGGGAATCGAACCCATGACCTCAGTGCTGTGAGGCAGTAATGCTAACCACTACATCATCCGTACTGCTATATATATATATATATATTTATATATATACAGGTTGAGTATCCCATATCCAAATATTCCGAAATACGGAATATTCCGAAATACTGACTTTTTTGAGTGAGAGTGAGATAGTGAAACCTTTGTTTTTTGATTACTCAATGTACACAAACTTTGTTTAAAACACAAATTTATTAAAAATATTGTATTAAATGACCTTCAGGCTGTGTTTATAAGCTGTATATGAAACATAAATGAATTGTGTGAATGTAGACACACTTTGTTTAATGTACAAAGTTATAAAAAAATATTGGCTAAAATGACCTTCAGGCTGTGTGTATAAGGTGTATATGAAACATAAATGCATTCTGTGCTTAGATTTAGGTCTCATCACCATGATATCTCATTATGGTATGCAATTATTCCAAAATATGGATAAATCCGATATCCAAATACCTCTGGTCCCAAGCATTTTGGATAAGGGAGACTCAACCTGTATATATATATATATATATATATATATAATATTGTAGTGCTATACAACATGTAATAAAATGCATTTTAAGTTTGTCCCAATGTTTCTAGATTTTATAACAATGTGGAAGCTCAACATTTAAATACATTACAAGCAATAAGATTATAATGGTGGCATAAATATCATAATTAATCACAATTCTTTTTATTGATAACTGACATAATTCTTTTACACATTTTGAACTTTTTATATTAAAATGCATTAAATAAATACTGAATTGCTTCAGTTAAATTCTAATTAAAGCCACAATTATAGGCTTGGGTTTCCAGCCAGGTAAATTATGCACTAAATTTTAAAAAAATATATTAACATCTGAAATTATATATTTTTTTCAGTCATTTATTCAGAGCAATATACATTTTGACATTTATAATTAATAGTTACAAAAAATAATAATAATTCAAATTCTCTTGGGAAGAACACCTGCTTTCTATATTTAAACATGCAACAATCATTGTAATGTTACAGACTGTATTATTATTATAGACACACAACATATTTAATGTAATTATAATAAATGAGATTTCAAATAAAGGAGTAAAGAAAGCTTGCTAACATTCTGTGTTCATTATCATTCCCCCCCCCCCCCCCTTTGTGACTAAATTCCAAGATTACAGATATGAAGGATTTCTCCACCATCTATGCATAATGGCCAATCCCTCTATTGGACAGCATCAAGCAGTAAGAAATGTCAAAGTGGTGTAGTTTGATTCTGGGGATAGTTAGGGAAGGTATCATGTGATTATATCAGACTCATTCCTTCACTCTGAGTAAAAGCCTCCTTACCATTTTCAGATGTTTAGCATCGCAGACGTTATAAAATGCAATGCATGGGCTTATTGCCAGACTGGGGCATGAAGGGCCCACCGGGAGAATGTAGTGATAGGGGCCCATACTTAGGGGTGTGGCCAGCCTACAAAGGGGGTGTCGCCAGCCTCCACAGAGGCTTGAAATGCACAATAGTTTAGTGCAGTGTAATGCAACATATCTACCATGTATAAACAAGTGCACAGTCTGAAACCTGATCCCTAGAGGAAAGAGTGGGCCCTCAGGCAGTGGGGCCTACCGATGGTTTCCCTGGTACCCCTGTGGGCCAGTCCAACCCTGCATGGGCTCCATTAAAATACATACTGTGATGGAATAACACAAAGCTATCATATTGTTGTAGGTACTAGACTCATGGAAGTTACCTCTATGTTGAATATACAGATGTAACCAGCCTTAGGATATCACAATTTTATCACACTGCACATTGAATTGAAAACGTTACTAGAAATAAACTCCCCATATCAGTATTATATTTTGCTTGTACTGGCATTACTGCAGCTATTGTTACTTACATTTTTACATTACTAAAATGATATAATTTATTTGCATAAAGCATGTGAAAACAGACATAAGGACCAGGGCCGAAACTAGGATTTTCGTCACCCCGGGAAAGGCAGTAATTTGGCGTGCCCCCCCCCCCCCCCCCCAAAAAAAAAAGACAACAACAAAAAACAAACAAACCCTATCAGACTAAAATAATCCGATTACCAAAATTTTTTTAAAAAGGGGATACTACTGGACAATATTCCCCTATGTGCCTCAAATGCCCTATGCGTCACATGCCCCACCAGCGTGTTCGACTACATGCTCCTCTGTGTGTCCCCATACGTTGCACTAGATCATAACACTTCATCACTACATTACAGTCCCCTATCCACTGCACTACATCACTATACTACATCCCCTACACGCTGAACTACATCACTACACTACATGCCCCTATGCACTGCACTACATACCCTGTATGTTACACTACATGACTACATCCCCTTTTATGCTACACCACATCGGTGCACGACATGCCCCTATATACTGCAATACATTACTACACTATATACCCCATATGGTACACTACATTACTGCACTACACCACACTATAAGCTACACCAAATCCCCTCATCTGGGAGGCAAAGCAGGGGGTTGATATTGCTAACTGGGAGCACAGTGCGCTTCTATAGCTTGTACAGTGCACCACACGCTAGTCGCAGCATTGCATGGCAAAGAAGACAGTTTAAGACAGTATCTGACATAGGAGAGTTCCCAGGTACTGGAGCTCACCCTCACAGCATCGGAGCAAGCTGCGGGCAGACAGGTGGGTCAAATACATTGTCTGGGAGCTGTCTGCTGTCCCACTGGAGCAAAAAAAAAACCCTGCTTCTCTGTAACTCCTTGGCGCCCCCTCAAATCCTGCACCCGGGGCGCATGCCCCCCTAGCCCCCCCTAGTTACGGCCCTGTAAGGACAAGGGGCTTTGTGTGCTCCCTTCCTTCCCTGCTGGCATTCTGCTGCCAGGATCCCGTGGTCAGTATGTTGACAGTCGTGATCCCTGGAGCTGGCAACGCGTTCCTAACCCCATGAAACATAGTACTACAATACAAGGCATTTCACATACTGTCATTCAATGTGACATCCTACACTATGCATTATGTACTTTACTATTAATTTGTTACTTAAACAATACAGCATTTTCAACATTATCAATGGTTGTGATGGGTTAAAGAAAAACAGTGTGAGGAATGGGAGGCAGGTCTGAAGTGTTATTGAAAGTAGACTTATATAAGAAAGTGGTGCAAAAAATAGGATAACACATTTAACATAAGTCAAGTGGTATGATTGTGAATGGGGAGGAGGTTAAGGAATAGGGAAATCACAGGCCCAACACTTTACTGAAATTCTGTACAGACACATATCAGGAAAAGTGGGAAAAGGATAGGGGTTCTATTCCCGTCATCCTTAGGACTGCCAATGATGGAAAAATAACTATCAACACAGTACATGAGGATACCAAACTTAAAATGTATTAACCCGTGTCTCTGAGTAAAGGTGGGTACACACATATACAATCATACCAATGTGGGAGCATTAGCTAATAAAGGTCTTGTAACCCTCCTGCAATGGCCAGGAACAGGAGGTTGCATCTTATGTGCTACACAGTCAACCTCCTGATTCCCATAGAGGTGCCGCTACCACCCCCAGTGCTGCCCCTGCCTCACAGGAGAACACAGAGAGGTCACAGCTGAATACACATACATCTCGGCTGATTGGAAGGGTTTACCCAATCAGATGGAGATCAAATACATGTGTTCCAAGCTTAAGGCAAGGCTATTTTTAATCCTGTAACTAGGAGTGCCACAAGTTTGGTCAAAGTAAACAATCTCATAGATGACAGGATTTATTCAATTTGTTTGCAGAGGATCTTGTGTTCCATGTACAGGAGAAAGCTTATACACAATCTGCTGTTGGCAAAACTGCTTAACCATAATATCCACAGAACAGACTGAAAAGTTAAATCTTTTCATTGGAAGCAATCATAAAAACACACACTCCTGAGCAATGTCACTTGTCTTCTGACATATATGCTGCAAATAAGTACACACCATGGGGTTTATTTCTGAAGTGCTTCTTATCATGTTTCTTTCTGGCAATTTTTAAAAGGACAATGCATTTATTAGCCGTGTCTTGCTAGTAAAATCATTACCCTTTAAATATCGCCCATAAATATGATCAGAAGCACTGTGTATTACAAATAGATGCTCTGTAAATAAACCAGTGTGGTCTACACGAAGTCCAAGTCTCTAGAAATTAAAAAAAGATCAAATTGTGTGGGGTAGATATCCGAGACATGCCACTTCCAGACAATCTTAGTCCTGAGAGGATGTGCTGTAAAGGATAAAGCTGATACACTGTAAAATATAGAATCATAAGGGATAAAGCCATATTCAATGGGTTGGACAAGGTAAAATCATAAAGTAAATAATGCGCCCAAGATGGCTGCCTCACTTGGTACCTTGTGAAGGTGGAATACACAACCCATGGAGGTTATTACACCAATCCTGTATAATGCTTACTGTTAACTCTTTTTATGTCTGTGTGGCTTGTCTATTGCTGTGTTATCCAAAACTTCTGTATTATGTGCATTATTTTTAATGTCTGTAAAGCACCCTGAGTCTTGTTGGAGAAAGAGTACTATATAAATAAAATTATTATTATTATTATTATTATTATTATTATTATAATAACATTGGGCATGCCTGCGATCCTATAAAAAGCTAACCTGACTTCATGTCACTGAGAGTCCTTGCTAGAGAAGCAGATAGAGGTGCAGGAAAGGGTCTTGAGTGCAACGAGGATTTGTCCGTTGAGGTAGGAGAAGTTGGTTTAAGATATGTCTACCCATCTCCTCATTACTGACTGAATGTCCCCAGTAGCAAATAAGTAAAGAACAACCAGCAGTTTAAGTAGGCCTGATAAGTGTCTGGTTCAAGCTCAGTTTTAACAAGGTCATACAGGTTCAAAAGTTGTTGTGGTTGAGGCAGAACATCATCATCAGACAGTACATTTAGGTTAAACCTCCCATGGAAGAACCTAGGCCTTTGTAGACTATGCTGCACCCCTACCTACTGGCTCCTCTGTTCTGTTTCTTACTTCTGGGCCCTTTAAGTCAGCTGCTGCAGACCACATGAAATGACTGCCTGTGACCAAAGAACTGAACAGCATGCCTCGTCCATGCTTGTGAGCAGAAAGTGAGTGCTGCAGCTGACCTGGTCACCTTTTATAAGCATCCTGAATGAGTTTGTGCTAATTAAAATGTATTTCAAATGTAAACACGATTTTTTAAACAAGTGCATTGATTTAGTGTGTTGCAATTTTAATGCGAGTTGGATCGATTTTGCAAATGTGATTCTTTATTTATTTTGTTGATGTTTGGTTTGATGGTGAGTTGCCGCAATGTGGCCTGAGAAGTTGTGTTTGACACATGATATCCATGTGAATTGGCTATTAGTAAATTCCTAATTGTAAAAATTGCGTTTTTATAACTTTAAATTGCCAAATCGACCAAACATGATTGTTAGTAAATCTCCCCTTAGCAGTTTTTACAACACTGCAGCATACAAGACCTACAGAACCCTGCCAAGTTCTGGAACCCAGAAGACCAAAGACAAAGGGAATTTTTTTTTTTAAATTACATCTCAGTAAAATTTAAAATAAGGCATTTGTGTAAATTACAGCCCCAACCTCTCCTCCCACAGCCTAACCTTAACCCTCCCCCTCATAATTGCATTTGGGATTGTGTCAGATAGGATTCCGACATCGGGATTCTGCGTGGTGTAGGGATTACAATGTCGGTCTTCTGACTGCCAGCATCCTGATTGTCAGGATGCCAACTATATCCCATATACTGTATGCCTTATTTGAACATGATAAACTGAATCATAGCTAAATCAAACCATATTCTGGACCAAGGTAACAATTTTATATAGAGAGATATGAAATATGTATAAATTATGGCCCAAACTAAACAAGCCTTGGAGAGTGATAAATAGCATGGTGATAAAGTAACAGCCAACCAGCTCCTAACTGCCATGTTACAGGCTGTGTTTGAAAAATAACAGTTAGGAGCTGATTGGTTGGTAGTTTATCACCAATGCAATTTATCACTCTCCAAGGCTTGATAAATATGGGCCTAAATTGATTTAGGGAGAAGAAAGTGCCCTCTAGGAGAATGTACTATGCTGGTATTCAGATGTGTCCTCATACATTGTGGCTTCAGTTATGCAAAACTACTGTATCCCACCTGCACCAGGCTCTAGAGCGTGTCCTCTAGGAGTTGGCTGCAGATACCCATAACACTCCACATAGGCTTAGATGCCAACCATGGCACTCTAAATCAACAAGACACCTACAAAAACAATCACGTAAAGTATAAGTTAATTGACATAAATCTCAGAATCCAAGTGACTTTCTCACATATAAGACTACCTACCACTCCTATTGTCAGGCCCTGGACACTGCCAAACAAACATATTTCCAATCTCTCATCTCTTCTCATGCCACCAACCCAAAGTGATTTTTTTAATACATTTAAATCACTTCTTTACCCTCCCTCCCCCATTTTACCCTCTCTCCTCCACTAGCTACCATCCGTGCATAAGAACTTGCTTCCTACTTCAAGGATAAGATTGATAAAATCCAAGATGAAAAGGTATGCTCTAACTCAGCCAGTGACCTGCTCAATTTACTTCCTGAACCCTCTGACACTTTCTCTTCATTTGATCCCACAAGTGAAGATGAAGTATCAACACTCTTTTCATCCTTCTACTCCACTACCTCTCCTCTTGATCCTATACCCTCACAAGTCAGTAAAACTTAGTCTCCTGTGCTTATCCTAACCTTAACTAAAATCTGTAATCTCTCTCTCTGTACTGGTATCTTCCTTTTTCTGTTTAAACATGTAGTGATTACTCCCATTCTGAAAAAACACAATTCTGACCCAAACACTCTCTAACTACCGTCCCATCTCTCAGCTCCCATGCACCTCCAAGCTACTTAAGAGACTTGCCTACACTCACCTCACACACTTTCTTAACTCCCACAACTTACTGGACCCACTTCAGTCAGGCTTTTGTGCCCAACAGTCCAGAGATGGCACTGACAAAAGTTTTGAATGATCTGGTCACTGCTAGATCGAAAAACCATTACACACTTCTTATTCTTCTAGATCTCTCTGCTGCTTTTGACACTGTTGACCATTCTCTTCTCATACAAAACTACAATCCATAGGTATTCAGGACACAGCCCTTACTTGGTTCTCATCCTACCTGTCTAATCGCTCTTTCAGTGTTCACTTCTCTGATTTCAACTCCTTTTCTCTACCTCTATTAGTTGGAGTACCGCAAGGTTCAGTCTTAGGTCCTCTGCTTTTCTCAATCTATACCTCATCTCTTGGTAAACTAATCAGCTCCTTCGGATTTCAGTATCATTTGTACGCTGATGATACTCACATCTACCTATCCTCTGCAGAGTTATCACCATCTGTATTGGTTCATGTCACTGAATGCCTGTCTGCCATTTCATCTTGGATGTCATCTCGCCACCTCAAACTCAACATTTCCAAAACAGAATTAATTATTTTCCCACCAGCCAAGAGTACTTACCAACCTGATATCTCCATAACTGTTGAAGATGCGACTATCCATTCTACCCCACAAGCTCGCTGCCTAGGTGTCATCCTTGACTCAGAATTGTCCTTTGTTCCCCACATTCAATCTGTCTCTAAATCATGTTGCATGCACCTAAAAAATATATCCAAAATATGTCCTAATCTTACACAAGACACTGCAAAAACCATAATCCATGCACTCATCATCTCCCGCCTTGATTATTGCATTAGTCTCCTTACTGGTCTTCCCAAACATAGGCTCTCACCACTACAATCTATTTTAAATGCCGCTGCGAGGCTAATCCTCCTTGCTAGATGTCATCGTCTGCTGATCCGCTCTGTCAGTCCCTTCATTGGTTTCCTGTATTTTTTACTCATCTCAAAATATCTCCCTACCAGACTCTCTGCTCTGCACAAGATCTGCATTTCTCATCCACGCGTATTACTTGTTCCCAATCGAATTTACAGGACTTTATCTGGGCTTCCCCCACTCTGAGGAATGCCCTCCCATGCACAATAAGACTCAGCTCTAGTCTCCAAACCTTTAAACATTCCCTGAAAACTCACCTCTTCAGACAAGTCTATCAAATTCCAGGCCCACCCACATAACCTTCAATGCTTCCCTATCTAATTACATCCTCTCTGTACAGTCCACATAACCTCACATATTTTGTCTTCCAACATCGCTGGGTGATCATATCATACAACACATTAAGAACCTAGCCATCTGGCAGACCATTATGCAATAGCTAGCATCTTTCCTTTTGTATCAATGCCTACAGTATTTCCCTATAGATTGTCAGCTTAATAATATTGTCCTTTACAGGAGGACAGCAGGTCCCAGAAAGCCTTCCTGTATACCTATAGTCCCCCTATAAAGGAAATATTTGAAAAAATAAGACCACAACACACACACCAAATGTGTTAACCCTTTATTACACACTTACACACACTGTACATACTTACCTTGTCCCTAGCCAGTCCCCTTGTCCAGTAGAAATCCAAGGAGCTGGTTTGTCCTCTTCTCTTGTATCAAACTTAAGTAATAATGTCATAAAATAAAAACCATGATCCCGATCTATCCAGACATAGAAGAGCCATATGTATATACATATACCGCTTCTCCCAAGGCATCCCATGTTTGTTTCATCAGTACTACTATATGGCTGCAAGCTAATCAATGCCCACTACCATAGTAAAAGGCCACTGATTGGTTGTGAGCCAATCAGTAGTAAGACTGTTGATATGCTAACAGACAGCCCACTCACAACTAAAATTTAACTGATTCAGAGGAGGATTGGGAGCAAGTGAAACATGTTGAAGAATTGAAAGGCCAATGTGATATGGCAAGAGAGGTAAATTAGTAAGCAGCAGTTTCAGACATATACCTTGGCAAATACACAGCTCTAACCTGGGATTTTCAATATTGGGGTAACCTGGGTCCAAGCTCGGAGAACACCTTTCACACTACACCACAGTCATACAGTAGTGTTTTGTATCCTACACCAAACAAAAATATAATTTTTTTTAAAATTGTTTTAAGGGTTATAATATCTTAAGGAAACCAATCACTGTACATCAATCCTACCACATACCGTATGATTATCTCATTCTGAGGCTGGAGGTGCTCCAACAATCATGAACTTAATTCATTAATATCAAAATGTTGGCAGTTGCCAAAACAGAAGATTGCTTTTTTGGAGAACTCTTTTATCATGTAATTTGTATTATTTTCGATACGATTATTTATGTTAAAAATTTACTTTTCATATATTCTCTTTAAAATACGAGGGATAGTACAAATATATTGCATGTGACTCTAAATGTGAATAAATGATGGTCACCCCCTTCTTATTGTAAATAAAATACACACATTATAGACAATAATCTGTCTCTGTGGGGAAACGTAAGTTTCACCATGCTGGCTTGCTCACCAGTTAGCCTGACATGGTATCATACTGTCCACTAATTTAAACGTCACTCCCCCAATCCACTCTCAGTATGTTTGCTCAGGTAAGTATTGTCACCTGTTACTGATCGTTGGGGACGCTGGTTGTGTAACACTCTTGCTCACCAATGGGGTTCGTGGTTTGGGTAGGATGGTCTCTCTGGTAGTCACTCCATCCCCTTCCTTGGTAGAGAGGTAAAGGATCTCCCAAACCCAGATACAATAAACTCACCATATATAAATATTTTTTTTTTTTTATCAGGCTGCGTTTGGAGACAGCATATGGCTCTGGTGTTAGGTGATGCATAAGTTATTTAAGTTTAACATTAACACTTCCCATATACATACAATGGCAACATTTAAACATTCCCTTCGTAGATACCTTAAGATCAATATTTTAGAAATATCCTCTCCTTAGGGGTATTAAACCTGGTTTAAAGTGAACCTTATAGCGGATTCAGAAACACAGCGACAGGCAAGCATTCAATATACACATTTCTAGGTGAGGATACTTTAAAGATATAATATCAGCATATGTTTTTCTATTATGCAACATAGATTAATCAGTTTCACAGCAGTAGAGAATATTTATATGTTATCAATAATTACCAGCAGTCCTATGAAAATATGAATCACAAGGTACTGTACATCTGTTCAGGTGTCAATATACAAAAACCACTTTGCAGTTCAAAAGTACTTCCTAAGTGAGTACTCACTTGTACTGAATTAGCTTACTCTCCTATGAAGCTATACAACTGTAACCATACTGTACGGATAATTACTTAGTCCAGTTGCAAAATGTTTAACCTCAATAAACTGCAAAGATGAGTACTGTAGATTCAGCGGTAAAGAATTTGCCTCCTGAAAAGAATTGCTTGCCTGATCCTTATGGTGTATCAGGTTATACACAGTGGTGCATTTACAATCAGCCCTATTTGGAGCTTCCGCTGGTGCATTTACTTTACAGTATAAAGTTGTAGGTGCTAGCAGAGGGTGTGTAATGTGGCCACTGTCTCTAGAGGTAAATTACTTGCAGATACTTGGAATAGAGGGGGTTAATATACTCAAGGAGGTGACTTGGAACACTGCAGCTGGGTGATAATTTCCTAGTTTAGTGGAGAAACTGCTGTATGGTAGATTATTGCCAGAGATAGTCATGAGGGCAGTTATTTCCGTATCCAGTGATCAGCATTCATCCAGATTTCTCTCAAATATCACCTTATGTGGGTTAGCAGTTTATTATTACCCCAGAAAGGGGAAGGAAGACATGCAGTGTATTAGCTACGAATGTATTTCTGCTAGCAGTGAGGGGCTGGTGTCTGTCCTACGGATGTGAGGTTGGGTACCTCTTGACTGACTTTTGGAGCTACTCGCTTGTCCTTCTGCAGAGCCATTACACATACATACAGTCTGATTGGCTGCTAAATGCAATGTGACAGCACTGAACAGGGATCTGAGGAATAGCAGCATATAGGTGTCCTCATGGGTGCTGGAGAACTTCTCTGAGGCCCTCTGATGTGACCTGTTGTCAGTATCAGTCTGTAGTGTTGTTGTACTGAGGTTACCTGGGTAGTCTGGTATCAGCAGCAAGCTCCCTCCATACTGATCTGAGGTATCAAGCCTCTCACAGGAGCTCCTTTTCTGTCAGTCTCTGAGGGGAATCACCTGTCTGCTCATAAGCCTCTCTTACTGAGGGTCTGGGATCATACAATGAAAGGCAGGTAGCTTTCTTCTGTTGAACACTGACTTACAATCGCACACAGCCGCCCTGACACACGCAGTCAGCAGCAGTGCAGCTCCTTCCATTGTACCACTGCCTCATCAGACTCTGCACTCCTCTGCCTCCGGTACTTTCTTTACCACACAGCTGGTTTAGTCTCCGCCCCCTCTCACAGGCCCCGCCTCTGACACAGAGCACTTTAATCCTGAATTTCAACTGCTGCTGCTGAGCATCAGAGATCCATTTTTATATACAGCTGGGCTGAGTTCCCAGATCTTCCCCCTCTGACTGTTAAGTGATGCCCCATTTTAGGGGTATCACAGTTGGGTAATCACTGTATATTGGATAATCCTGTGAGTTACCCATTACCTGTCATTACCACTATACATCAATGAAGATTCATTAATGCTGATTGCATGGAAATATAACATGGTTAGACAAAAATATTTTGTGGGTTAACAGGTGTGTTAAATCATAAAAATGATGCCGTTTTAATAATGAATACTTTTGCCACACTAGATTAGCATTACCATTCTGAGCACATAAATTAACTCCTAACACATCATATAAATTAGTTTGGTAATCTCAGACCATAAAATGTTTTTTTTGTGTTCCTGCCTTTATATATTTTTTGGACAGAGTGACGATTTATACTATCAGTTTGGTATTTATTACAATTGTATCAATAAATAAAAGGTACTGTAAGTATCAATTTCATTGTAGAAGACATTATCCTTATATGCAGCATTTCTCCATTGTGGGCATACAAAGTAGTCTTTACCTCTATACATCATTGAAGATTAATTTCTACTGTTTGCATGATAAATGACATGGTTAAACAAAAATATTTTTGGGGGGTTAACAGGTAAGTATGTTAAATCATAAAAATGATGCTGTTTTAATAATGAATACTTCTGCTACACTGGATTGTGTTATCAGCATTACCATTCTGAATTAACTCCTAACACCTATTACAAATTGGTTTGGTGCTCTTAGAAAAAATGGTCTTCCTGGTGTTCCTGCCTTTGTATATATTTTGTACAGAGTGCTGATTTGTCCTATCATTTTGGTATTTAACACATTGGTCTCAATATGTAAATAGAGGGGAGTATATATTTCTTTGAAGAAGACATTGTTCTCATACGAGGCATTTTTATGTTGCAGGCATACAAAGTGTAAAGAGTGGTGGTCCTACAATGATGATACAACTGATTTTTATGTTGGGACCGTGAGGGTAGTGGTTAAGTGGTTAAGTGTATCTGCACATATCCTTAATTGAGATACATTTTATTTTCTATACATTTGTATTATATGGTCATTTTCTTTACGTCCCGTTACTATTTTATCATGTTGTCACATGCTTCGTGGGGCTAAAATCCAACAGAGTTGTAAATCTTTGTGACGTTAATGTTGCTGTTAAATTCGGTGTTTATTAGACCACTATGGGGTATATGCAATTGCGGTCGAATTGCCGCGAAAGTCGAAAAACGGGGCATTTTCGACAAAAAAAAACATGTCGAATTGGATTTGACAATGCAATACAGTACTTTTCGTTAAAATACCTGCCGTTTCAGATTCGACTTTTTGCAAATCGACATTTTCCAAATTTGACATGTCTGCAATGGTCAAAATGCGGCTTTTCGACAAAAGTATATTAAATTGAAGAATGTCGATTCGACAACAGTGCTTTTCGACAGTCATTTCGACAATTTCATTCCGCCTCACTTTGCTGGCGAGAGCTGATAAAAAAAAAATTTAAATTTCTTTTTTTTTGCTTTTTGGATTGCTAATAGCATATCTATTTATATTTGAAGGGATTATCTACTTGGTTTGTCTTTTTTTGACTCACAAGTATTATTTAATTGTTTTTTAAAAATAATATTTTTTTCTTCACTCTTCTGAGGGAAATGTACCCATGATTCCACAGTTTTCCCCAGGATTCACTTCTGCAAAGCCACTCCTCTATCCTCACTCCCGTGCTTGAGACTTCAGGGAGAAGGAGCCATTACAGTCAGCTCTCTTGTGGAATCGTTTTTTTAGGACAATCCCTGCGTTTTAACACATTTATCCTATTTTTGTACTGACTACAATAATGGAGCCTTTTTCTGACCAGATTGTGATGTTCATGCTGGCTGCAAGCATGGAGAAAGAAAGGGCTAATGAACATCAGGATCAAAGTCAGCAAACATCTGCATTGGGTGAGTCAGTATTGCGTGTTTCATTTCCACATCCACGCCAGTATCGCACTAGGCGTGAACTGGAGGATCTCAGCGAGTTCGAGGTGATTCAAAATTATCGCTTATCGACTCGCGACATATATTTGCTGTATGCTCTGTTGGAGGCCGACCTGGAACCTCGGGCACAGACCAATCGCGCAGTCCAGCGGTTTCCAGAAACTGCTGGCTACGTTAATTTTTTTGGCATCAGGCACATTCCAGCCTACTTTGTCTCAAACATGTGTTTTTTCACAGTCGACACTGTCGCGCTGTATAACCCAGGTCATTAGGGCTTTCCTCAAATTGACGATCCAGTTCATCAGATTTCCATATACGGACAGCGGATGGCGTGAGATCAAATTAGGCTTTTTCACCAAACACAATTTTCCCAATGTTCTGGGCGCGATTGACTGTACCCACGTGCAGATCAGACCGCCACGGAATTCGGAAGAATGTTTTCGGAACCGAAAACATTTCCATTCCATGAATATACAGGCGGTCTGTGATGTCAACATGAAATTTTTTAATATTTTTGTGGGATTTCCTGGATTGTCTCATGACTCCTTCATTCTAAATCAGTCATCGCTGTTTGACAATTTCGAAACAGGAAACAATGCCGGGTGGCTGGCTGTTAGGTATTTATTTTAATTTGTTTTTATTTTATTTTATTTTTTATTTTTTATTTTACCCACCATTTTTTTCATTTCCATAGGCGATGCGGGTTATCCCAACAAATCTTGGCTCTTGACCCCACTGTCTAATCCTGTTGGTAGAGCAGAAAAACGTTACAAAGAGACACACAAAGCATTGAGGGGAGTAATTGAGCGTGCCTTCGGTGTACTTAAAAGGAAGTTTACACACTTCCGGTGGTGCTCTTTTGTACTCACCGGTGAAGGTTTGCGGCATGGTAAATGCATGTTGTATTTTACACAACATATGTGTTGCAAACCGTTTGCCGGTGACTCTTCGTCGCAGTGCTTTCTGATGCGGGAACCATTCTTCTGCTCCACCGGTGGGTATGGACGAAGGAGATGATTCTCGACGGACATTGATCCAAAGCTTTTTTTCCACTGCCTGTGAGTATACTTGTAATATTTGTATTATCGTGTAAACGGAGATTGTAATATTCTAAAAAAAAATGTTTATTTATGTATTTCAGAGTTTTACGTCCTGTTGACGCACCTTCCCAGCAATATTTTCAATGTTTTGTCCTGTTGACGACCTGTTACCCCGTTTTTTCCTGTTGGGTTGCCGCAAATATTGGACCCGTTTATCCCACTCTACCATTGGCGACCTACTTGTGATGTGGACCTGAACCTCCGCCATGTAGCAAACAACCCCCCTCTATTCTCTTCCACAGGTCTTGCGGAGTATCCTTCCCAAGTTGCGTGGATGTGAAGGGACACGACAGTTCCCCTGATGTACCATGGGCAACCTACTTGTGATGTGGACCTGAACCTCCGCCATGAAGCAGATAACCCCCCTCAGGTGAGATGTATTGCCCAAAACTTCCTCTTGAACAAGTAACCTCGGTATGTCCAAAGTGCAGCCCTCCGGCATTTGCAAAACTGCACATCCAATCATGCCCTGACAGCAATGCTTACGCTGTGTCAGGGAATGTTTGGATGTGTAGTTTCTCAAGTGCCGGAGGGTTGCATTTGGGACAAAGGCCGATGTAACCTGCTTGTACCTTGTCTTTGTATGACACAAATACCTGGAACCTCATACTATTCTCTTCCACAGGTCTTGGAGTCCTTCCCATGGTGCAGGAACCAGCGTGGATGTGAAGGGACAAGATAGTTCCCCTGCTGTGGGACAACAGAGAGAAAAGAAGACTCTTTTGTGGGTGCACTCTTGACTTTGAACAATGTATGAAATATACAAAATATGATATATAATAATAAAATCAACTTTTATTGACACAAAATAAGATAAGTAGTGGTTAATGAAAGAAATAACAGTCAAAAAGACAATATAAGCAAAAAATTGCTAATGTATTCATAATATCCCGGCTGACGGAGTTAAATCTAGATGTTATAAGTAGTTAACGTAAATATTTGATGGTGCGTTCCAATAACAGATAGATCCCTGTCCTGTGTTAGTGCCAAAATGAATGGTATACGAAGCCTGAATACTGCTTACAATTGAGAATATAAATTCCTATGATATCCAGCTGATACAAAATAAAAAAGCAGTTGGAAATAAGATGGCAGTGTGAATCTGCTGTCAATGTTAGACCCTGAGCATGTGGAACCAATGTATGCTCTACTAAACTGAGTCTTCCTCAATTGTCTCCCACTTCAGTACTGACCCAGCCCAACACTGATTAGCTTCCAAGTTCGGACGGCTTCGGGCGTTTCCAGTGTGGTATGATAGTAGAGAGAGTAGGCGGTAATTGGAAGCTCTGGAATCACTGATGAGAGTTCACGAATTACATAGTATCAAGAAAGAGACAGAAATTAGCCAATAGAGGAAAATAGATGGATCTGCTGCCAATGTTAGACAGGGGTGTGGCCCTGAATCAATGGTGAGAGTCCATGAAATTAAATGTAGATAGGAATAAGAAAAAAGAGTAAATAGAAGTACCAGTATAAATTAGGTATCAGCAAAAAGCATATATCCTGATGAACTATTAAAAGTTAATAAGGAGCATATGGGCACATTAAAAACAACAATCTTTTGCAATTGCTGAAGTGAAGCCAGACAACAGTGTTACTACTGGAAAATGTACTGAATCACTGCTAAATACAGGCAAAGTGAAATCTCTGTGCCTGTATTATTCAGGTGCAGAATACAATGTCTCAGAAGTAACTATTACTTATCCGCTGCACGACCAACGGAATTGATTGTTTAGGCTGCGAAACCTCAGCCGGAGCGTATTCTCAAAACGGGCCTATATGGGTACTACGCAAACCCCTGGGGCTGCGCTCTCACCGCTGACCTTTCTCAGGCCACGGTTTTCAGAGCTTCGCTTGATCTAGTCAGCGGATTTCTGACTTCGCCGACCTCTTGGTCTGCTGTTAAACTTGCTACCTTGCTCCTTTATACCTTCTCAACGTTAACGTGAGCAAGCCAATCTCACGCCACCAAGTGTTCACTTCACTGGTGTCTTATGGGATCCCTGATCCCGAGTTCACAAAACCTTTATTTGCATACACACGCTCGTTCACTCATATACACTTTGATTTTTCTGTACAGAAAATTAACTTTCATTCAGGTGAAACAGCCTAATCCCAGAGGTGATGCAATAAGAGAAGGATCATTTAAACTAAATTTTGGACACTGATCAATTTGTGCTATTATCGCGTGGCTACCGTGTCGCCTAAACTAAAACAATACTATCGTGTGATTTGTATTAAGTGGGTGTACCTGTACGCACGTTGCGTAAAATACGCCACGTGTGTAGGCCTTTGCGTTGCGCACGCAGTCTTGCACGCTGTCCGAGACACGTGTACAAAGGCCGGATACGTCCGCAGTAACACAAATAACACGCTTCTATAAATGTAAACGATATTCAACTATAATCGCTTACCAAACCCCACACAGTATCTCCTGTATAACCTTTATAACTGGGCCAGGCTGCGTGTGTGTTTTACACTTACTCCCTTAAATATTACTCTTTACTTTTAACTAAATAGCAACAAATTTTCTCAGCACGTGATCAATGCTAACGGCAAACAAGAGGGTAGATATGTAAATATAATGTTTCATGCGCTTTGTGTTACTAAAGCTGCTCAAATAAAATAATGGAAATTGATAAACAGTAATGAGCGCTTAGAAAAGTTATGTGGCACCTGTAAAAAAGTTTTTTTATTAGCATATGTTTACAGCTCTTTTTAGGAGCTTTGTTGCGGTATGGCACAGTCCATGAGAGATCTAACTATCCCTACCTCACTCCCAGTCCACGGGATTCCTCAGCCTGATGGTAAAAGTCGCTGTCCGTGGCTTAGATGTTCTTCTCCTCCACCGCTGCGTCCAGCGGAGAGGCGGAGTGTGGCGGGGTTTAGCGGGTGACGTCACTCGGCGGCGTCCGATCTCTCCGGCGGCAGAATGTCCTTGTAATACCGCTATCCACCAACGCGTTTCGTGCTGTACCTAGCACTTCTTCAAGGTTGGATATGTGATTAAAAGGTGGAGATATCACTACAACACCTATGCTGCGTAGCTCTTACCCTACCTGTAGACTGCTTTCCCGTAGACCTCTGTTATGGCTTCTGGCACTCCCTGGGAGTGCCAGAAGCCATAACAGAGGTCTACGGGAAAGCAGTCTACAGGTAGGGTAAGAGCTACGCAGCATAGGTGTTGTAGTGATATCTCCACCTTTTAATCACATATCCAACCTTGAAGAAGTGCTAGGTACAGCACGAAACGCGTTGGTGGATAGCGGTATTACAAGGACATTCTGCCGCCGGAGAGATCGGACGCCGCCGAGTGACGTCACCCGCTAAACCCCGCCACACTCCGCCTCTCCGCTGGACGCAGCGGTGGAGGAGAAGAACATCTAAGCCACGGACAGCGACTTTTACCATCAGGCTGAGGAATCCCGTGGACTGGGAGTGAGGTAGGGATAGTTAGATCTCTCATGGACTGTGCCATACCGCAACAAAGCTCCTAAAAGGAGCTGTAAACATATGCTAATAAAAAAACTTTTTTACAGGTGCCACATAACTTTTCTAAGCGCTCATTACTGTTTATCAAGAGGGTAGATATGCAAAATACACAAATAAAATACAGGTGTGTGTGTGTTACGTGTGTTGCGTGCGCAGTTGGCACCAAACCGAAATTAAACAGATAAATAAAAAAAAAAAACAATAGCTTTACGTTCTTACCTTTCGGATCCCACCAGCATCCCTACAAACCATGCGGAGCAGACGCTTTTCTAATCAGCACCAGTGTATCCCCGACCACAAAACGGCTAACAGGGGATACTACCTTCCCGCCCTTTGCTGATAGATAAAAGTCTACCTTGTCCTGCTAGGCTGCGGATATGAGGAGAACCGGACGATGCCCCCAATTGATAATGTCAAATATTATCTTAAAACATAAAGCTATACACTGTTACCGTGGAGCCGCTATGGCCGCTAGACTTATTACACACACTACGGACTAAGTACGCTATTGGCGTACTGAGTACCGTATGGATACGCACTTAGCGTAGCAGATGCTAAGCCGTGGGCGTGACGCACGAGCGGCACGTACGCTCACGGATTCACACTTCGTACCAAGTACGCTATTGGCGTACTGAGTACTGTACTGCTACGCTATTAGCGCATCACGAGCGGCACGGACGCTCACAGAATGATATACAGTAAACCTTGTTAACAAAACAATGTATGGATGTGCTTATACTCTAAACCTTAGTAGTCAAATATTGTAACGATGTGACGCCTAAAAACTTTAACAATGTGTATGCTGTTAGAGCGATTAAGACGCTAAGAAAGCCCTATGCAGGAAAGTGAAAACACAACACCAGGTTTTGCTAAAACCACAGGGCTCTAACACCGCAGTGGATTATTCAGAGAAAAAGAGGAAAACAGATACAAGTTATACACTACAAGCTAACAAGGAAATCTAACAGAATAACAGATAATAATGATGGCTACAGAGAATATACATACGTGGGAAATCGTTCGCAAGCGTGACCTGGATCCAGTCCTCAGCTATTCAGGTAGAAAGCCTTCAGAGTCTTGAGGCTGGCCAGGCAACAGTGGTCTTTATATACACAACATACATTCACAATACAGTGGTCCCTGTAATCTCATTGTTCATTGGACACAGGGATGTGTCTCTACATTACAGCAAAGGTCATAGGTGGATTTGAACAGGTGGGCTGTGTCTTTCCCCAACTGCTCTGGTGGGAGGTATCCTCAGGATTCCCGCCGCATGTGTAATTTACAGCAAATACAGTTAATGTTCATAATCTACTTCTGTACATAACTATACGCAGGAGCGAGCGATCCTTTCCTAACTAACACCGGAATGTTACCCTTAAAATACCCTACAGCTGGATACTAGACATCACCTTTCAACCTTTATCTGACCCTTCCTATCATGCAAAGAGGAATCTCTCTGTCCAGGAACTATTTAAACTAATCATACTCGCTGACATGGTCTAGGGGAATATTATCTACAAAATGCACTATTTGGGTTAAATATGCTACGTTCGAGTCGCACGCTACACGCTCACAAACTCCGCTGAAAATACACATCTCATGCACAAGAGTCGCTGGAGCGTCTCTTACGCAACTTGCAGGTATGTGTACGCACGGGGGACCAGGTGCACGAGCAGCGTGCATGTGCATGAGGGGTTAGTACAAGGGATATGCATCATGATATTTTTCGACTTTGACAACCCATTTTACACGGTTCCAAGGCAGACTCGAATCTTCCCGCCTTGCTTGATTAACCAGAACGCGCCCAAACGTCATCATCCCGCTGTCGGATTCTCGCGAGATTCGTATTCAATATAAGGAGCCGCGCGTCGCCGCCATTTTCACTCATGCATTGGAGATTGTACAGAGAGGACGTGGCAGCGTTCTCTCCCTGAAAAGCTCCATAATCTGTGCTCAGTGTGCTGCAAATATCTGTGCTCAGTGTGCTGAAAATATCTACGTTCTCTGCCTGAAAACGCTCCATATCTGTGCTCAGTGTGCTGCAAATATCTGATCAGTGTGCTGCATTGTGGGGATTGGGTACCACCAGTATAAGTATATACATGATGTGGCCATTCACTGGTACCTGCTGACAGAACGTATACTGGATTCCCCCACAATGTAACTTTATATCTGTCACCTATATACATGATGTGGTCATTCACTGGTACCTGGTGACAGAATGTATACAGATTCCCCCACAATGTAAGTTTATATCTGTCACCTATATACATAA
This sequence comes from Pseudophryne corroboree, assembly GCF_028390025.1. Classification (NCBI taxonomy): domain Eukaryota; kingdom Metazoa; phylum Chordata; class Amphibia; order Anura; family Myobatrachidae; genus Pseudophryne; species Pseudophryne corroboree. The sequence goes on from NC_086449.1 coordinate 471,330,058, forward strand.
TGTGGTCTTTCACTGCTACCTGGTGACAGAACGTATACTGGATTCCCCCACAATGTAACTTTATATCTGTCATCTATATAATAATTATAGTAGTACAGTACAGTAGGCCATTGCTGTATCTTGCAGCTCTGTGTCACTGCAAGTATCCATTCCATATCTGTGCGGCATTTTTGTGAGCAGTATATATAGTATTACAGTGCAGCATTTTGGTGACCCAACAGTATATAGTTGTGTACAGTAGGCCATTGCTGTATCTTGCAGCTCTGTGTCACTGCAAGTATCCATCCATTCCATTTTCTTCCAGTGATTTGGACCAATAATACCATTGATTAGAACGAATAATTCCAGTGATTTTGTCATTTTCTTCCAGTGATTTGGACCAATAATACCATTGATTAGAATTAATAATTCCTGTGATATTGAGGTGTTTGTGTCGCTTAGCTTAGCCGTCCAACGACCACAGTGCACCTCTTTTTCTCTTTTCTTTGCATCATGTGCTGTTTGGGGCCAATTTTTTTAAGTGCCATCCTGTCTGACACTGCAGTGCCACTCCTAGATGGGCCAGGTGTTTGTGCCGCCCTCTTGGGTCACTTTGCTTAGTCATCCAGCGACCTCGGTGCAAATTTTAGGACTAAAAATAGTATTGTGAGGTGTGAGGTGTTCAGAATAGACTGAAAATGAGTGGAAATTGTGGTTATTGAGGTTAATAATACTATAGGATCAAAATTACCCACAAATTCTATGATTTAAGCTGTTTTTGAGGGGTTTTTGTAAAAAAAACACCCGAATCCAAAACACACCCGAATCCGACAAAAAATTTTCAGGAAGGTTTTGCCAAAATGTCCGGTGCACATCTCTACATAATAGTACATGATAAAATGCAGTACTGGAAGAATTTCAGAAAGACTAATACAGGTGACATTAAACAGCAGGCATGAATTACCAGAACATGAGGCAGACTGCAGTATTAGCTGGGATGTGATGGGGTTGACCAGATTTACAGAAAACTTGCAGAAGTCTGTGATGATGCAGTAAGAGATATTCCTTTTGCAGAGGTAACGTAACATAATAATCCAATATGAAAAGCAGGCTCAGAGATCTGTGGCAGATAAGATATATCCAAACATAGGGGGTAATTCCAAGTTGATCGCAGCAGGAAATTTTTTAGCAGTTGGGCAAAACCATGTGCACTGCAGGGGAGGCAGATATAACATTTGCAGAGAAAGTTAGATTTGGGTGGGTTATTTTATTTCTGTGCAGGGTAAATACTGGCTGCTTTATTTTTACACTGCAAATTAGATTGCAGATTGAACACACCACACCCAAATCTAACTCTCTCTGCACATGTTATATCTGCCTCCCCTGCAGTGCACATGGATTTGCCCAATTGCTAACAGAATTCCTGCTGCGATCAACTTGGAATTACCCCCCATAGGGCCTAATTCAGAGTTGATCGCAGCAGCAAATTTGTTAGCAGTTGGGCAAAACCATGGGGGTCATTCCGAGTTGTTCGCTCGCAAGCGGATTTTAGCAGATTTGCTCATGCTAAGCCGCCGCCTACTGGGAGTGAATCTTAGCTTCTTAAAATTGCGAACGATATATTCGCAATATTGCGATTACACACCTCGTAACAGTTTCTGAGTAGCTCCAGACTTACTCGGCATCTGCGATCATTTCAGTGCTTGTCGTTCCTGGTTTGACGTCACAAACACACCCAGCGTTCGCCCAGACACTCCCCCGTTTCTCCGGCCACTCCTGCGTTTTTCCCGGAAACGGTTGCGTTTTTTCCCACACGCCCATAAAACTGCCTGTTTCCGCCCAGTAACACCCATTTCCTGTCAATCACATTACGATCGCCAGAACGAAGAAAAAGCCGTGAGTAAAAATCCTAACTGCATAGCAAATTTACTTGGCGCAGTCGCAGTGCAGACATTGCGCATGCGCATTAAGCGGAAAATCGCTGCGATGCGAAGATTTTTACCGAGCGAACAACTCGGAATGACCCCCCATGTGCACTGCAGGGGGGGCAGATATAACATGTGCAGAGAGAGTTAGATCAGGGTGGGTTACTTTGTTTCTGTGCAGGATAAATACAGGCAGCTTTATTTTTACACTGCAATTTAGATTTCAGTTTGAACACACCCCACCCAAACCTAACTTTCTCTGCACTATATCTGCCCCCCCCCCCCCCCCCCCACAGTACACATGGTTTTGCCCAACTGCTAACAAATTTGTTGCTGCAATAAACTCTGAATTAGGCCCGTAGTTCCAAACTTGAGCAGGATAGAAGTCTATTAACAGAGTTTCAAGACAAGAGGCCAACAGACTTTGGGGGTATTTCAGACCTGATCGCTGGGCAGCAATTTTTGCAGCCCTGCAATCAGATAGTCGCCGACTACATGGGGAGTGCATTTTCACTGTGCAAGTGTGCGATCGCATGTGTAGCAGAGCTGCACAAACTGATTTTGTGCAGTCTCTGCGCAGCCCAGGACCAGGGGTGTATCTAGCGGTCTGAGCGCCCCTGGCAAAGTAAGAAACTGGCACCCCCCACCTCCCCCACCCAGTAACACAGAGGGGGGAGTTACAGATAGGCTGAGGTCAGGGACACTGAGGGAGAATTACAGGGAGGGTGCGGGTAGGGACAATGAGGTGGAGGGCTTACAGGGAGGCTGAGATCAGGGACACTTAGGTGCAATTACAGGGAGGGTGTGGGCAGGAACACTGAGGGGGAATTACAGGAGTGTGCGGGCAGGGACACTGAGGGGGGAGTCACAGGGAGGCTAAGGTCAGAAACACTGAGGGAAAATTACAGGGAGGGTGCAGACAGGGACACTGAGGAGGAACTACGAGGAGAGTGCGGGCAGGGACACTGAGATGAAATTACGGGGAGGGTGCAGGCAGGGACACTGAGGAGGAATTACAGGAGTGGGGTGGGCAGGGACACTGAGGGGGAATTACAGGAGTGTGCGGGCAGGGACACTGAGGGGGAATTACGGGGACGGTACGGGCAGGGACACAGAAGGGGAATTACAGGAGGTTGTGGGCAGGGACACTGAGGGGGGAGTCACAGGGAGGCTGAGGTCAGGGACACTAAGGGGGAATTACAGGGAGGGTTTGGGTAGGGAAAATGAGAGGCAGGGCCTACAGGGAGGTTGAGGTCAAGGACACTGAGGGGCAATTACAGGGAGGGTGCGAGAAGGGATACTGAGAGGGAATTACAGTAGTGTGCGGGCAGGGACACTAAGGGGGGAGTCACAAGGGGGCTGAGGTCAGAAACACTGAGGGAGAATTAAAGGGAGGGTGCAGACAGGGACACTGAGGAGGAATTACGAGGAGAGTGCGGGCAGGGACACTAAGATGGAATTACAGGGAGGGTGCAGGCAGGGAGACTGAGGGGGAATTACGAGGAGTGTGCAGGCAGGGACACTGAGGGGGAATTATGGTTAGGGTGCGGGTAGAGACACTGAGAGGGAATTACAGGAGTGTATGGCCTGGGTCACTGAGGGGGCAGTTACAGGGATGGTGTAGGCAGGGACACTGAGGGGGAATTACAAGGAGGGTGCGGACAGGGGCACCGAGGGGATATATACACACATACATACAGTTAAAAACCCCTCTCTAGGCAGTGACGTGCGGTGGGGTGAGGCAGGTGAGGCAGAGCCTTTCCTGTCATACTTTCGTTTGTGCCAGAGTTTTGACTGTGTAAAGTATATGATAAATACAAAGAATATGTTAGAAATATCTCCTTTGCATTATTCTAATAATTTTTATAGCCAAAACTCTGGAGTAAAAAGTCTATGGCAGGTGAGGCAGTGCCTCACCTACCTATCTTTTCCGCTCATCTCTGATCAAAACTCACCAAATTTCCAGGAGTTTAAACTGCTGAGCCTGTGTATAATGCCCAGATGTACCCTTTGACTCATATATTGTGTGTAAATCTGGCTCTTGGGCCAGCTAGTGCCACCTGAGCAATTTAGCTCACTGCACGTCCCTGTCTCTAGGTGTGATGGCACTACATGTCCCAGCAAATCCAGTTGACAAGGTAAGCTGGGACTTGTAGTCTCAACACAGCTGAACAGGCAGTCACTGGTCTAGATACCTCTCCATACAGAGCTGTAAGCTGTGATCCAGACTACCATGATAGACTATGCTGTGCAGCTATGGTACTGCAGAAAATGTACAGGTATGCTCATACTGCACTGCTGACTGGTGCTGATTGTAGTGGCTGCTGACCGATCGCGTGGGACCACTGAGAAGGGGAGCGGATGAGGAAGAGAGGTGCCTTGCCCCCTCCCTATACCTGGAAGTGCCCCACTCCCCAGCTATATTCACCATCATGGTGACTGTGGTGCAGTGGATAAGCACTGCTAAGGTATGTACTCAGTGAGTACTATGTCATTCTACCCCCTGGCGCGGGTGGCACTGCCGGGCGGTGCCCCCCTTTGTCTGGCGCCCCTGGCGAGTGCCATCCTGGCCAATAGGAAGATACACCCCTGCCCAGGACTTACTCATTGATCACATCAGCCTGTTCAGGACCAGATTTGACATCAGACAACCTCCCGTCAAACACTTGAACATGCTTGCGTTTTTTCTGACACTCCCTGAAAATGCTCAGTTTCCACCCACAAATGCCCTCTTCCTGTCAATCTCCTTGCGATCACCCGTGTGAATGGATCCTTCGCAACAAAACCCGTTGCTGACCCGCGATCCCCATTGCTGGGGACCGTCGCACCTGTGCATTGCAGTGCATACGCATGCGCAGTACAGACCTGATTGCCCGCTGTGCGAAAATGCACAGCAGCGATTGGGTCTGAAATACCCCCTTTATCAGAACACATGAGCATATACAGGGCCGACTCCAGGCCTACTAGCACCCTTAATGAGATATTTTGTAGCTACCCCCCTTAATGCGTATGCCAAAGGCATGTGCGCTCCTAGGAAAGTGGGTGTGGCCTCACAACTTTATATTATATGTTAATCAAACAATAAACATATATATTATCACACACCTCTCTACACATACACACAATTAGCCTTACACACTGGGGGTCATTCCGACCGGATCGCTCGCTGCAGTTGTTTGCAGCACAGTGATCGGGGTAGAACTGCGCATGCCGTTCGGCCGAAGGGCGTCGTTCCCTAGCGATCACCTCTGCCTGATTGACAGGCAGAGGCGGTTGCTGGGCAGGAGGGGGTGGCACGGCGGCATTTGGCCACAGTTTTGGGGGTGCAGTCTGGCCAATGCAGGCGTGGCCAGACCGTGCGGGGGGTGGGCTGCATCGGCTGCATGACGTCACATGCAGCCGCTGTGACCAGTGGCAGTGACGAGCAACTCCCGGTCAGCCGCAGGAGCTGCGCTGGCCGGGAGTTACTCAAGTACAAAAGCATTGCCGCTGTGCCATTCTTTTGTACTTGTGCGGGTGTTCTCCCCGCATGTCTGAGAACATGATCGCAGTGTCAGATGCAGATAATGCCCCAGTATAGTGCCTGATACACATAAATGCCCCAGTATTGTGCCAGATACACATACTTCTCCCAGTGTAATGCCAGATACACATCTTACCCCAGTATAGTTCCAGATATACAGTACATAATGCCCCCCAGTATAGTGCCAGATACACATAATGCCCCCAATATACTGCCAGATACACAAAATGCCCCAAGCAGTTCCATATACATGTAATTCCCAAGTATGGTGTCAAATACACATACTGCCCCAGTATAGTGGCAGATATACATACTGCCCCAGTATAGTTCCAGATACACATAATGCCACCAGTGGTGTCAGGTACATATAATGCCCCATGTGTAGCACCAGATACATATAATTCCCACAACCACAATAGTGCTAGTTACACATAATGCTACAGTAGTGCCAGGTACACATAATGCCAACAAAAGTGCCAGCCCCATGTGGCCACTCCAATTGAATGTGCCTGGAGCTATCCCTGAGAATATAACAAAATATAACCAGCACAGAGCAGTCTGTGAAGCCAATACTGAGTTCCTAAACACTGGTTCTTTTCCTGTGGGATAGCAAGGCATGAGTCTGTCTTATGGGATTGGCAGGCATAAGTTTCTCCCACTGAGGGACTGGAAAGGCATGAAGTCCCCCAGGAGGCTGTGTGTTTAGAACCACCTCCTGGGTCTGTGGCATAAGAGTACCTATTGAGGATATGGCACTAGAGACCCCTCTAAAGGCTTTGGACTTAGAACCCCTTCCTGGAGCTGTGAAACACTTATGAGGCATCTCTGGCTGTGCAGCTCTGTGAACCATCTCTGGCTGGGCAGCTTTGACAGCCATCTCCAGCTGGACATCTCTGTGGCACAGCTCTGGCTGGGCAGCTCTGTGAGGCATCTCTGGCTGGGCATCTCTGACAGCCATCTCCTGCTGGACATCTCTGTGGCACATCTCTGGCTGTTCAGGGAGTAGCCAGAGTTACACACTTTCCAGCGATCACTTGTTTCTGCATTTTCTTGTTTAGCTGGTGATAATGTTATGAACCAGGTCTAATTTACAATTCACAAAACAAACCCACAGTTAGTGAGCACTTTGTGTACATTAGTATTCATTTATGTTGTAGGTTATGTGTATTTTGCTACATTTAAAAAATGGTATATGTTATGGTTACATTTGTATCAGATGAACAATTTGTTGTTACTTTCTGATATATACACACACACACACACACACACACACACACACACACACACACACACACACGTGTATACAGAATGAAGTAAAATCTCAGTGTTATATATTTCAAAAGCAAGTCTCTTGATTGATTATTGAGTGAAAGCAAGCACAGATTTTTTTATTTATATTTTATTATTGTTTATCAGTATACCAAGTGCAATAATCATCTGTGTTCTTTTTGTTTAACTGTTTTGAGGCCATTGCTAAACCTGGATTATTTGCAGCTGGTAATAATCTAAGTATACACATAATACTATTTATTTACGCCGGGAGTAGGGTGGTTTACCACATGAAATCTCTGTATTTTTTTTGTTTGCTTACTCCAAGGTCACAACTGGTATACATTTGGTTAGTTTTATATATTTTAAAACTTTTCCTAGAGAGAGAGAGGAAAAAGCCCCTCTTTTTCCTCTCTCTCTCTCTAGGAAAAGTTTTAAAATATAAGAAGAAAAAGAAACCAGGAGAGCAAGATTCAGATAGATGAATCAGATAAGAAAGGTATCTATAACCTCTCCTCTCATACACTTAAGGCCAGTACTCACTGGCCGATGCGGGAGAGATGTGTGCTGAGCGACCCGCTAGATTGGCATGCATGCAGGCCAATCTAGCACTAGCGATGCATGGGCCTGCGCATCGCTATCACTGTGAGGGCTACACACGGAGAGATCACTGCTTAAACTCTAAGCAATCTAGTCAGATTGCTTACATTTTAAGCAGCGATTGCTCCGTGCGTACCCCCCTTTACTGTACTACTGACCAAGTTCATTATTCCAAAAAGGGCTAAATTATGCCCCCCACAAAAGAACCAAACATTTTTTACTTTTTCTAGATCTGAATAATTTTACTAGGGATTTTTGCGCTAAAAAATTAAATAAGAATAAAACTAGCCAGGATTACATAGAATCTCCAATTATTCTTGATGAAATAGATAATGAAGGACTAGCCTGCTTAGAACATCTATTGAATGAAAATTCAGGGGAGATTAACCTTTTGATATAAAATTGAACCTTCTCATATACCCAAATTCAAAAGGAAATCTAAATTTTTTCCCTATGGAACATAAGAGTCCAGCCATCACAATTTTTTTTATAATAAGACTCCTAGTGATTTTAAAACCATTTGTCAAAAAAACTGTGAGGAAACAAGGTTGTCATCACTGTCAATCAAAACTTGTCTAAATCAGAAAGATTAGCTTTAAAACAACTAAAAGATAAGTTTTTCTTAATCATTAAACCTGCAGATATGGGGTGTGGGATTATCGTTCAAAATAGAGATGATTATATTATGGAGGCCAAAAGACGATTATAAAATAAGGATTATTATACATCATTGGCATGTGACCCCACCCTCCCTTTTCAGTTGGAATATCAAACTGTTAGATACGGCAAGAATGGAGAGCACCATATCCAAGGATGTTTTTTTTTTTTTGTGCACTCACCCCATCACTCCTGTTTTTTTTTTTTTTAGCACCTTTCAAAAATTCACTATCACTACCCGTGTATCCTAATATATCAGGTGTTGGCTCCCTTACGTCAAATTTATCACATTTTGTTGATGCACATCTTCAAAAGCACATTATTTATTTACAGTCACATATTAAAGACACTAAACATATTTTACAAAAAATGTTGGGAATGTGCTGGACTAAAGGGTGGGGTTTTCTCACCATGGATGTCCAGGCACTTTATACCAACATACCACATCAAGCTGTAGTTGATGCAGTTGATTATCAAAATTTAATGAGTGAGATCAAATTTTAATGAATAAACAACATGATTTTATTGTTCAATCCATGTGGTTTATTCTCACTTCGTTATTTTTTGTTTCACAACACTTATTGTTTACAGGCACTTGGAATGGTCATGGGGACCAGGTTCGCGCCGAGTTTTGCGAATCTCTATATGGGCCGCTTCGAGGAGGAGTATTTGTGGAGCGGCCCACATAGAGATAACCTGGTCCTCTATGCCATTTCATTGATGATTTATTTATTATTTAGGAAAATGCACCTGCACGAGCACTGGATTTCGTTTATTATTTAAATATAAAAACTTATAATCTCACTTTCACACACATTGATTTTGACACTATTATTTGGATGTGGTGTTCTCAGTTCTGGATGACTGAATTGTTTCCTCTAATTAAACTAAACCGGTTGGTGTGAGTATTTATTTACATCATTACAAATACTGGATTAACAACATACCGAAGAACCAAATAATAAGACTTAGACAAAATTGTACTGGTGATGACTTCCATAAGCAAATGGGAATCATGATGGATCATTTTAAGAGGAGAGGAAATCCACAAAATCTGTTAGATGAAGCTGTAGAGTATGCTAAATCCCTTAATAGGTCTGATCACCTTACAAATAAAAATAGACAAATTATTACATCAGGGACCTCAGTCATCACACCCACTACATATAAGAAACACCCTATAGAAATAAGGAATGGTTCATCAAAATTGGTGACTTTTCTATCTAAGTTTAATTCTAAATCTAACAAAATGAAAAGATCATACATGTAACTAATTATGAAATACTTAAACAAGATCCTATTCTCTGTGATCATATAGGGGAGAAACCAAAGGTAACATTTAAGAAGAATATTAACCTTAAAAATATTCTTGCGCCTAGTGATCTTAGAATACAGGAGAAAGTTCAATATAATACGTGGCTTCCATCTAAACCTATGGGTAATTATTGTTGTAACAAGTCAGTTTGCCTTACTTGTAGTCATTTGACTAATAAAGCTCTCTTTGTTGTTTCAATATTAATGGAATGAGTTATCAAATTAAACAATATCTTAATTGTGACTCCATATATTGTGTTAATGTTCTACAGTGTCCATGCCTGTTGCAATATGTTGGAAGAACTATAAGATTGTTAAAAGTCGATTTAGAGATAATAGACATAACATAATCAATAAATCCCTTAAACACAGTATATCAAGACATTTTGTTAAATATCATAATGGAGACCATAAGGGATTATCTCTACTAGTAGTAGAACAATTTCTCAATACCAGGAGGGGAGGTAATCGATTTCACCAATTATGTTTGGGCGAGTCATCATGGATCTTTAAACTGGATACTCTACATCTGAAGGGACTTAATGAAGCCCTTAACTATTCATTTTTAGACTATTAATCCCATTGGTTTATTTGTTCATCTAGATTATTGAACTATGCGGTCTGTACCTATATTGTTAATGTTTGGCCCTTATTCCATCTGAGCTATTGTAACTATAGGGTTAGAAATAAATATAACAATTTTGTTGGGGGTTATTTGGGTAATATTGGTTCTCTTAGTCATGGATATGATAGGTTATTTAACAGATTTAAGATACAGTACAACTACAAGAGACATGCTTTTTAAAAAAAATATATGTTAATATTGTTAATTATTTGTGTATGTATTTTTATACTTGGAGCACAAACTAATTGTACACTATTTAGTTCCTAAATACCCACAGGTGAACCTGATTAGGGAAGCCTTAAAAGAGCTGAGATCCAAACATCTCTTCAGTCTGAGTATACACATAATACTATTAATTTGCGCCGGAAATTTGGGTGGTTTTCCACTTGAAATCCCTGAAGTTTCCACGATCACTTGTTTCTGCATTGCAAGTCTTTTAGACTCCAAACAAGTTCACATATTGTCAGAATCTGATTAGGTAGCACCTGTGCTGGAGAGAATTGTGGCAGTTCCATGTTTTCTTGTTTAGCTGGTGATAATGTTATGAACCAGGTCTAATTTACAATGCACAAAACATAAACCCACAGTTAGTGAGCAAACTGGAAATGAACTGCACTGCAATCCTGTTAGAAATGGCTCTGTTTATTATCATATGGACATGCAGGCCCGGCGCTAACTGCTCAGCAAAGGGATGCAGCGGAGGGAGGCACCAGGAAGGAAAGGCGCTCTATCTGCTCAGTATCCCTGTGCTGAGCTAATGTCCCTGCTGCTGCCGGCTGCAACGCCTGCCACAGTCTACCACAGGTAGCGGCATCGGCAGCATGAATCCTCCTCTCCCCTGTCACAGACTCACAGAGTGCTGACCTAATGGGGGATGGAGCTATATGGGAAAAGGGGGTGGAGCTACATGGGGCCAGGCTGCACCGCTGCAGCCTGCGACACAGGAGCTACACAGTAGAATGAGCTGCCAGACTTCCTTGTGTAACTGACTGGAAAGAGAGTGAGTGAGAGTGAAAGTGTGTGTGTGTGTGTGTGTGTGTGTGTGTGCGACTGTGTTTGTGTGTAATGTATGTACAGTATGTGTGTAAGTGTCACTGTTACAGGGGCATCTTGTATAACAGTCACTGCTACAGGGGGCGTTACGTGTGCAAGCGTCACTGGTACAGGAGGCGTTACGTGTGCAAGCATCAGTACTATAGGGGGCATTAGGTTTGCAAGCATCACTACTACAGGGGGCGTTATGTGTGTAAGCGTCACTACTACTGGGGGCTTTACGTGTGTCAGCGTCACTGGTACAGGGGGCGTTACGTGTGTAAGCATCACTGCTATGTCACACGCCATAGGCGGCGTTCACCGCGCTTACCCCTGCGTGCCTGCTGGTCTGTGTTGCGGCCTCCGCCTTCGTTGGTCCACGGGCTCCGGCGCCTAGCTGGCGCGGCTCCCGGCGGTTCTCCGGGGCAGGGGCGCCGCCATGACACCCGGCATCACGTGGGCGGGGAGCAGGTGACGTCATCAGACTATTCCACCAATCCAGCGGAGGCGGGAGATTCAAAGGCAGACGCCAGGCAGCGCCTCGGCGCCTGAGTATCGTCTTTTCCCCTGAAGTGGATGCCAGTGCTTCTGTCCTCGGCGGATCTCTCTGCAGCATACCCCAGTGTCTCCGGCATTTCCAGGTGTCAGTTGTTGCACAGCTTCCAGCATTCCCAGCCGCTGCTGGGTTCCACTGCACTCTAGTCACCAGTGCTTCTTGGAGTCAGCGTGGGCTGCAGGTTAAACGTCACTCTCAAGTTATACAAGTCCTCAGTGTCTTTAACCCTCGCTCTCAAGTTATACAAGTCCTCAGTGTCTTTAACCCTCGCTCTCAAGCTATACAAGTCCTCAGTGTCTTTAACCCTTGCTCTCAAGTTATACAAGTTCTCAGTGTCTTTAACCCTCGCTCTCAAGGTATACAAGTCTTCAGTGTCTTTATCCCTCGCTCTCAAGTTCTTCAAATCATCAGTGTCTTTAACCACCGCTCTCAAGTTCTTCAAATCATCAGTGTCTTTCACCACCACTCTCAAGTTCTTCAAATCATCAGTGTCTTTCACCACCACTCTCAAGTTCTTCAAATCATCAGTGTCTTTAACTACCGCTCTCAAGTTCTTCAAATCATCAGTGTCTTTAACCACTGCTCTCAAGTTCTTCAAATTATCAGAGTCTTAACCACCGCTCTCAAGTTCTTCAAATCATCAGTGCCTTTTAATCACCACTCTCAAGTTCTTCAGTCACCAGTATCTTTTACCGTCACTCACAAGTACTTCCTGGACATTTCTCCATACACTCCTTCTCTATTATGTGACATTGTGTTGCTTTCCTCCTGCAATAAAGTCCTTTAATATTTTCACCAAGCTTCTCTGTCAGAGTCCTGTATGAGGAAGACCTATATCAAGCCATCCCTGTTCCGACCCAACTGTGGTTCCTCTCCCCTACCATCGGGAGAACCCCCGAGTTCACAACACCCCCAACCTAGGTCAGTGACATGCTACAGGGGTTGTTATGTGTGTAAGCGTCACTACTACAGGAGGTGTTACGTGTGCAAGCATCACTGGTACAGGGGGCATTACGTGTGCAAGCATCACTGATACAGGGGGTGTTATGTGTGTAAGCGTCACTACTACAGTGGGTGTTACGTGTGTCACTGGTACAGGGGGTGTTACTTGTGTAAGCATCACTACTACAGGGTGTTACGTGTGTAAGCGTCACTGGTACAGGGGACATTACATTTGTAAGCATTACTGCTACAGGGGGTATTATGTGTGTAAGCATCACTGGTACAGGGGGCATTACGTGTGTAAGCATCACTGGTACAGGGGGCGTTACATGTGTAAGCATCACTGTTACAGGGGGCGTTACATGTGTAAGTGGCATTACTACAGGGAGCATTATGTGCATAAGCGTCACTGTTACAGGGGGAATTATATGTGCTGTCCCTTTGTAAAGTATGGGAGGGCGCAAATTTATAGTTTGCAGGGGGGGGCGCCAAACACCCTAGCACCAGCCTTGTGGATATGACACAACCAACACAAAATAGTTATTAGAATGAAGATATCTTACTATAATGATATTATGTTTTAGTGGAATTTATCTTTACTAATTATATATATATATATATATATATATATATATATATATATTTTAATATTGGAGCCTGACAGAAATTAGGCCATCATGTACATTTGTGTGATGACTAGTTGCAGCTGCAGCAGTGCACACTAGAGATGTGTGCTACAGTGATAGGAAAGAAGACGAACACGGGACTTGGGCTGAACAGCTAAAGTGAACCGGCATGTGGCAGGTCCATTAATTTACTAGTATAATGTACATAGTCATTAATATAGCTTTAACGCACTCCTTCAATTCTTTAGCCAGGAACTGACAAGATATAACCATTCATTTTCAAACATAAATGTAGCAAAATACTGTAGGTCTCTATAAATTTGAATGATTTGGTATCATCTATTGTCTCAGTCAATGACAGAAAAAATATTGTAAGATCCCAATGTTGCAGTTCTTCAAATAACACTGTACCCATTAGTAGATCAGTGCCATTTACTAGATGCAAGAACACTTTAGGTACTGTTTTGGAAAATAAAATGAATAATTTCCTTTAAGTAAACATACAAGTAACCTAGAATGCAATATCAATTAAGTGGTTAAAATATTTTTTGGTGAATTTTATTAATTAAAAAAAAATTATAAACATAATTTATATTTATTGTATTGAACTTTAACAAGCTATGCAATTTCTTGGGACATTTCACCATAATTTTGATTTACATAATGTTTTTACCCTTCATTTATTTCATGTGTGAACATATTTTATAAACTGATGAACTGGCTTCCACCATGAATAATTAAACTGCAAAGCATATATCAGTCAGAGGAAAGATTTGAAGTTGTCAGAAGGAGTGCTTTGAGAATTCTTTTAAGATTTATGGTTATGATTCTTTGAAGCTATAGCACTTTAGAGTATGAATCATCTATTTTTTTTTAAATATATGCATGGTATCATACTAACGATAATTATTAAAACATTTAGGTACAGATATTTTATGGAAAGTTAAAGAACACAGTCATTTTTGGTGGTAAGTTGCTTACCATTACAGGTATTCCAAATCTTTAGTAGTTATAAAGTGATCTTTATTTTTATACATAATTTTTTTTCTTGCATTCAGGCCAGTGGTTCCTAAACTTGGTACTCAAGGTACCCTAACTATCCAGGCTTTAAGGAGATCCATGGTTGAGACAGATGGCTAAATCAAATTGACTGAAGTACTAATTACAGTAAGTCACCTGCACTCTAGCATGGATATCCTTAAAATGTGGACTGTTAGGGGTATATTCAATTGTTTAAAAAGTCAGTTGGGTGTCTGTTTTTTCCTATCTAATAGACAGGAAAAATTAGACAACCAACTGACTTTTTCAAACATTTGAATTCCCCCATAAAATCTTTAGAATCGTGTTTGGGAACCACTGTACTAAACATCAGGCTTCTCTACTTCTACTTTCCTATAATTGAGTATTCAACACTGATTTCAGATATAATAATTCCACCCTTTCCCAAACTTCCACAAGTCAATGAGAAAGCAAATGTTACATAATATATAAGCAATAGGAGTAGTAGCCGTTTTCATCATCATATGTATATTTGTTGTGCAAACAAATGTTATTGTTCGGAAGAAGAAAAAATAACCGTAGTCCATGCTATATTTTCCAATACTGCACTATATGTAATAAGTGTCAACAATTCTGTCATACCCCTTTCAGATCATATAAGACGGGTCACAGACCGAAGCCGTACACGCCCTTTTCAGACCACACAGAAACATGGCTTATGGACAATCATGTGGAATAACCTGTGTTAAAAGCTGGCGGTCTGAAAGGGGCATCACTGGTAATTAGCTAGATTTATTTTTAGCTAGTTCAATATAGTAACACAGAATGAAAGAATCAGTTTCCATTAAAACTCAGAATGACAATACTTATCTTTAGCATGTCCATGCTGCTACAATTGTTGTCAAGGGAAATTAATTAACACTGTCTAGATACTGTAGCATATATAATAAAACAAAGTCAGCTGAAACAATGATAATAACCTTTTTAGGTACTTGGTTTCTGCATAACAAAATATGACTATAAGCTTGAGAGTGAGTGACATATCTATACCACTACTAGTATGGATTTATTGCAATAAGATTGTACTTTCATCTTTACTTAGCGAAGAGGCATTTTTGATATTATTTGTTTTGTATTCATTCACAGTATCCCCTGAGAAGATGGAAAATTTACTAAACTCTGTGTTTACACGAGTCGGCAAACACGGAAGTGTTTGACCATTTTTATAAACACAGAAATTTACCAAAAAACAAATATTGGAGCGTTAAGTCAAATAGAAGTACAAAACACGGGTGTACAGGGACATACGATCAAATAAACCATCAGCTAAACTTGGATGTGATTTCTATAGACAACACTGAAACCTAGACTCTTTTCTGCAAACACACCCATGATTTCAGCACTCGGATCAAAATGCACTTTTCACATAGACATGCCACTTAGCAACATGTTCAGAGAAGTCTGCACAGATCAGTGAGATCTGTGCAGTGCTTCTCTGTTAAAATGTGTATAATAGTTAAAAAATAGACAAAAAGTGTGTGGGGTGCCTCCCCATAAGCATAACCAGCCCTGAGCTCTTTGAGCCGGTCCTGGTACTAAAAATACAGGGGGGAAAACGACTGTGGACCACCTGTATTTAAAAGAACCTGCACTGGGCTCTTGGACCAGTCCTGGTTCCAAAAATATGAGTGGAAAAAAGATGTAAGGGGTCACCCATATTTCGTAATCAGCATCGGGCTCCACTAGCCAGGAAGGTAATGTCACAGCCAAAGGACACATTTATATTGGTTCCAGCAGCCGTTGCATTACTCCCCCAACTAGTCAGCCATGGACAGGGTTTCCTGGAGGAGTAGGGACCCCCGTAATAAAGGGGTCTACCCCTCCAGGGCACCAATGGCCAGGGCTCAAGTTCAGGGCTATCCTCAGCACCCCTGGACAGTGGGTGCCAAACTGATAGCTTACAAGTGTAAAATATAAAATGAATATTGTCTTTTATAGGTGGAACTGCAGGTCCCAGAAAGCCTCCTCACATTCTGGTACTTGAAGAACCACATGTACCAGCATGGAGGGCATTAAAGGGCCCATTGGTACCTGTAGTCTCCCCTGTAAAATAAATATTAAAGATAGGACACACACCATAGAGAGTAAAAGTTTATTAAACACCCTTGCACACTCACACTGAAACATAATTACCTACATCCCCTGTAGACTTTCGGTCCTCTTCTCCAGTAGAATCCAGCATAACCTGTACAAAAAAAAAAACTATTCCAGTGTAGATCGGTCTTCTCCAGTCCAGTAGGCATTCAGGGGTTAAAAATAAAAACACACTGTGCATATCCAACAAGCATTGTAGATCTATGAGTGACCCTTTCCCGAAAGCCAGCCTCCATTTGACTTCAGTCACTAGGACAGCTGCCAACCAATCAGAGAGCACCACGTATGTGCTCCTGTGTTGTCAATCAAGGCTAGTGCTGGTTACAAAAATATGGGGGAACCCTATGGCCTCCCCCCATTTTTAGAACCGAGATTGGCTACCAGGGCTGTTTATGCTTATGGGGGCCCCATGCAGGTTTTTTTTCTATTTGTAACCTTTTATTTTACACATTTTAACAGAGAAGCACTGCACAGATCTCACTGATCTATGCTGGCTTTATATACAGGAGTGTTTGGCTGCTGGCAAACATGGCAGCAAAACATGAGCACATACACCATAAGAAAACACAACTAAAACACAGGAATATAGTAAATTCTCATGTTTTAATTTTAAAAAAGCACCTGTGTCTTATCGATATCACCCATGTTTGATCTCGGTCAAAAATAGGTGAAATACAATTTTTAGTAAATTTACCCTGAGGTCTCTCGTGTAACAAATGACATTAAACAACCAGCAAGATTAATGAAAAAAATATTTAAGTTGTTTTTAAGCTGAGCGATTATTTTCCCATAATTCTAATCAAATTGCATATTTCCAATCATCATGATAACATGCCTGATTCAGAGGTGGAAGCAGTGGCAATGTCAGAAACAAGCAGCCTGGGGCAGATTTAGGGGTGAGGGCGTCCCCAGGCACAACAGTAACTGCTGCCCCCCACATGCCTAATTTTATTATTTTTATTGATTGATGATAGCCAATTTAATAGAGTAATAAAAAAAGCCACTATGACTTTAAAAAAAAAAAATTATGTATACATATTTACTAAGTGGGACAGCCTACTGTCACGATCCATGCAGGTTCTCCTCCATGCCTGGGTGGCGCCCTCTGCTCTGGTGCTCAGCACTCTGCTCTGTATCTGCAGCTTGGTAATTAGCTGTTACCACAGCTGTGAGCAGCACCTGTACTCACTATATAGGCCAGCCACACAGGCTCCCAGTTGCCAGTTCATCATGTCAAGGTTGTCTCAGTTCCTGTTCCTGGTTATGCTGGTCTCTACTGCTAAAATAATCCATAGTACTGCCAGGCTCCAACAGCTATCCTGTGTCGCTACTCTGCTACAGTGCAATCCTGTCATCCTGCTATGTTGCATACTCTACTACAGTGCTATCCTGTTATCCTGCTACAGTGCAATCCTGTCATCCTGCTACGTTGCATACTCTACTACAGTGCTATTCTGCTATTCTGTGAACCTTCTACAGTGCAATCCTGCAACCCTGCATTCTCTGCTCAAGTGCATCCTGCTACAGTGCAATCCTGCAAACCCTGCATTCTCTGCTCAAGTGCATCCTGCTACGGTGCTGATCTTCTACAGTACAATCCTGCAACCCTGCATTCTCTGCTCAAGTGCATCCTGCTACAGTGCAATCCTGCAAACCCTGCATTCTCTGCTCAAGTGCATCCTGCTACGGTGCTAATCTTCTACAGTACAATCCTGCAACCCTGCATTCTCTGCTCAAGTGCATCCTGCTACGGTGCTAACCTGCTACAGTGCAATCCTGCAACCCTGCATTCTCTGCTCAAGTGCATCCTGCTCTGGTGCCAATTCTGCTACAGAACAATCCTATTACAAGTGCCTTCACAGTCCACAGTGTCTCAAGGGTTTCCTCAGTCTACACCGTTTTCATGTAATCATAGTCTTCAGTGTGTCCGTGTACTCAGTCTCCTGGCATCCCGTGACCCCTCAGTTCCCAACATCACAAGCGTGTTCCCAAGTATCCAGTACTGCCAAGTACTTCCCAGACTCCCAGCATTGCAAGTGCAATTCCAGTTCTCCCTTTCATTTTGTGTTCTCCAATCATTCCTGGTTTTTACTTATTGTTTACAGTTGCACACTGCTTAACCCTGTATAAATAAACTTGCTATTGTACCAAGAACATCAGTCCCTGTGAATATGTTCCTACAGCAGGAATTCCAAACGGATTCTGACAGTATGAACTGGCCTAAAAAAAACAGCAGGGAAGCTAATTGCAATCTGCCTGAGGGAGTTTTCTCACAGCTCGTTAACCCCGCAGCTCCCAAACCATCACCTTCTTTAGATTCCTTACGACTGGGGATTTTAAAGGAAAAGTTAGACAAGCTACAGACTTTAGTATACAGTATTCTATGCATTCTACCTGAATTCCTGGGGAGACTGGTGGACCCCAGTAAAATAGCTCCAGAAAAGGAGTTTTATTCTGACCCATGGACTAGGTATGCTAGGGGCACCTCTCCTCCACAGACAAGAGGCAGGTTCCAAAGTTTCCCTCGACCTAGTCTCTCAGAAACAGAACGCCAGCATCACAGAGACAATAAACGTTGCCTGTATTGTGGTGGTCAAGGACATTTTCTCTGGCTGGGTCCACAGGATTATCCACAGGACAACATTGGGATATTGTCGAGTGACAGCGAAAATGGCACCAACACGGTCACAAGCTTTCTGTCCTCCCAGGATGCATTGGGGCCTCCACTATATAGTCCCGCCCACTGACTCAGTCAGATCAGTTTTTTGCTTGGTGCGGCAGGAAGCCGCATGGTCACAGGGCTGCTGTGAGAGCAGCCTTAAGCTTTTATTATTTTATTTTTATAGACTTACTATATTGTTTTTGAGCAACTTATCTTAACAGCGTCTTAAACGCATTCTAGAAAGAGTCGCTCCAACAACTCCCCACCGGGTCACAACAACGCTTACCTTCGGGTATCAGTGCTGTCTCGACGGGCGTCTGTGTCAGATGTTCTAGCAGGTCCAGTAGACGTAACCAGGCTGTGGCCGGAGCATGGGGAGATGGTGAGTCTATGGACTTCCTCTTACTAGAGGGGTCAGGACACAGCTACACTGATTTGGTGGAGACTACAAACAGTGTGTTGATGCGCCAAACATCTAGAGTGCGACAGCACTACGCTCCTGGGATCATAGGCGCCAGGACTAGGTAAAGGCTGCAATCCTGGGAGTTTAAGTCAACAGGGGGATTCAGACGCTCTCCTGGCCGCCCCTCCTCCGAGTTCATGGCCAGTTCCCGCGTGTTTCTCGTTTCATGAACTAAATGACCTCACTTCCGGCTCAGATGCTACCACGAGGCTGCTCGGTCGCAGCTTAGACGCTGCGGTTGTGTACACTGGAGATAAACCCGCCAGACCGAGTCGCAGGCCTTAGCGTCTGCATACACGTGGAAGTCGCTCAGCGTCCGTGTCCGTTGGTGAGCGTCCGTGTCCGTTATCAGTTATCAAGAGCGGCAGTGTACACCAGTAGCGTCTGAATCCACTCAGCGTCTTACGAGCGTATTTGCTTGGATATGGAAGTGTGGTGAGTCTCCCTGTATCCCGCTCTACGTAGGCAGGGTATGCAGTACTAAAATTCTCTCTACTTCTTAGTATGCATTGTTAATTTTTAGTACCTATTGCATATGAGACCTGTATATTACTGTGTTTTCTGCATGCTATGTTGAAAAAAGAACCAGTTTAAAACAGAAGTACAATTTTCCTACTTATGTATAAGTTGTTATGGAGGTTGTATTCTCATATGGCAATGTCTAATGCTTTAACATGTGACTGACTGCTAGTATGTGTGCTGACTTTTCTGTGTAATGTCAGTCCTGTTCTGACCCTCAAATCAGGTGCACTGTGGTCAGATTGATCTCACCTCTATATACTGACATATAGGGTGATTTTCAGTCACAAATTGTGTAGTCAATAACAGGTTAATACCATGTCTGTGAGCGGCAAAAGTGATGAGGAGAATTTATCAAGCACTCCTACAGCCCTAACATGCTTATCTTGTAAGTCAGGGGTAATTGATATGAATCAATTGGTCACTTATGAGGGTTTGTGTGCAAACTGTTTTGCTTTTCAGCGAAGTAAGAAACAGGAGTTGGTTCAACCACCAACAGAGCCACTATGGAATATGTTCGCAAAGAGTCTGTCTTCAATAGCGGACAGGTTAGCTCCGGTAGCACCACCTCAAGGGTTAGGTTACACTATGAACCCATACATGCAGCTCCCTTCCTATGATTTGGTTCCAGTAGCCTCTACAAGCAACCAAGGGGCAGGTAAGACTAATACAGTTACGTCTGTGTGGCAGACTACACAAGATGATACATCGGATGATGATGATACAATAGATTCAACTCCGTATGATGATCAGTCGCAGAGCTTTAGTTCAGAAGATGTAGCTGAACTTATTAATGCTGTGAAGGCTGTTCTCTCGTTGGAAGAGCCAGCCAAGACCGTTTAAATACAGGTGCTTTAGTTTTTAACACTAACAAAATCAGTGAAAGCTGAATTCCCAGCGTCAGAGGAGCTGACGGAAATGATGGATGAGTCTTGGGCAGCGCCCAGTAAAAAGTATAAGATTCCTAAGAGATGGGATTCTTATTATCCATTCCATTTCCTGCTGTGGATGGTTCGAAAAGAGAAGTTCCTCCAAAAGTAGATGCACATGTTCTGCGACTCGTGAATAGATCTGCTTTACCACTGTCATCTACCTCATTGAATGATGTCACAGATAGAAGGGTAGAGAGCCTGTTGAAAAATATTTTTTCTCTAGTAGGAGCAGTGGTAAGACCTGCTATGGCTTCGGCCTGGGTAGCAAAGGCAATGGGTGAATGGATAGAGGAACTAGAGAATGACATCCCTTCTCCTACTAGGGAGCAAGAGGATCGTGTTTGCCGTTTAAGACAATCTGCCCAGTATTTGGAAGAAGCAGCAATTGATGTAGGCACAGTTGCTTCTAAAGCTTCAGCCTTGACAGTAGTCGCTCGCAGAGCAGTTTGGCTACGGACCTGGAAGGCAGATGCAGAGTCCAAGAAAGAATTGGAAGCATTGCCTTTTGTCGGTAATATATTATTTGGAAAACCTTTATCGGATATCCTAGAATCAGAGGCTGAATCAAAAAAGGTCAGATTTCCGGCTGCTTATAACCCTAAGTCCAAGGGTTTAAAAATTTGCTCATTTCGTTTGCAAAGCAAAGCAAAAGCTAAAGAGGAGCTTAAGCAACCCCAGTTTAAATCCAGGGGTAGGAAGCAGTGGGCTAGAAAAATGCCACCTTCCAAACCTGAACAGAAACCGTCACCCTGAAGAGACGGGCCTCCGCCTGGAGGATTCCAGGGTTGGGGGCCGACTCCTTCTTTTTGCACACATAGGGCAACAGTCAACAGCAGATGCTTGGGTGCAAAAGGTAGTATCTCAGGGGTATGGGTTCCCATTCAGGAGGCAGCCTCCTCAAAGATTTTATTGCACCAGCCCGTCTCGTATAGAGTCGAAGGCCAATGCCCTGCAAGAAGCAGTCCAAAAATTACTGCAGTCAGGTGTGATTGTCCCAGTACCTCCATCACAAAGGGGACAGGGGTTTTACTCCAATCTATTTCTAATCCAGAAACCAAATGGGTCATACCGACCAATTCTAAATCTGAAAATGTTGAACAAATACATATGGATCCAGAAGTTTCACATGGAGACGTTATGCTCCATAATGTTGGCTATGGAACCGGGAGATTACATGGTATCTCTGGATGTACGGGATGCTTACCTACATGTGCCTATAGCACTATCACATCAGTGTTACCTCAGGTTTGCCATCCTCCAGGAACATTTCCAGTTCCAAGCTCTGCCGTTCGGGCTAGCTACAGCACCCAGGGTGTTTACCAAGATCATGGTGGTTATGGCAGCTTGTCTGCGCAAACAAATGGATAAGAATATTCCCATACCTCGACGACCTGTTAATCTTAGCACAGTCGCAAGATTTACTGTTGAGCCATCTTCAACAGACGATAGTTTGTTTACAGAGACACGGGTGGCTCATAAATTGGGAAAAGTCGTCCCTGAATCCGTCACAGCGGATGGTTCATTTGGGGGCCATATTGGATTCAGACCTACAGAAAGTTCTCTTACCAGAGAAAAAGATAGTCAAGGTGCAGGTCATGGCTCAGGAAGCATTGCAAGCCCAGACAATGTCAGTCCATGCAGCAATGCGACTGTTGGGTCTGATGGTATCAACCTTCAACATGGTGGAATATGCGCAATTCCACTCCAGACCGTTGCAGCACCTTATTCTGACCAAATGGAATGGAAATCATCAGACGATAAAGAAGCAGATGATAAAGATTCCAGTAAATGTAAAAAGGTCTCTAGCGTGGTGGCTACAGACAGATCATTTAAACAAGGGGAGACCCTTTTGAATAAAAGAGTGGCAAGTCCTGACAACAGATGCCAGCCTACAAGGCTGGGGGGCGGTACTCGGAAGCCTATGGTTCCAGGGAAAATGGACCGCAAGGGAAAGTCGCCTGCCAATAAATCTGTTAGAAATAAGGGCCATTTACTTGGCTTTGGTTTAGGCAAAGGACAATCTACAAGGAAGACCAGTCCAGATCCGCTCAGACAATGCGACGGCAGTAGCATACCTCAATCATCAAGGAGGAACTCACAGCAAGAGTCTGATGGAGGAAGTAACTCCCATTCTAAAATGGGCAGAACTCCATCTCCCTGCATTGTCAGCAGTATTTGGACCGTGTGTACTAAACTGGGAAGCGGATTTTCTCAGTCGACACACCATTCAGGAAACCGAATGGGCACTACACCCAGAAGTGTTTCAGACACTGGTGAACAGATGGGGTCTACCGGAGATAGACCTTATGGCGTCTCGTCTAAACAACAAAGTTCCAAGGTACGGATCGAGAACAAGGGACCCAGGAGCGGTCCTAGTAGACGCACTGTCAGTAGAATGGAGGTTTCAGCTGGCATATCTGTTCCCTCCAATATCTCTGTTACCCAGAGTAGTGAGAAAGATAAAACAGGCAAAAGGAGCAATCATTCTAATAGCTCCAGCTTGGCCAAGAAGGCATTGGTACACAGATCTGTTGAGAATGTCCGTGGAAGCACCGATACTGCTCCCTCAACGTCCAGATCTGCTACTGCTGGGTCCTTGTTGTCAGTCATCTGGATCGCCTGTCTTTGATGGCGTGGCTGTTGAAACCTCTATCTTACAGGCTAAAGGATTTTTGAAACAAGTAATCCAAACTATGCTTAGAGCAAGAAAGCCTTCTTCGGCCCGTGTGTATCATAGAATATGGCAAGCCTATATTCATTGGTGTACTGGAAAAAATTTAAATCCGAGATCTTTTAAAGTAGCTAGGATTTTGGATTTCCTTCAGGCAGGATTGGATAAAGGGTTGAAAGTTGCTTCCTTGAGAGTTCAAGTATCAGCGTCAACTGTATGGTTTCAGCAAAAGATTGCTGATTTACAGGATGTACGTACGTTTTTTCAAGGAGTAGTACATATTCAACCTCCATTTGTTCCTCCTGCAGCTCCCTGGGATTTGAATTTAGTTCTTAAATTTCTCCAGGGTCCTTTGTTTGAACCACTTGAGAGAGCAAATCTTAAGTGGTTAACGGTTAAAGTTCTTTTTTTACTGGCAATGGCGTCAGCCAGAAGAGTGTCAGATTTAGGAGCATTATCTTGTAAGTCTCCTTTCCTAAGTTTTTTTCCAGACAGAGCAGTTCTCAGAACGAGATCTAGCTATCTTCCAAAGGTGGTATCAAAGTGTCACCTGAATGAAGAGATTGTAGTCCCAGCTTTTCAGGTATCGGGACTATCTGCGGGAGAAGCGTCGCTGGACGTGGTCCGAGCCTTAAGAATCTACATAGATCGTACTAGTGCCATCAGGAAAACAGATTCTCTCTTCGTCCTCTACGGATTCCATAGAAGAGGATGGCCTGCTAGTAAACAGACGCTGGCAAGATGGCTCCGAATGGTAATATCAGAAGCTTATTCTCATGCAGATCTCACTATTCCGGCTAATGTCTCTGCACACTCTATACGTAAGGTAGGTCCTTCTTGGGCAGCACAACAAGGTGCTTCAGCAGAGCAGATATGTAGGGCAGCCACATGGTCTTCCATAAACACATTCATCAGACATTATGCCTTGGATACTTTTGCCTCTCATGACGCAGACTTCGGGCGAAAGGTCCTCCTGTGCAATCAGGAGCGTCCCCATCACTAAAATGGCTTTGGGAATCCCAATGTTATCCTGTGGATAATCCTGTGGACCCAGCCATAGAAATATACGTTATGGTAAGTACTTACCGTTGATAACGTGATTTCTCTTATGTCCACAGGTATCCACAGGGATCCCACCCTGACGCATCTGATTTGAGGTTCTAGACAATTACTAAACCTCTTCCTTCTTGTATGGAAGGGTGTGCATGTGTGTTCTTATCACCTAAACAGGTCTCTGCCTGATGTTCCTGCCTAAAATCGCTGTGGAAAGAACTGATCTGACTGAGTCAGTGGGCGGGACTATATAGTGGAGGCCCCAATGCATCCTGGGAGGCCAGAAAGCTTGTGACCGTGTTGGTGCCATTTTCGCTGTCGCTCGACAATATCCCAATGTTATTCTGTGGATACCTGTGGACATAAGAGAAATCACGCTATCAACGGTAAGTTCTTACCATAACGTATATTTATTCAAACTTGTCCCATTCGAAAACCAAGAAATGGGGGCAGAGTGCATCTCCAATCTTTAAATACCATCTATCTCAAAACTGGTCTTCCACCTAAGGTTTCCAAGCCTGTCGCCCCAGGAGGGGGTTCAGAGCGTTCTGCCCCAGGAGGTGGTTCAGAGCATTCTGCCCCAGGAGGGGGTTCAGAGGGTCCAGCCCCAGGAGGGGGTTCAGAGGGTCCAGCCCCAGGAGGGGGTTCAGAGGGTCCAGCCTCAGGAGGGGGTTCAGAAGGTCCAGCCCCAGGAGGGGGTTCAGAGGATCCAGCCCCAGAGAGTCTTTACAGTGCAGCCCAGCCCTGTGAAGAGGGGGCTCCTGCCTTAGCCCAGCCCCGTGAAGAGGGGGCTCCTGCCTTAGCCCAGCCCCGTGAAGAGGGGGCTCCTGCCTTAGCCCAGCGCCGTGAAGAGGGGGCTCCTGCCTTAGCCCAGCCCCGTGTAGAGGGGGCTCCTGCCTTAGCCCAGCCCCATGAAGAGGGGGCTCCTGCCTTAGCCCAGCCCCATGAAGAGGGGGCTCCTGCCTTTGCCCAGCCCCGTGAAGAGGGGGCTCCTGCCTTAGCCCAGCCCCGTGAAGAGGGGGATCTGAGTGTTATGCCAATCTCAGAAGAGGAATCTAGCACCCTCGTTTCTCACAACACAAGACATATAGCTAGGCACGTAGGCACTGCTGTAGTCCTGGGTTCCAATCCTACTACTAATTTGTTGGCTCACGATTTGGGTACAGCTCAGTCTCACAGGACTTTCAGGAAGGACAAATCCAAAAAGTGCCATCCAAATCTCTGGTCAACGTTTGGTTAGGATCATCATATATTTCTGACCAGTCTCCTGAAAGTCTGTCCCCTCCTCAGTGTTCAGATGCTCAATTTTTTATTCCATCTCCAGTGTTTCCAGAAAATCAAGCATCCACTTCACAGAATTCATCCAACGCTCCATCTTTGGATTACTTTGATGGAGATGTAACGCAATACTTCGCACTAGTTAACCAATATCTTACCATGATGGAGACAGACCCTTCCCTTGGAATTACTCCCTCCAACATAGTTAAATTGTTATTCCTGACCTTCAGAGGAGAAGCCTAGGAATGGGCTAGTCCACTAATTGAAACCAATGACCCAGTTCTTCTCGATCTTGTGGCCTTCAGTGAGGTGGTAATTAAGAAATTCAACTCATGCTCTTATCAGTCTTCAGGGAACCAGTCCATTTCAGTTGAGGTTCCTGCCCAGCCGGGGCCATCTAAGGTTCCTATCTATCTTGGTTCATCTGAGATTCCTGTTGCCAGCTCAGAGACTCCAGCAATCAGCTTACCTGTTGGTTTTCTTCAGCTTCAGTCTACTGTTCCTGCTGGGAAATCTACAAAAAGGAGAAAGAAGAAAAAGGGAAAGTCAAAGTTGAAAGCCTCTGTTGGAATTCCTTGGCAGCATGAGGATACCCTGATTTGCCATTTGCATTTTGATTCAGACTCTCTGACATGTGTTGAGCATCTGGAGTCCACTCCTTAGGGAGGGGGTACAGTCACGATCCATGCAGGTTCTCCTCCATGCCTGGGGTGGCGCCCTCTGCTCTGGTGCTCAGCACTCTGCTCTGTATCTGCAGCTTGGTAATTAGCTGTTACCACAGCTGTGAGCAGCACCTGAACTCACTATATAGGCCAGCCACACAGGCTCCCAGTTGCCAGTTCATTGTGTCAAGGTTGTCTCAGTTCCTGTTACTGGTTATGCTAGTCTCTACTGCTAAAATCATCCATGGCTACTCTGCTGCAGTGCAATCCTGTTATCCTGCTATGTTGCATACTCTACTACAGTGCTATCCTGTGATCCTGCTACAGTGCAATCCTGTCATCCTGCTATGTTGCATGCTCTACTACAGTGCTATCCTGTGATCTTGCTACAGTGCAATCCTGTCATCCTGCTACGTTGCATACTCTACTACAGTGCTATTCTGTGAACCTTCTACAGTGCAATCCTGCAACCCTGCATTCTCTGCTCAAGTGCATCCTGCTACAGTGCAATCCTGCAAACCCTGCATTCTCTGCTCAAGTGCATCCTGCTACGGTGCTAATCTTCTACAGTACAATCCTGCAACCCTGCATTCTCTGCTCAAGTGCATCCTGCTACGGTTTTAACCTGCTACAGTGCAATCCTGCATTCTCTGCTCAAGTGCATCCTGCTACGGTGCAATCCTGCATTCTCTGCTCAAGTGCATCCTGCTACAGTGCAATCCTGCAAACCCTGCATTCTCTGCTCAAGTGCATCCTGCTACGGTGCTAATCTTCTACAGTACAATCCTGCAACCCTGCATTCTCTGCTCAAGTGCATCCTGCTATGGTGCAATCCTGCAACCCTGCATTCTCTGCTCAAGTGCATCCTGCTACGGTGCTAACCTGCTGCAGTGCAATCCTGCATTCTCTGCTCAAGTGCATCCTGCTACAGTGCAATCCTGAAACCCTGCATTCTCTGCTCAAGTGCATCCTGCTACGGTGCTAATTTTCTACAGTACAATCCTGCAACCCTGCATTCTCTGCTCAAGTGCATCCTGCTATGGTGCTAATTCTGCTACAGAACAATCCTATTACAAGTGCCTTCACAGTCCAGTGTCTCAAGGGTTTCCTCAGTCTACACCGTTTTCATGTAATCATAGTCTTCAGTGTGTCCGTGTACTCACAGTCTCCTGGCATCCCGTGACCCCTCAGTTCCCGGCATCACAAGTGAGTTTCCAATCCCAGTATCAAAAGTGTGTTCCCAAGTATCCAGTACTGCAGTGCCAAGTACTTCCCAGACTCCCAGCATTGCAAGTGCAATTCCAGTTCTCCCTTTCATTTTGTGTTCTCCAATCATTGCTGTTTTTTACTTATTGTTTACAGTTGTACACTGCTTTACCCTGTATAAATAAACTTGCTATTGTACCGAGAACATCAGTCCCTGTGAATATGTTCCTACAGCGGGAATTCCAAATGGATTCTGACACCTACAGGGACAGTCTGTGCATATCCTTTCCATTTACCCTCAGTACAGTAGAAATATTTTGCAGTTAGTGGTACTTTTTGGTCTGATAGGACCAACACAAGTATCCAAGCACCATCCCTAAACAACTGCTGCCCCTAGGCCTAATGGGAAATTCAATACTGCAAGCGGTTAATGTTTTAAGTTGGTGCATGCATCTGAATTGCACTGCACATGCATCTCAATGTTTTTTTTGTACAAAGACACAGATCAAAATTGCAAACAGACACATGCTAATTCAGAGGGTGTTTCTGGGTGGTAACAGGGGGTGTCTAGCCACAGGCATGTCAAGGGTGTATGGAAGTTAGCAACTGCATCTAGAAATGCAGCTGCACTGATACCAGTAGCCAGGGGCGTAGCCATAACTTTGCGGGCCCCATAGCAACATTCTGAATGGGCCCCTACCCAAATGCTTCTAGAGAGACACCTCTCCACAGCAGTTGCTAATTTTATGCCCTAGTTTATTTTCTGAACCATAGTAGTGCCTTGGTTTATATTAATCCCCAAAGCAGTGATTTATTTCATTTTCTGAACCACAGTAGCGCTCTAATTCACATTAGGGCTGCCAGTACACATTATACCACACAGTATCAATTCACATTATCACATACAGATGGGCCCTCCATTATCTTGGCTGTTTTTGCGCCTAGACAGAGGTTTAGTCATGCCTAGGCAATAGCTTAAGTTGATGAGTTTAATCATGGACAGGCACATTGAGGCACGAGCATGCAAAACACATCTCCACCACTGGGTGGCTAATGCTCCACTAATCCAGTACTTTAGTTTGAATAGTGGCAGATTGATCTACAGTACAAGCTCTGGCAAATGGTCAGTGATGACTGTAATGTTAATATACAGTCCTGTGCTGCATATTGTACACACAGATGGTGACCAGCGGTCAGACGGAGAGAGTAAAAAAATAAAAAATAGTTTATTCAGACACATACGAACATATTAAAACACTTGTGTATGCAGACGCAACTAATGTGTGAAAGGAATAATGTAGCTCATTGACTTTAAAGTATGTACAGTGCACTAAATACCGTGTTTTGCATTATGAGCGTCCGAGTCCCCTAACAGCATAAACAAATACCAATGGGAAGGAATCGCTGCTTGGATTACTTTTACACATGAATTTATCTAACTACCATGCAGCGACGTGGGTGAGCAAGCAGTGAAGGCTCCCGCCTCCCATGCTAAGAGTCCTGTGTTCGATTCTCAAAGTGCCAATCTATATTTTTTTCCCTGACATTCACTATATTACATTTTTTTTTTGTAAAACATTCAATGGAAGGGTGCACACAGGTTTCACATAAATCAGAGTAAATCTGCAGGAGCGACTCATTCCGCTATATAAAATATAAAGCTACCACTAGTTTATGTGACACTGCAAAGGGAAACAGCAAGCAACTGTGTGTCGGGTCCCCTCCAGCTGTCCGCCCAACTTGCACGGGATGCAGGGTGCTGGCTAGATAGAAAATACTGTACAGAAATACTGAGCACGGTAATTTGGCATCCAGGAACTTAGGGGGGAGCTTTTATCTCTCTCCATTATACTTAGAAAGATTACACTTGCCGCTGTACGTTACAAGCTGTTCATGCTATTTAGTACTCTAATAGAACATACTGTACAAAGATACTAAGGACCGTGATTTGGCATCCAGGAACTTAGGGGGGAGCTTTTATCTCTCTCCATTATACTTAGAAATATTACACATGCCGCTATATGTTACAACCTGTTTGTGCTATTTAGTACTCTAATAGAACATACAGTACATTGATACTAAGGACGGTGATTTGACATCCAAGAAAAATATAGATTGGCACTTTGGGAATCGAACCCGGGACCCTCAGCATGGGAGGCGGGAGCCTTCACCGCTAGCCCACGTCACTGCATGGAAGATACACAAGTTCATGTGTAAAAGTAATGCAAGCAGCGATTCCTACCCATTGGTGTTCATTTGTGCCATTAGGGGACTCGGACGCTCATTTAGTGCACTGTACATACTTTAAAGTCAATGAGCTACATTATTCCTTTCACACATTAGTTGCGTCTGCATACACAAGTGTTTTAACATGTTCAATTGCGTCTGTATAAACTATTCACACAGTGATTTGGCATCCAGGAACTTATTGAGGAGCTTTAATCTCTCCCCATTATTCTTAATACTACGGGATTTGGACGCTCACATATCCCTAACATTAATAGACCATGCGGTACCTGTAACACATTCGTTTGCATATGTATATGCTGTACTATTTACGTCTGTACTGTGTATACTGTATGACATACTGTAGCATAATGTAGCGTAATGAGATGCACCAGTAAAGTTGTTCTTACGCTGTAGTTCAGAATTGTATTTTAATTGAGACCACACACATGCGCATTGGTGATTTTAAAAAGCGACATCTGGTGGATGATCTTAGGCATTACACTCAAAGGTAACGCCAAACGCTCTGTGCACCTCCCTTCGACTAGGCACGCCTCCTTGCGCCCAGGCATGCTGTGTATGCCCGATCATGACTAACGCCTCAGCCAGCCAAGATAATGGAGGACCCATCTGTATAGTGTCCTCAGCTCATATTATCTCACAATGCAGTGCCTTCACTGCATATTGTGCCACATTTCAGGACCCCAGTTCATATTTTTCAACATTATAATTCCCCTCCAGTTCATTTTATACCATATTACAATGAACAGGTCAAGTTGCGTAACTAGAAAGATTGCAGGCTCCAAGGCAAATATTTGTAAGTGCCACCGAATGACGAAATATGAATATAACAAATGTAACTTTGACAGATAAAACACTGGGCCCTATAGCAGCTGCACTGTCTGCACCTATGGTAGCTATGCCCTTGCCAGTGGCCATGTTCAGATGGAGAATCTGCACCACCATAGATCTGGTACAATGGGGCAGATGTAGCAACCTGGAGAAGGGATAAAGAAGTGATAAAGCAGTGATAAGTGTAAGTCCAGGAGGGCCCCCATCACACACGATGCACCCATTTTTTATACAATACTCACCCTCCGGAGTCACGCGCTGACAACAGCAGCTGTGTTAAATAACCAAGCAAATAGCGCAGCGGCTACTTTCATAGCAGTCTGCACATGCACAGTAGAGAAATCAATGGGAAATGGCCGCTGCACCATTTTCCCGAGATCTGCGCATGCACAGTGGAGTCTGAGCCCTTTAGTGCTCAGACTCTACAGCGCTGCTGACAGAGAAGAGGAGGCCTGAATGTAGGAGGCTGCAGATGGGCCTCCTCATCTCTTAAAGTGCCCATGTGATGGTGCATAGTAATATGCACAGCAGCAGATTAGTGATGCAGGAGGCAGGTATTTCAATAGGAATCCTTTGGCTGCAGTATTAACATAAAAGCGTAGTAACAGCTGCGCCATAAGATGTAGTAGCAGCTGCAGCAAAAGACATAGGGGGTAATTCCAAGTTGATCACAGCAGGAATTTGGTTAGCAGTTGGGCAAAACCATGTGCACTGCAGGGGAGGCAGATATAACAGAGCAGAGAGAGTTAGATTTGGGTTTGGTGTGTTCAAGCTGCAATCTAAATTGCTGTGTAAATATAAAGCAGCCAGTATTTACCCTGGACAGAAACAAAATAACCTACCCAAATCTAACTCTCTGCAAATGTTATATCTGCCCCCCTGCAGTGCACATGGTTTTGCCCAATTGCTAACAAAGATCCTGCTGCGATCAACTTAGAATTACCCCCATAGTTGCAGCTGAAACTGCATCAACCTCTGAATGTTGCCCAATAACACTTACACATGTAATTGTTTTACTGCATCAGAGAGAGATAAAATTGTGAAAGATAAAAGTACTAGCCAATCAGTTTCTGCCTTACATTTTACAGGCTGTGTTTGAAAAATAACAGGAACTGATTGGTTGGCACTTTGCGGGACATTTACTAAGCAGTGATAAGAGTGGAGAAGTGAGCCAGTGAAGAAGTGCCCATGGCAACCAATCAGCACTGGATTAACATCTATAATTTGCATACTATAAAATTATGCAGAGCTGCTGATTGGCTTATGGGGCAACTTCTCCACTGGCTCACTTCTCTGCTCTTATCACTGCTTAGTAAATGTCCCCCTTTATCTCATACAATTTTTTTCTCTCTCCCAGCTTTGATAAATGCCCTCCTTTTGGTACTGTCCATTTGTTTCATAACTGCATTAAATAATTGTTTAACAGAAAATAATTCTTGGGCTGTATTAATAAATCAGTAAATAATTAGAGGCTGATACAATTGTACTGTACTTATATTACATTAGGTGTTTCCTGTATCTTGATGCCCTGTTTAAATCCAAAGGTCTAAAACTGAGTCTGAAACAATTATTTTAGAGACATTATGTAAAACAGTAATAAAATGTAAATTGTATGAATTTATTAATTTGAGTGAATGACCAAGAAGTAGAAAGCCTGTAGGGGAATAACAATCTGGCACCTAATTCAAAGAAGTATGTGTTCGCACAGTATGAAACATATTTTCTTCTGCATTCATTTAAGAAGAGGATAATCATATAGAAGGTTATAGATACAGTATTTCAATAGAACCCAGATGGTTATTTTAAAATTAGATCGGTTTATAATATGGTTTTCCCTGTAATAGGATTCAGGTTTGAATATTTTCTCTGCTTTGACGGACTGTTGGCTGAAAAGTTACATTTCAATCTTTTATAAGATTTTCCTGGGTTTGGTTATAATTTAATCCTTTGTTACAATAACAGAGTTAAAGTGACTGAATTTTGAGAGTGCAAAATTAAGCTGTGCTGGCATATACATCTTTACTCAAATTATGTAAATTACTTTTTATTACAAAAGCATTTAAGGACATATGAATTTTGCTCAGTTAAATAGAATTTGTTATCACCACATATTGTGGCAATAAGAAATTATAAAAATCTAGTATTTAGCAGGGATATGTACGATTTGCCAGTGGCTGGGATGCCGCTGTTATAATCCCGACAGCAGGATCCCATCCAGCAGAATGCTAGCAGTGGGATGAGCCTTGCTGCACTCGCTACGCTGCAGGCATGGTGGCTCGCCACAGGTAATATTCTCCCTCTGTGGGTGTCATGGACACCCACAGAGGGAGAATAGCCTGTGTCGCCAGTATTCCGGCAGTGGCATTTCACCACCTGTTGGGATTGTGGCATCAGTATTGTGACAGTTGGGGTCCTGACTAGCAGTATTTTAACCACTTCCCATTTAGCAAATGACTCTTACTTGCACATGGGCTCCAATCAGGGGCAAATTGGGATCAAAAACCAGTCTAAGAAATTTATGGAAGCAGCCCTAATAGGGGTGGGGTCTGTTGAGGGGGTGGAGTCTGTCAAGTGGGCGGGATTACTGCCCAGAAGGCCTGATTAAATGCAGGGCTGAAAAGTGCGTGTCAAAGGCGCGCAGCAAAATTGTAGGGGTGTGACTTTGTGGGGAAGGGGCATATATACACAATAGAGCCAATTCACATTACACCTCACCGTAGTGCTGCTTATACACATTGCACCAGGTAGAACCTCTTTTACACACTGTGCCAGGTAGAGCATGTTATACATATTGCACCATACAGAGCACATCTATACTTTGCACCAGGAAGAGCACAGTATACACTTTGCGCCAGGCAGAGCACATAATGCACATTGCACCAAATAGCGCACATTATACACTTTGTGCCAGGTAGAGCACATTATACACATTGCACCAGGTACAGCACATTATACACATTGCACCAGGCAGAGGACATTATGCACATTGCCAATCTGCCGTTGCACAGGTAGTTAAAATGCTATCAGACTGACAGGCATTTTATTGGACGTTGCAGGGTGAGGGCTAAGGTTAGGCTCTGGAAAGGGTCAGGGTTAGGCTGTGGGGGGAGGTTAGGTTTAGGCTGCAGGGGGAAGGTTAGGGTTAGGCTGTGGGAGTGGGAGGTTAGTGGTAGGCTGCGGGAGGGGAGGTTAGGGTTAGACTGCGAGAGGGGAGGTTAGGGTTATGCTGCAAGAGGGAGGTTAGGATTAGGCTGATGGGGGAGTTAAGGATAGGCTACGGGGAGAGGTTAGGGTTAGGCTGTGGGGGGGAGGTTAGGGTTAGGCTGCGGGAAGGAGGGTTAGGCTGTGGGTGGGGACGGTTAGGGTAACGGACTAGACTAAATTGCACACACAGTAGTAATAATGCTTTTAGATACAGTATATTGCGCACATAGTAGTAACATCCCATGCACACTTAGCAGCATTGCCACTATGCCACACAGTAGTGCCCTGTCAATGCCTCCCCCTCACTCCCTATCAACCCATATGCTGCAGCAGAAGCACTCACCTGTGGAGGCGTCAGTAATGTTGCTTGTTGCCCATCATTGGCTGGCCATCACCACCCCCTATGCAAGCCATCGCCGCCAGCCACGGCAACGTTAACTCATGTGCAGAAGCTCAGTGAAGCATTTAGAAAATGGCCACCATCAGAGCAGCTCAGATGGTGGCCATTTTTTAAATGATTTACTGGCTTCAGTTAATGCTGCTGCGATCACGGCTGTAGCTGGTGGTGGCTTACTGCATAGGGAGGGGGTGACGGCCAGCCAATGAGGGGATGACCGGACCAGCCAAATGGAATCCAGTCTGGCGTCCCAGCATACCAATACACCCCTGGCTCCAATTAGAGCCCATCCCGGAAAATAGTACTCTTCCTTGTTCAAACCTGGTGAGCAGGGAGGGCTCCTTCAGAAAAGAAAAATGCTCAACAGTATTTCATAGGATACTATGGGCTAATGCCACCTGGAGATGATTTATTTATTTATTTATTAACAGTTTATTATATAGAGCAGCAAATTCCATTGTGCTTTACAATTGGAAACCGCAATAACATAAAACAAAACAATTAGAAACAACAATGAGAAAAAAATGGGTAATAACGGACAGTCATAGAGGTAGGTAGGTCCTGCTTACAAGTTTACAATCTATAGGGGGGTAGGCATTGATACAAAAGAATAGGTGTTATCTATTGCATAAATGTCCACCAAATTGCAAGGTTCTTGGTGGGCTCTAGGATATGGTCACACTGCAATGTTGACCTGGGGTCAGGAGGATGGGAAAGTTAAGAACGAGAAAATATGAGGCTATGAATGGACTCTATAGTGGGGAAGTACAGTAATTGGATTGTAAAGTTTATGAAGGTTATGTGGGCGGTTCTGGAACTTGATAAGCTTGCCTGAAGAGGTGAGTTTTCAAGTAACGCTTAAAGGTTTGGAGACTAGAGGTGAATCTTCTTGTGCATGGAGAGGCATTCCACAGGGTGGGTGCATCCTGAAGAAAGTCCTGCAGTCATGAATGGGAACAAATAATGAGTGTGGATGACGGTCGTAGATCTTGTGAAGAGCAAAGAGGTCAGGTTGAGAATATTTTGAGGTGAGCAAAGAGATGTACAGTACTGTACATTGATGTAGTTTGCTTAATGGCTTTGTGTGTAAGTAAAAGTATTTTAAATTGAATACAGTATTTTGTAAATATTAAGTTTGATGTAACAAGATGAAATCCAAGAGGAAATGGCAGAAAGGCATTCAGTGACCTGGACCAATAAAGATGGTGACAAATCTGGGAGTTTAGGTAGATTTGAGTATCATCTGCATACAGATGATTCTGAAATCCAAAAAAAGTTGATTAGTTTGCTAAGAGATGAGGTACAGATTGAGAAAAGCAGAGGACCTAAGACTGAGCATTACAGTACTCCAACTGATAGATGTAGCCAAGATGAGGTGGATCCAGAGAAGGCGCTGAATGAAAAATGTGATAGGTATGATAAGAACCAAGAAAGGGCTGTGCCCTGAAGACCTAGGGATTGTAGAGTTTACATGAGAAGAGTGTGGTCAACAGTGTCAAAAGCAGCAGAGAGAGTAAGAAGAATAAGACGTGAGTAGTGGCCTTTGGATTTAGCAGTGACCAGATCATTCAATACTTCAGTGTTGTCTCTGCGGAATGCTGGGAACGAAAGCCGGATTTATGTGGGTCCAATAAATTGTGTGAGTTAAGAAAGTCTGCAAGGTGAGTGTATGCAAGTATCTCAAGTAGCTTGGAGGTGCATGGGGAGATAGGACTGTAGTTTGAGAGAGAGAGTTTGTGTCAGAATTTAGGTTTTTCAGAATGGGATTAATCAATGGATGCTAGAACAGTGAAGGAAGGAAACCAGTAGAGAGGAGAGATTACAGATTTTAGTTAAGGTTGGGATGAGCACAGGAGACAGAGCTTTACTTATTTGTGAAGGAAAAGGATAAAGGGGAGAGGTAGTAGTGTAGCAGGATGAGAAGAGTCTTGATACTTCAACTTCATTTGTGGGCTTGATTAAGGGGTTGGAGATGCTAGAATATGAGGAAAGCCTTTCTAGGCATGTTTACACTGGAAAAAAAGAGGTTAAGAGGGGACATGATTATCATTTACAAATATATAAGTGGTCAATACACAGAGCTAGCAGGGGATTTGTTTTTGGTAAGCTCAACACAAAGGACACACGGACACCAGCTTAGGTTTGAGGCGAGGAGATTCCCCACCCAGAGATGGAAAGGTTTCTTCACAGTAAGGACAATACGTATTTGTAATTCCCTGCCTGACAGAGTAGTAATTGCAGACTCGATCATTACTTTTAAGAATGGGCTAGATAAAGTCCTAATGGATAAGGATATACAGGGTTATGGTGGGTAAATCATGCGCTATAGTAAAAAAAATAGTGAATAGACATAACTGCTAACCATTGACCACAGTTAAAATCAGCTTTAAAATATTACAGTGTAGGAGATCATTAACAGGTTGAACTCGATGGACAAATTGTCTTTTTTCAACTTCAGAAACTATGTTACTATCAAATGAAGAGAAAGTGCCAGAGAGTTCAGGTAGGGAATTGAGCAGGTCACTGACTGAGAAAGCATACCATTTAATGTCTGATTTTATCAATCTTGTCCTTAAAGTAGGTAGCAAGACCTTACACATTGATAATGGCTGGTGGGTTGGGTGATGGAGGATTGAGGAGTGATTTAAGGGCCTAATTTAGCATGGAAGTTCACACACTGAAGCCCTTCTGGAGTGAGCGCATGTGCATAAGCCACACTGCTTGTGCGCACATGGTGAGATGTGATGGCATCTCACAAATGCAAATGCCTCAGCCTGATTGAAAGGCAAAAGTGTTCATGTGGTGGGAATGGGCATCGATGCAACATTTTTGGGGAGGCATTGCGGCATTGGGGGGTGCGGTCCGGACACCGCAGACATGTCTAAACTATTGGTAGGACGGGCTGTGGTGGCTGCATGATGTAACATAAGTGTAGCCGTCTGAATTTGCAGCTAGGCTGCGCAGGCAGAGAGCTACCCTTAACATGCAAGCGCTTCACTGACGAGCAAAGAATTTGCATGTTAGCGGGGGGGGGGGGGGGAGGACATGGTATGCTGGGCAGACTTGCCCTGAGCTTGGCGTCCACCCGCATGTACTGTAAGTGTAAAGGGTTGTAGTTGTGTGGTTTTTTAATACAACTACAACCCATGCTGTATTAAGCCCTAAATGTATTAAAAAGTCACTTGGGGTTAGAATCTTGAGTAAAGATGAGAGTTCAGAAATATGTTCATTTGGCAGTGTCCAGGGCATTACAACAGACATGGTAGATAGTCTTATACGTAAGTCACTTGGTGTATGAGATTTACGCCACTGACATTCAACTTTACATGAAAGTTTTTGTAGGCGTCTTGTTAATTGGGTGCCACAGTTGACATCTAGACCTATGTGGAGTGTAATGGTTAGATGGAGCCACTTTATCAAGGGCTATTTCTAGAGTCTAGTTCTGGTGTGATACAGCTGTCTCAGGAGAAGTGAATGCAGAAATAGGTGAGAGCAGTTGTTGCAGAGAGTAGCAAAGTTTATGAAAATTAATTGTGCTTACATTTCTGCGGTTTTGAGGAGGATTTGAGAACTTCAGTGACATTGAGTTAATTTAATTTGTGTTAATTGAAGTAATGGAGGAAAGCATGCAGGTGATAAGATTCTGATCTGAGAGAGGGAAAGGAGTGTTAGTGAATTCAGAAACTGAGCACAGTCTGGTGAATACAAGATCAAGGCAGTGGCTCTCCTCATGAATTAGTCCATTAAGAGAGGGCAAGAGAGGAGGTTAGAGAGAGTGATTTTGAGACATGAACAGCAGATTTTGGACTTTCAATAGAGATATGGATATCACCCATGATGATGATAATGGAGATGTCAGATGATAGGAAGTGAGGGAGCCAGGCAGAAAAATATCAAGAAATTCTTTGGGTTGCCCAGGTGGGTGATAGATGGTTGCAACACACAAAGAAAAAGGAGTGTAGAACCTCAATAAAATGTTCTTCAAATGATGTGAATGTGAGTGATGGAACCTGTGGTAGAACTGTGTATGTGAAAGATAGTAACAACCCAATCCCACCTCTTTTATTGTTATAGGGCCTGGAGGTGTGTGTGGAGACCACCATGTGATAGTGCTGCAGGGGAGGCCGTGTCTGATTGTGTGAGCCATGTTTCTGTTATACCCAGCAAGCTGAAGTTGTTAGATATGAAAAGGTCATGGATGGATGTTAATTTGTTACAGAGTACACATTTTAGTGATTTTGAGGGTGATGGGAGACATGTGATGTTTATGAGGTTAGTTGTATTTCTATATTGCTGCAAGTCATGTGAATGTGAGTGGGGCAAGTGGTTGGATGAAATGTCACCAGCTAATAGAAGCAAGAGAGAGAGATAAATACAATTGTAGGAGGTTTGTGAATCATTTTTGTATGCCAAAAGGTTGTGGATGTTATTGTCAAAGTACAAAGATAAGTAAAAAGCTCATGAGTGTTAATAAGAGGTGAGAGATAAGTGTGGCAGCAAAGTGTGCAGAGGGGTGGGTTGCAGGGAGAATGAAATATGTATTTGCTTGGAGAGGATAACATGGAGTGCAATGAAGAAAAACAATTTGTAATATATGGTGTGTTTGAGAAAGAAGGTAGTTATGGACCCTACACATTAGGCAACCCACCGCTGAGCTGCCCGACACGGCAGATGGGCGACCCGGTGGCGGGGGGGGGGGGAGTGATGTTTCTTCACTCCCCCCATCACTCTGCTCCATATGCATGCATGATAATATGGACGAGATTGTCCATATTGGCCTGCATGCACAAGCTACCTGGCTTCAATGATGAATAAGCATGGGGCCGTGCATCGTTCATCATTGGTGCCTACACACTGACCGATATGAACATTCATATCGATCAGTGAAATTGCTAAGTGTGTAGGGCCCTTTAGTCTTACAGTGTAATGAAGTTGCAGTTGTTAAAGTTAAACATTCAATACTTGTTTACTGGTGTTGTTCACTGTAGATCTCTCCCAAATCTACTGGGGTAGCCTCATAAAAGAAATACGAATATTATATGAAAAATGTGGCAGTGCCATTTTTCAGAGGATTGGCTACATATGTAGCTTATTATATATTAGTGTTATATTCCCTGCAATAGTTGATATTATTGTTGTATTTGGTTCACAAAACTATTAAAAAAAAAAAAAAATCTATTGCAGTGATTGCAATGAGTATGCCCTATGAAATATCCATAGTAGGATCGAATCTACAGGACTTTTTCTATTTTAACCCCTGCCATACACCAAATGCCACAAGCTACACTGGGAATTTCCTGGTAGTCCAGCCAGTTAACATTTTTTAAACCCAATGCATTTTTAAACCCAGTGAACATTGCTGCTGGTATTGAGCTATGAAAGGCCAACCTGCCATCTTTGTGGCTGGCCCCTCACCAAATACAAGCCGCCTTATTAACAGTGGCACCCAGATCTGTCTGGGATGATCTGTCCCTCACCCTCTTGCCTGAGTGATCTGACATTCACTCCTCCACCAATGCCTTACTCTCCATGGTAGAGAATCTGCCACCATAGTCTGCCTCTTGGCAAAGAGCTCTTTGTAGTTTAGTGTATAAATGTCACAGCATGCCGGAGCCCAGGGATCACTTGCTAGGTCCATTGGTGATGGTCTGCCCATGCTGCTGCATCTCCGCTGAGGTACCTGGCAGTACCCACCTTGGTGAGTTATTTGGGGCCTTCTCCTGGCTGCTGCAGATCAGTTCCGGCAGCTGCGGATCCCACAGGGATGCACGTGCCGCTCTCTTTTAGGTTTAATGGGGAATACATGCCAAACATGATGTCACATTGAGTGCCAAATTTTAATTTTCCTCCATATAAAAGGGAGTCTCTGTGCATGGACAACTGCCAGTGTATAGGCTCCCAAACCTTACTCCTGCATCTAAGCATCTCTGCTTCTTTGTGTGGTTTTAAACCAAATCTCTGTTCCTGATCCAGCCCCTGTTCTTAGGAACCCAGAGGCCTGCATGTTGGGCACAGAAAGCCCAAACATCCTTCCAGAGATCCCTGGTGAAAACTACCCACATATTAGACTCTACCCCTGTGTTTGGGGTATCAGCCAACCCTAAATTATGGGTCAGCATCCGCAATCTCTATCCGTGAGTTTGCGACAATATCCAAGGCAGCCAAACTAAACATGCTGTGTGCTTCACCAGGTTAAGCCAGTGCTCCCACCTAACTCCAGTGAGGCTAAGCTACCACATGCAGCAAGTAATCTATCAATACAAAGTCAGATCAGCTGCTGTCGGATGCCGCAGCCAAATCCAACAGTTTTTGGCCCCATTTCTGACAATGTTAATCCGACTTTAAAAAAAAGTCAGATTGGCATTGTCGGTAATAGTCAAATCTGATAGGATTTCCGTCGGAAAGGATCCGACAAGCATTTAATACCCTCCTAAGAGGCTAATCATGTTGAATGCAGCTGTTTCTGAAGAAGTGAATGATTTTTGAGGAAGGGTTATTTAATGAAGAAATGATATTGTATGATGGTCACAAAAATGCTATTTGTATTGTCTGGTGGTCATTAATATTCTCTCCATATTGCCTGGCGGTCTCAAAATTGCTCTTAATATTGTGTGGCATTCACTAATATGCTCTCTGTATTTTATTGCATCACAAAAATATTCTCTGTATTCTATGGCAGTTTCAAAAGTGCTCTCTGCATTCCAATGAGAGTCTTAAAACTGGTCTCTGAATTATATGGTGGTTTATAAAATGCTCTCTGTACTGTATAATGGTTTGTGTCTGGGGTTGGGTTGTTCTCACCTCTCTACCAGAGAAGAAACAGAAACCTGTTGCAGTGAACCCATTTCTGTGTACCAATGGACACCAAAGGTGTGTGTTACATGAAGTTACGCCACTACATAGAATCCTAACAGAACATACATCAGTAATGAATCATACATAGTATTGCTAGTATGTATGGAGGGGGTGTGGTTGGAAGATGCCAAACCATGGCATAATGCATGGCATTGCCCACATATATTTAATTGTAGTCAATATAGAAAGGAAAGGGAGGGGATAGATAGAGGGGAAGACGGGATGTGGGAGAAGAGGGGAGAAGTGAAAAGGGGAGAAAAGAAAGAGAGATAGGAAGGAAGCAGTGGTGAGAAAAACTGATCTCTATCCCACGGTGCATAGAACAAGATAGTTGAACCATAAGGAGGTGACAGCCACCATAAGCTCAGGGCTGACAAAAGTTGATCTCACTGTCTTTTCTACTATAGCAAAGTGGCCATGACCCACTCCCCACTATATTTGAACCAATGCCTGTATATGTATAATACCAGTATGGGATGCAGTCAATTTACCTACAATCAAAATCCTGACAACCATTGACCGATGGTCAACATACTGACAAGGTTAAAATACCGGCATGGTCAAAATACCGACAATGCCAAAATACAGACATTTAAAACATCGACAGGTCCAAAAAAAATAGACATGAGTATTGCATTCTTTTTTTTATTTATCAAAACCGACTTGTTCATACTTTACCCAGTGGACCTGGAGGGGGAATATAATAGTGTCCGAAGCATGGTGAGTCATGCGAGTGGACGCGGTACACTTATATAGTGTCCATGCGAGTGGAAGCGGTATACTTATATGGTGTCCATGTCGGCCTATATCAACATACACACAAAAAACCCAATGAAAAACTTGTGTTGACTTTCCGACCATGTCGACATTTTAAATGTCTGTAATTTGACCTTGTCGATATTTTGCCCTTGTCTGTATTTTAACCATCAGTCAAATATTGTCGGTATTTTGACCATTAGGATTTTGATTGTAGGTATTTCATACTGATCCTACCAGTATAATACACTTGCATGTGCAGAACAGATCCTGCCATCGATGTGTAGGTATGTGATCGCCTCTACCTGATTAACAGGCAAAGGCGTTCGAAGGGAGGGGGGCTGGCATTTGGAAAAACAGGGGGATATGGCCCCCGTTTTCCGGGAGTGGCAAGGCCAAGGCTGCGTCGAGAGATGCAGTTTCCTTGGCCTTGGATGCTGCACTGTGACAGCATGGCTGAGAAACCTGCATTTGCATTGCTAAGGACTGAAGTTGCAAAACTGCTGCAAACAGCTTTGAAATTGCAATCCTTAGTGAATTGGTCCCTCTGTCATTTTTTTTTTAAATAAACAATTAAATCACCCCAATTAGTCATATGTGTGGAATATAGATTTAGAATGTGTAAACTCAAG
Organism: Pseudophryne corroboree; assembly: GCF_028390025.1. Taxonomy (NCBI): domain Eukaryota; kingdom Metazoa; phylum Chordata; class Amphibia; order Anura; family Myobatrachidae; genus Pseudophryne; species Pseudophryne corroboree. The sequence continues at coordinate 471,372,627 of NC_086449.1, forward strand.
AATTTATTTCCAGCTTAAAACTTGTTTTCATACTAGTGCAAATATGTACACCTGGCGCTGTCACCTACAGAGTGAGAGCAGCTGATCTTAGGGAACTTGATCCCAATTTTCCCCAAAAGATGAAAGAAACTAACCAGACAATAAGACAGCGCTTCTCACTTTGTATCAAAATATTTTTACTTTTTATATATATATATATATATATATAATTAACACAGTAAGGCACCGGCCAGTACCAATACTAAAACATACAGATAATGTTTAAAAAGTGTTTTACCACATACAAATACTATATATTGCACACTGGTATCATAAATATAACCCTGGATGTACTATATAGATATCACAATCCCAAAAAGACTCTATTTAAAAAGAAATATGGGAATATATAATATATAAACGAGCTCTATCTAATAACACATATCAAGCTTATATAGACAGATCTTCATTAACTAATAAGCCCACATGTGAAAATGCATAATGTTAGTCCAGCAAGCAGCATAGAATTAATGAGCCAGTTCACATGCAGGTGAATCACTATGTTAATCAGGCAGGTTATTTTTAAACAGATATTACTGATTAGAGTCCATCCATGGTAGTAACTTAGAAAGTTGTTAATATAGCTGATAAATCTGAGCTCAGCTAATACGGAAGCACATATGTGAAAGGCAATATTTGAACACTGCAGTCCAAAGTCCACCTAGGGTACACTTACTATGTACCCAAATTGATACCTCTCCTTAGTTGGTATAAGGCATTGCAGCCTATTCCATGGAGTCCGGTGGACAGATAAAGACCTGCACAGCGTTCCCTTTTAGGTATAAGCCTCTCTCCAATGCAGCAGCAGCGGCCAATATATCTATAGACAGCAAAGTGCAGTATTCCAGCGGCCAAAGAGTCACCAAACGCGTTTCTCCGCCTACCCTCCGGCATCGGCGGCTTCCTCAGTGTGTGAATAACTCTCCTCCATTAATAGAGCTTTATATACCGGATTGCCGGTTTGCGCATGCGCAATGCGCTCGCGTTCAAAGCCTCGTTTTCAGGACTGTTCGCTTTAACAGGCACATTACTGGCTTCCTCGTTCAAGTCTCGTTTTTGTTTAATAATCGCTGTAAACACCTTTAAACACCTTTAGATCAGTATTATATCTGCTTTAAACACTTTGTATTTGGACATAACATTCAGTGTATACCTATATTATATAATTAAATTATACCATTGTACTTATTATACTGAACTCTGCCCTCTAGTGACCAAACCTACGTATGGCACCTCTGACCTGCATTTAAAGTCAAAATAAATTTAAAATAGATTTACCACATCACATATAGTGTACTTATGTATTGTCACTACTTTATTTAACCTTTATCTTTACTTTTTAAGTTTTTTTAAAAAAATATCAATTATTTAAAATTAATTATATTTGCTATAATCCCTATATTTTTGAGTAATTTTATAATTTTATAAATTTATAATATTCAACCATAATTTTTCCAGGCATAACTGCAAATTTGACATAATATTGGTCCCGTGATCATTACCTAACAACTACCGTTATATACATCAATTTTCTCCTTCACTTAGTCCGTATAATGTAACCATAAAATGATGCTACAGATCCTCAACAATTCCTATAATAGATTTATACTCTGTTCCTTTTTTCCTTTCTTTGTTACTCACCCCCCTGAGGTGGGGGGGGGGAGGGGCGGAGTAAGGAAGAAAGGAAAAAAGGAAAAAAGGAACAGAGTATAAATCTATTATAGGATTTGTTGAGGATCTGTATCATCATTTTATGGTTACATTATATGGACTAAGTGAAGGAGAAAATTGATGTATATAATGGTAGTTGTTAGGTAATGATCACGGGACCAATATTATGTCAAATTTGCAGTTATGCCTGGAAAAATTATGGTTGAATATTATAAATTTATAAAATTATAAAATTACTCAAAAATATAGGGATTATAGCAAATATAATTAATTTTAAATAATTGAATTTTTTTTTAAAAAAAACTTAAAAAGTAAAGATAAAGGTTAAATAAAGTAGTGACAATACATAAGTACACTATATGTGATGTGGTAAATCTATTTTAAATTTATTTTGACTTTAAATGCAGGTCAGAGGTGCCATACGTAGGTTTGGTCACTAGAGGGCAGAGTTCAGTATAATAAGTAGAATGGTATAATTTAATTATATAATAAAGGTATACACTGAACGTTATGTCCAAATACAAAGTGTTTAAAGCAGATATAATACTGATCTAAAGGTGTTTAAAGGTGTTTATAGTGATTATTAAACAAAAACGAGACTTGAACGAGGAAGCCAGTAATGTGCCTGTTAAAGCGAACAGTACTGAAAACGAGGCTTGGAACGCTAGCGCATTACGCATGCGCGAACCGGCAATCCGGTATATAAAGCTCTATTAATGGAGGAGAGTTATTCACATACTGAGGAAGCCGCCGAAGCCGGAGGGTAGGCAGAGAAACGCGTTTGGTGACTCTTTGGCCGCTGGAATACTGCACTTTGCTGTCTATAGATATATTGGCCGCTGCTGCTGCATTGGAGAGAGGCTTATACCTAAAAGGGAACGCTGTGCAGGTCTTTATCTGTTCACCGGACTCCATGGAATAGGCTGCAATGCCTTATACCAACTAAGGAGAGGTATCAATTTGGGTACATAGTAAGTGTACCCTAGGTGGACTTTGGACTGCAGTGTTCAAATATTGCCTTTCACATATGTGCTTCCGTATTAGCTGAGCTCAGATTTATCAGCTATATTAACAACTTTCTAAGTTACTAACATGGATGGACTCTAATCAGTAATATCTGTTTAAAAATAACCTGCCTGATTAACATCGTGATTCACCTGCATGTGGACTGGCTCATTAATTCTATGCTGCTTGCTGGACTAACATTATGCATTTTCACATGTGGGCTTATTAGTTAATGAAGATCTTTCTATATAAGCTTGATATGTGTTATTAGATAGAGCTCGTTTATATATTATATATTCCCATAGTTCTTTTTAAATAGAGTCTTATTGGGGTTGTGATATCTATATAGTGCATCCAGGGTTATATTTATGATACCAGTGTGCAATATAGCAATATATAGTATTGTATGTGATAAAACACTTTTTAAACATTATCTGTATGTTTTAGTATTGGTAGTGGCCGGTGCCTTACTGTGTTAATTATATATATATATATATATAAAGTAAAAATATTTTGATACAAAGTGAGAAGCACTGTCTTATTGTCTGGTTAGTTGTTTTCATACTCTTGATAAGTTACTTTACTAATTTGTTATGATTAAAATTCTAACTCAAAAACAGCCAACATCAATACCTAGCACATCAGCAAATATAGCCTATTTGATAAACATTTTATTTACCATTTTGCTTAGTGTACAGTGCTTTAATCAGAAATCTAGTTTAAAACTCTTCACACAGTTACAGATCTGTTTTTTGTCAAAATGCTATGGTTCTGTCACTTCTGCTAAGTAGGTTATAAATCAGTCTTCTTACTTTTTAATGCTGCATAAATCAATTGTGCCTGTCCAAAAATGTCTCAGACATTAATCACTTAATGTAAACTGCATGGTTGGACAGCTTCAGAGAAACTTTCACTGTAATAAAGGTATAATTCATATGGTTGACATACCAAAAGGATTTTCAATTTTAAAGTTTTAAGAGACAAATGGTAAATGTATATGTTCATTTGAAATGTCTGCCACCTACACCAGCTTATCTTATTGTGTATGTAAATGTTCTGGTCTTCCAATTTATCACAGAAAATGGATTACATGTTCTAACTATGGCCCTCATTCCGAGTTGTTCGCTCGCTAGCTGCTTTTAACAGCATTGCACACTCTAAGCCGCCGCCTACTGGGAGTGTATCTTAGCTTAGCAGAATTGCAAACGAAAGATTCGCAGAATTGCGAATAGAAATTTCTTAGCAGTTTCTGAGTAGCTCCAGACTTACTCCTACATTGCGATCAGTTCAGTCAGTTTCGTTCCTGGTTTGACGTCACAAACACACCCAGCGTTCGCCCAGACACTGCCCCGTTTCTTCAGACACTCCCGCGTTTTCCCAGAAACGCCAGCGTTTTTTCGCACACTCCCAGAAAATGGCCAGTTTCCGCCCAGAAACACCCACTTCCTGTCAATCACACTACGAACACCAGAACAAAGAAAAATCCTTGTTATGCCGTGAGTAAAATACCTAAATTTTGTGTAAAATAACTAAGCGCATGCACTCTGCGAACCTTGTGCATGCGCAGTAAGCGACTAATCGCAATATAGTGAAAATCGGCAACGAGCGAACAACTTGGAATGACCACCTATATGTCATCATAAGGACATCGTAATTATAAAACATGATGGCCTAAATGGACCAATAACAATTTAAGCACGTGAAACATTTTTCAAAGTATTTTTTATGTATTTTATTTGTAAACTGAACACAACAACTTATTTTTAGAGCATTCTTTCCTTTTTCACTAAAAATGTGGGTTTCCTAAGCGTCTTGAAATCTACAGTACCATTCTGGACAGTGGTGAAGTCAAAAATATTACATACAGACAACATACAAACTCCAAACAGAGAGGTCTCTGTTCGTGCGCATACACGCAGCGTGCATAGGATATACGGTAGCATATGCATTCACAAAGACAAGCCACAAAGATATATTCAACACATATTTCATACAACACATAAATGACACATGGACAAAACATGTCAAGCACCAGACATTATAATGTATTTATATATTAGAGTGTAACATCAGATATATATGTATTATTGGAATGGAACAAGTTAAATATATCATGCTTAGTGTCAAAATGATCAGGATAATGTGTGTATTAATTTGATAGCTATGGGTAGTTTGTAGCACATTGCAACAATTAGTTATTACCAAATGTATGAATACAAAGGACTCCCTGAAGACTGGAAACTGGATTCACAGTCATGGCCTTGGGGGCAGACACATATATTTGCAACATAGGACAAAATCCCTCACACTGACCTATGAGCCATCGAGTTATTGAGAGGTCTAGCCTCTGGACCAATGGAAGAAGATGAAACCCACTGTTGAATACACCCATTATTTTACTGTATAAAAAATAGGGACCCAGAAGCAGGCAGCTTTCTGATACATTCTAATTCACTCTCTCTCACACACACACACACACACACACACACACACACACACGCACACACACACACACACACACCCTTATCAGAAGTTTCCTACCTGATGACTAGCTGCCCGATTCCAGTGAAACTAAGCGTATGTATATTGGCTGTAACTGATTCTTTTGTAACTGTAACTGCTTCTTGTGTAATTGTAACTCTGTAACCATATATATACACATGTTATACTTAATGATATACTGTACATATGTTATTTTGTATGCATACCCCTTTTAATATCAAATATATATATCTCTGAGCGTTGGACCTCAGCATACAATGTGTGCAACTGCTTGCTTTCTCTTAAGGGATATAGTGTTGCGACGTTCAGTGCACTTTTATCGTATATGGTAATAAGATGTGCCTTGCGTCCGCAGTATATATTAATGCTGGCATTGAAATGTTTATTAGAAATAATTGGAAATTCACAACAGATAGAACCAAAATTTTACTTTCAGGCTGTTGATGCTCAGGCCAAGGGACCACATATTGTGGGGTTCTTTTAGTATAATTTAACATTTAGATAGTGGCCTCCTGCTGGATTTACAGTCATGTGGGTCTCGGCTCTACCATTAGCGCAACCTAGGTGGTTACCTAGGGTGCAGATGGTTAGTACATGACTAAGGGAAGATACAGTATGCTATAGCTAGGGGTGTATTAGGAGATAAGTGCAGTCTCCATCTGGGCCAGCTCTTCTCTATCAGGCAGCGACAGTGATTCTGAGCACTGGCTGCTGTGTGGGTCTCCAGGAATGGCTGCTGCAACATTTTGCCACAGACCAGTGCATTACCTAGGGCTCATAGTCATTGTCACTATCAATGCTGTGAGACTTTGGAGAGTAGTATTGAAAAAATGGGTTCAGGGAGTGCAGTGTGGGCCACTCTGGACCCAGGAGTCTGTGTGCACTGCACACACTGCACCCATTATAGATACACCACTGACTATAGCAGCACATATCGTGCAGCTGGATTCCTGTGGGTGATGCCACAGGTTAGTCCATATACCAGTAAGTAGTCCTGTCTATATATGGATATACAAAAGTAGCTTATCATTTTTTAATAACATCTAAATGATTTTCTGTTGTCATATAATTGTATGGTAACAATGAAATAGTTAAATGTTTGCAGATAACAAAGAGAAAAGTAAGGTTCTATACATATAGCACTACTTCAAGTGGCCACTCCTGGCACTACTAGTTTGATCATAACCAGCTCATCCCCTCATTTGAGCCATTGTGACAGCATACAGCTAGCTGCTTTACACAATAGTAGGACTGCTACATTACTAAGTTTCATTGCTGAGCTATACTGCAAATACAGTAAAAGCTACAAATATTCATTGCATGAAAGGTAACATTCAGGGTTGCAGCTACCAGTGGTGCTGCAGGGGCAATGCACCAGCACCCTGGAGGTGCAGTACTACTGTGGCACTACTGTAATAATAACAACAACAACTGTGTCAGACAGACTGTGAAAGGCTGTGGGGTGCAGTCCTATTGTAGCACTACTGTAGTAAACTATAATAACTGTGTCAGACAGACTGTGTTGGATATCCAATAAGAAAAATCCGGAAAAATCTGAACTCACGTTAATTTTGGTGCTAAGAATCAAGCAAATCTGAACCTGCACATCTATAGTGGAGGCAAAAAAAATGAAAAGTAAAACTGTAAAAAAATATATATTTATAAGGTGCCAGTGTGCCACCATTACTAGAATTACTGTGAGTCGCAGTGTATTAAAAAATAAAAATATGAATATGGATCAGTCGATAACAGAGCAGGAGCAGCAACGCACTACTAGTGTTTTGACTGTAACCAGTCGTGGTAGTACTTTAGCAAATACTAAAGGTAGTCTAGGGGACTCAAAGTTTAAGCAAAGGGCCCTGAAATCTAACTATTTCACAATGTTAAAGAAAACATCACCTCTAATAATAAAGAGAATGGTTACGGCAAAAAAATGTAAAATTGCCAATATGCCATACACTACACGCAGTGGCAAGGAAAGGCTCAGGGCACGGTCTATATTTGCGAGTGGTGGTCCTGCTAGTGCTACCACTGTTTCATGCATTAGAAGAATGCCTATTACAGAAGCTGAGGCCAAACACAGTCAGGCATCTTTTTTTGTAACCTTATAATGATGATGATGATGATGATGATGATGATGATGATGATGATGATGAACCACCTTCTTGCTCTGAATCTAGTAGAGGTGTCACCTTTAAAACAGACAAATCAATACCTTAAAAAAAGAACACTAAGGCTAAAAAATAAACTGAGGACCTTATTCAGTAGGGATTGTAAAATTTGTGATTCGCAATCCGGACAATTATCAAATGACTGCGCATGTGCAGCATTCGCATTGTGCACGCTTGAGCAAAAATAGCGACATAAATTGTGTACAGATCGTGATTGCAATGCAGCCACTGTTTGACTAACAGGAAGCCAGGGTGGAAACCTGACATTTTCTGGGTGTGTCTGAAAAAACGCAGGTGGGCCCAGGTGTTTTTGAGGGGAGGACCTACGACATCATCAATGACTACTTACAACGTCTTGTGTCCCAAGAATTGTGGATTACCTTGCCTGGTGTAGTTAGGAAAAATCTTTCATGTTCCGGTAATTGCATATGGTTTTGTGATTAGCCCACATATTGCAATGCATTTGCAATTTTTGCAATGGTTGTTTTTTCTCTGTTTCTGGACAGCAACTACTTGATCGCAGCAACTGCTTTTTATCAGAAATTGCAATCCTTACTGAACAAGGTCCTTTGTGTTCACAAAACCCTGAGAAGAGTCTAGGGAGTTCCACGTTAGCTATGAGTGAGTCTGACATTTCTGACATAGTACTCATAGAGAAGTCTCCTTCCATACTTTCTGCAACCTCGAAAAATGTTGTGATGGAAGAAATGCAACTGGATGAGGGAGATATTTGTGTTCCATCTGACACTAATGAGGATGTTGATGATGATATTGGTTTTTGTCAAAGTAAGTTAGACACCCAGTGCAGCAGGTCTTGCTCATGATAAAAAGAAGGCTATTGTCATACCTGAGCATAAGACCAAAAAAGCCACCTCTTGTGTGTGGAATTATTTTTGCCCAGATTTATTGGTACCATTTGTGAAGCCAAAGTTAGTAGAGGTGGGGATGTTAACCATCTATGCATCTCCCCGTTACATCATTGGCAGCAAGTTTAAGTTATTTATCAAAATCTGAAAAAATCCTGTAGAATTATAATAATCAGTCCAGTGTCAGTTACCAGCAGTTTGGACCAGCACATGCAATTTCCACCACCAAATCCCTCATCATTAACCTCCTCATTAATGATCCGATGTAGTCCTTCCAAATTAAGCACTTCAGTCACAAAAGTGGCAGTCCCTGTAACTGAAGTGATTTGTTTGTTAAATGGTGCATGACCTTTTTAAATTAATAGACAACAGAAGGGTGAGTGGAAGGGCCGAATGACAATTCCATCTTGCACCACTTGAGGACTAAATTTAGGAGGAAAAATGTTATTATCCCTCGTACTCATACTCGCTTGTGCACATCATAAATATACTACAAGGGTGTGTCACACAATTGGGATAGAGGGGGGAGGACAGTATGGCCAGCCTCCTAATATTTGTTAGTTTAATAATAATAATAATAATAATAATAATAATTTTATTTATATAGCGCTCTTTCTCCAATAGGACTCAAGGCGCTTAACAGATACATAGCATAATATAGTACAGAAAATAATAAAGTACATTTTCATAAAATACAGAAGCATGAAGATACTAAAAGGGACATTATGGAAATGCTTGAGTAAACAGAAAAGTCTTGAGTCTACTTTTGAAGGATTCTATAGTTGGGGCCTCTCGCACTGTGCAGGGAAGTGAGGTCCATAGAGTCGGAGCCGCATGACTAAAAGCTCGACCCCCAGATGAATTACGGTAGATTCTAGGTACTGCTAAAAGTCCTTCATCTACAGATCGCAGTAATCGAGTGGGGCAGTATGGGGTCAGAAGCTGTTTCATGTACCTTGGGCCTTGGTCATGTAATGCTTTGAAACTCAGTAAGCCGATCTTGAAGATGATTCGCCATCTTACAGGCAGCCAGTGAAGGGAGTAGAGGATGGGTGTTATGTGGCTAGAACGGGGCTGGTTGGTTAATAGCCTGGCAGCTGTGTTTTGCACCAGCTGTAAGCGTTGCAATTCTTTTGCTGGTAGACCAAGGTAGAGGGCATTACAGTAGTCTAAACGAGATGATACAAATGCATGTATGACTTTTGGCATATCATCTGAGGGAATTAAGTGCTTGATTCTGGCTATGTTCCTCAGGTGAAAGAATGAGGATTTGATTGTGGCTGATATCTGATGTTTAAGTGTCAAGCCACCATCCAGGACAACGCCAAGATTCCGCACACGATCACTGGTCTGTAATTCTGAATCCCCGAGTGTAAGTCCAGTGGGTTGGCTATGCTGCAGTCTTGTCCTTTGATGTTGCGGTCGTATCATAAGGACCTCTGCTTTATCCGGGTTCAGTCGCAGCCAACTGGCGCTCATCCACTCCTGTAGTTCAGCTATACAGCTATTTAGGGTTGCTATTGGGTTATCAGTGCCCGGAGCAAAGGACAAGTACAGTTGTGTATCATCTGCATAGCCATGGCCATGGCGCTTGATTATTTTGCCCAAAATTTAAGATTTGGAATTTACAGCTCTCCAGTGCAAGTATTCATTTTCTTGGTTTCTTTGGTCAACCATGGTCAGGAATCCTTGGCTATTTACATTATATATTTCTTATGTCCTTGTCTCTTCTAAGTTGCTGCAAAACAGATTGTTGTGATTTTTAATTTATTTACATTTTCTAAATCAACCAAATTAAATCAATTTGAATCAAGTAATACATTTTAATCAATCAATCAATCAATCAATCAATGCATGCATTACCTGCCTGCCACTACATACACCACCTACATTTCCCTGTACTGCTCTGGAGGGATCAGTATGATATCTGGGCTGTTGGGATCCTGACAGTCAAGAGACAGATGCCGGGATCATGACAGCCGGGAAACCGGTGGAGAGTGCAGCTTGTCCTATCGCGGGCTTGCTGTGCTCGCCAATCTTCGGGTCCGGTGGCAACCAAAGGGTTATATTCCTCCTCAGGTGGTGGCATGGACCATTCTAGCCGGCGGTTGGGGTTTTCGACCGCAGGTATTTCACCGGGTGTTGGGATTCCAGCATTGGTATCCAGAAAAGTCAGGATCCCGACAGCTGGTACGTTGACTGCCTCCCACCCTGGGGCCTCTTCCTTTAAAAACATTATTTTTATGGGGTCATATAGTATATTAAAATGAAATCCTGTCTGCCACTGATGTGCCCCACTATTCATAGATGTGCTATATTCTTAAGTAACTGCCATGTGTTTGTGCCACTGCTCTGTCACTTCATGTGTTTGTGCCACTAAAGCCTTTGGCCTATAATGGTGAACAATAATGTGAGCTGTGAGGTGGTCAAAATGGACTGAAAATGACTGAAAATTATTGTAATTGAGGTTAGTAATACTGTAGGAACAGAAACAGGGCGAAATTACATTATTTAGTTTTTAAGCAATTTAAAAAAAAATCCAGATCCAAAATCAAAACACATGAGGGTTGGCATACATCTCTAAATAGTATTAACTTATACTCAGGTTTCACAACTAGTAGTCAGTCCACGCAGCATTCAAATATCAGAAGAGGCATCCATAAGCAAAGCCGGTTGAGACAATATACAGGTGGCAGAATAAATGTAAAGAGGAAGTGAACAGGACCAAATGGTACAACAGCAAACACAATGATCATGGACAATCTAGCGTGAAACATTATGAACAACGAGAATTTTCTTGTGAAGCAAGAAACAAACAGTATTAGATCAGCCAGAAGAACAGAAATCATAGAAAGTGTGGTATACTATTACTGTAGCTGCGACAATGCTGCAGTTTACTGCAGGTCAACTCTTCACACCTATTGTGTGAAAAGTGAAGCAAAAATGGCTTTTCATGGGCATACGTGCTCCCATTTCTCAATGTATCCTATTGCAAAAGTGCAAAAACGGTATTTGCGCGATAACTCTAACCGGCAAAACCAGTGAAAAGTGTAGGGCAATCTGCCTATACCCCCCAAAAAAGCTAAACTAATTTAGGATAACAGTATAGAAGTGGCCATAATAAAAGTATTTAGGGAAGTTAAATTGGGTCAAATGCCTGTTATATGCTTTTTTTTTTTTTTTAAACAGTAGAAAAAAAAAAGATAGAAAGCAATTGTTTTTTTTAACCAAAATAAGAAAGGATAAAATATATTGTGTGGGTCATTTTTAGCCACTTTAAAAAAAAAAAAAACTTTAAAAGGAAAACTATTACTCCCACATGCAAGCCTAAAAACACATATCCCACTCATAAAACACCACAATATACCTGTCTGTCCCATACCTTGTACCCCAATTACCATCACTTTGCACTTTTCCCCCAAAATAATAATATCATTATTGGCTAAATAAAAATATTAAAAACGTTTAAGTGTCTAATTAGTCATTCAGGGGGTGTCCCAAGGGATCTGAAGCTGCTCAGAGGTGGTGAAAACCAATTCATGGTAAAACCTATGGAATATTGTCACTGGTCCGTTTTCACAGACAATTGAATAGAGTTTTTTTTACTATTCACGGTATAAACTCCGCTTTTTTTAATGCAAAACCGCTTTTTCACACTAATAGGATCCCCCCAAAATATGTGACTAGGATACCCCCAAAATATGTGACCACAAGAATTCAGGAAGCACAGCTAAACAATAACAAGTGCTGCAAATGATCATAATAAACTGCAGACAGTCCATATGCCCCAGCAACAATACAGTCACTTGCTGTTTTTTAAAATAAAGGTTGAATTAGTCCTACTGTATGTCATTAGAAAATATAAATCCAGACCTTGTAATAACCAAACTTCACAGTAAATCTAAAGTACATACACAAACACTTAAATCGTTGACAAAAAGTAGCAATCAGGCTGCAGTGGTGAGAAACCCTTCAATGAGAGAAGTTCTGCATTGTTAGGTATCATAAATGTACTGTTTACTGACTGATGAATGTCTGACCTTGTTTCCACCCTTTGAATTAGCTCTTTTGCACAGTTTAATCTATGTTTGGATCTTTAAAAAGAATACACACAACTAATTAAGAAGTGTGCAGCTCAATCCCCTGTGTGTCTTCTAACGACTTTTCACGCTTGCTTGTCAATTTTCTTGGAGGAATGATCAGCATATTGATATTTGTTTAATGAGCATTTAAATTGACATTAACTCTGGTCTCCAAAAATAAAATATTTAAATGTATGTCTTAAGTCTGGTTATAAAAAGGAATGTGAATGCCAGGTAAAAGATTTGAGTAAAATGTTATATGGATGCAAATAATTTGATTTAGATTCAATTAATTAATTAATTATAAAATCTAAAATAAATATGTAGATACCATATTAGAGTTTAATTACTACAATATCTTTACAACAATTAACAAATGTCTTATTTATACTAAGTTTAAATGATCTATTGTAAAATTGTGACTGCTTTTTCCATCTCAGAAAAATACAGGTACCGGTATGTACAGTGCATCCGGAAAGTATGCACAGCGCTTCACTTTTTCCACATTTTGTTATGTTACAGCCTTATTCCAAAATATTATAAATACATTTTCCCCTCAAAATTCTACACAATACCCCACCCATAATGACAATGTGAAAAAAAGGTTTGTTTTTTTTAGATTTTTGCAAATGAATTAAAAATAAAGAAAAACTAAGAATGTACATAAGTATTCACAGCCTTTGTTCAATACTTTGTTGATGCACCTTTGGCAGTAATTACAGCCTGAAGTCTTTTTGAATATGACGCCACAAGCTTGGCACACCTACAGTATCTTTGGGCAGTTTCGCCCATTCCTCTTTGCAATCCCCTCAAGCTCTAGGTTGGATGGGAAGCGTTGGTGCACAGCCATTTTCAGATCTCTCCAGAGATGTTCAATCGGATTCAAGTCTGGGTTCTGGCTGGACCACTCAAGAACATTCACTGACATTCCAGAAGCCACTCCTTTGATATCTTGGCTGTGTGCTTAGTGTCATTGTCCTGCTGAAAGATGAACCGTTGCCCCAGTTTGAGGTAAAGAGAGCTCTGGAGCAGGTTTTCATCCAGGATGTCTATGTACATTGCTGCATACATCTTTCCCTCTATCCTAACTAGTCTCCCCGTTCCTGCCGCTTAAAAAATCCCCACAGCATGATGCTATCACCAGCATGCTTCACTGTAGGGATGGTATTGGCCTGGTGATGAGCGGTGCCTGGTTTCCTCCAAACACGACACCTGGCATTCACACCAAAGACTTCAATCTGTCTCATCAGACCAGAGAATTTTGTTTCTCTTGGTCTGAGAGTCCTTCAGGTGCATTTTGGCAAACTCCAGGTGGGCTGCTATGTGCTTTTTACTAAGGAGTGGCTTCTGTCTGGCCACTCTACCATACAGGCCTGATTGGGGAATTGCTGCAGAGATGGTTGTCCTTCTGGAAGGTTTTCCTCTCTCCACAGAGGAATGCTGTAGCTCTGACAAAGACCATCGGGTTCTTGGTCACCTCCCTGACTAGGGCCCTTCTCCTCCGATCGCTCAGTTTAGACATCCAGCCAGCTCTAGGAAGAGTCCTGGTGATTCCGAACTTATTCCATTTACCGATGATGGAGGCCACTGTGCTCATTAGTACATACAAAGCAGCAGATATTTTTCTGTACCCTTCCCCAGCTTTGTGCCTCAAGACAATCCTCTCTCGGAGGTATACAGACAATTCCTTTGACTTCATGCTTGATTTGTGCTCAGACATGCATGGTCAAGCGTGGGACCTTATATTGACAGGTGTGTGCCTCTCCAAATCATGTCCAATCAATTGAATTTACCACAGGTGGACTCCAATTAAGCTGTAGGAACATCTCAAGGATGATCAGTGGAAACAGGATGCACCTGAGCTCACTTTTGAGCTTCATGGCAAAGGCTGTGAATACTTATGTACATGTGATTTCTTAGTTTTTATTTTTAATAAATTTGCAAAAATCTTAAATCTTTTTTCACATTGTCATTATGGGGTATTGTGTGTAGAATTTTGAGGGGAAAAATTAATTTATTTCATTTTGGAATAAGGCTGTAACATAACAAAATGTGGAAAACAGTGAAGCGCTGTGAATACTTTCCGAATGCACTGTATATTCATATGCATTCATTGTCTAAGCCAGTGGTTCTCAAACTTTTTTGAATCATGGCGCCCTAGAGTATTAGAATTTTTTTCATGTCAAAAGTTTCTTATTGAGAAATTTAGAAAATCTCTAGTTCAGTTGTGTGGTGAGGGACACGATTTGCTTCTTCCTTCTTGTCCACATAGTTTATGATTGGCAGCCACAAACACTGGTTTTCCCTAATACATTGACCATAAATCATTTTAATTGGTCCTAAACCACCAGTCCAAGGCACCCCGGCAAGTGTACCGAGGCACCCCAGGGTGCCTAGCTACACAGTTTGAGAACCACTGGTCTAAGAAATCATATGTGAAAACACTTTACTTACTGCAAAAGAAAAAGTGTGATTAAGTATAATTGAACAAAACAGTGCATGATAAAATACAGACAATCCATTATCAATCATCTGATAATTGTTCAATAATTGTCAGTGTTTCAGTCCTGACAATCTCATATTATCGCCCCTTAATTCACAATTTAGCGTATAGTGCACAGTACATATGCTAACTGCAATGCACTATGGTAATTAAAAATAACAGTCACAGTAAAACATTACTAATACAGTAAGCACTTCTGTGGTATATACCTGTTAGAGTTCAATGTTAGGATTCACCTGCCATAATGGTTGGCACGTGAATTGTAAGAAAGGGTTAAATGCTGGAGTAATTACTACAGGTAACACAATCTAGCAAGGGAGTAGTTAACAGAATAATCCCTGGATACTGAGTGTCCTGGTTCTGGAACAGAGAATAGCTGGGAACCATCAGAATTATGATATGCAGGCTTATGAGTGTGTAGCTGTACCAAAGACGTACTGAGAGTTCAATAATGCTGCACAGAACTAAAATACAGGTGACTTCAGCTGGGGAATTAGTGCCCACATCTGAATTAGAATATGGATGCAGCACAGAAGTAAAGACAATGGGGGTAATTCAGAGTTGATTGCAGCAGCAAATTTGTTAGCAGTTGGGCAAAACCATGTGCACTGCTGGGGGGCGGGGTCAGATATAACATGTGCAGATAGAGTTAGATTTGGGTGGGTTATTTTGTTTCTTTGCATGGTAAATACTGGCTGCTTTATTTTTACACTGCCATTTAAACTTCAGTTTGAACACACCCCACCCAAATCTAAATCTCTCTGCACATGTTATATCTGCCCCCCTGCAATGCACATGGGGGGGTCATTCCGACTCATTCGCATGCAGCGGTTCTTCGCTGTGGTGCGAATGGGTCGGAACTGCGCATGCGCGGCACCCGCAATGCGCACGCGTGCCATTGCCAAGTGACAGCCGGTGCCGGGCAGCGACCAGAAGAGAGAAGAAAGTGATCACTAGCGCGATCACAAGAAGATTGACAGTGGGATGGCATTCCAGGGCGAATATTCACCGTTTTCCGGGCACGGAGATCTGAATGCAGGTGTGTCCAGGTGTTTGGGGGGCGGATGTCTGACGTCAATCCCAGGACTTTCGCCGCCGGATCCGTCACACAGGGTAAGTAAGTCTGACCCTGGTCTTGTTTTGCAGGAAACTTTTTTAGCATAGCAGGGCTGCACAAGCGATCGCAGTCCTGCAATACTAAAATACACGCTCCCATAGGCGGCGGCGATTTGATCGCACGAGCAGCAAAAAGTTGCTATGTGCAATCAACTCGGAATGTGGGCCATGGTTTTGCCCAACAGCTAACAATTTTGCTGCTGCGATCAACTCTGAATTACCACAATATCTCCTGCTCTGATTAATGACCCTACACAGGAATTATGAAGTTTGTGATGACTTTATTAACTGCAGACTCTATCTCCAAGTAGTGATCCTTCATAACATGGCAAAAGCAAATAGAGCATAATAGTCAAATGAGAGCTTGCAGAGGTTAATAACTTGAGAATCCACAGAGCATAGTTAAAGTCCACAGTGGCCAAATAAATGCAGTGTTCTCAGTATAAAGGGAGTACTTGAAAAATTCACAAGGCATAGGTAAAGTTTGCAATACTTAACTAAAGTAGTCCTGTAAACATGATCAGGCAGAGACAGGAGTAGCAGGAGGGCATTGACCGGCAATCCAGACTTTCAGTATGAACTCAGAGAACCAGGCAATCCAGGTAGTTATTGGCAGAGAATGATTATAATATAAACGGCATGGGCGATCTACACTGGCTGGTTTACAACAGCCACACTAACCAATGACAAAAACCAGGCTGGGAGTGTAAACTGTAATTACAAACACTGTGCACCTGCAGAGCTGCATGTACACATAGAGCCTAAGAAACAGAAAACACAGGAAGACACAGATGGATCAGCTGACACCAGGTTCATACTGAATAGTTAGTCAGCTGACCTAAGGTGCATTTTTGAACAGAATCATAACAGTACCCCCCCCCCTTCCTCCCCTTCAGGGTGGACTCCGGAAAGCCAAACAGGACTAAAGGAAACAAAAACAAAAAAAATCTTAGAAATAAATCACTCTGAGAAAAAAAAAATTCAAGATTTGCGATGATGCTTCTTCTTAAGGGACTGCTTAGGTTTCACAAATGGAAGCATAAAGGTATTGTCCTAACTTATAGGTAACTCCTGTAACAGAGCTTCTTCAGCTACTGAGTCATAATCCGAATTGGAGTACATGTCACAAGGCAAAATCACAGCTTTCTTAGCAGGAGATGAAAATTTGACAGATTGAGCAGATGATGGGTTCCAATGACAAGAATTTTCAGAAGACCAATTGCATGGAGATGAAAAATGACATATAGCCAGTAGTTTTGTACTTGGTTTGTTGTTTTGGAGACGATTTAGAAAGGCTGTAGTTTTTGTGAGATGGAGAGTTATTAATGCACCGGTTCCTCAAAGGTGTTTTCCGACTTTAGTAATAGGTGGTTCTTTGGCAGACAAGGCAGGACTTCCAGAGCACTCAGAAACATACTGTTTTTCAGGACCACTAAATCTTTTAATAACAGCATTACTGAAGGCTTCCAAGTCTTGAAGAACAGGATTGTTGGAAGAGATGAGTGGTTTAAGCCATTCCAGAGCATCCCCCTTGAAGGCCACGCACAAGAATATAATTTTTTCAGCATCAGAGGACAGGCATGGAAACAATTCCTGAGCTTGAAGCAACAGATCTTGAAATTGCTCCAACCTCCCATTAAAGGTAATAGGGTCTGGGTCAGGATCAACAGATTGAGAGTCTTTAGCTGGACAAATAGATTGGATTTTCTTTTCAGGCTTGACAGAAGGAAGACCTTTCTTAGGACTGACAAACTTTAAGGTTCTTCCCTGGGACTGGAAGGGCAGATAATCTCTCCTTAGAATCAGCAAGACATGAAGTCTCCTTAACAGGAACAGTTAGATTAACTTTTATGGACCAGAGCAGGCAGACTTTGACTGGAAGTGAATAAGACAGAATCTGAATCTTCTGATGACTTTGAACAGGCTGATGTTGGGGTGAATCTTTGTTGTACTGCTTTAATGAAGGCAGGAAGATCAGTGAGCAATGGATCTTTGGACTTGATGAAAGGCTTGGCCCAGTCCAAGGCTTCCCCTCTGAAGGATCTGAGGAAATAATTAACTGCATTGGCAGGAGTGATGCTGATTG
Organism: Pseudophryne corroboree; assembly: GCF_028390025.1. Classification (NCBI taxonomy): domain Eukaryota; kingdom Metazoa; phylum Chordata; class Amphibia; order Anura; family Myobatrachidae; genus Pseudophryne; species Pseudophryne corroboree. The sequence goes on from NC_086449.1 coordinate 471,390,668, forward strand.
GTGAATATGATTCGATGTAGATGAGATACTGATGAGCCAGGGCATGGAATTGACCAAGATCTCCTTTGAAGACAATATTCCCTGGAGTATTAAATTGGAGATCTTTATTGGTACTGGAACTAACAGATGTAACTGGATAGTGTTTGGAGGAATTTTGGATTACATCTGGGAAAGCTGTGTTAAAACTGGAAATCAACTCCGAGGCACAATGTTTAATACTAGAACTTGAATCAGACACCCATTTTAGGGCTACAAGATCAGATGCTCCTCCAGGGGCTTCAGAACTGGACACTGAAACGAGGACCTCTCCTGGGGATTTGGAATTTGATTACCCTTTTGGTGTCAGGTCATCAACTACCCCTTCTGGAATCTGGACATCGGCCTCCCCTCCTGGGGAAGAGCCATCAACTAAGGCATACATCGGCATGACTCCGGGCAATACAGGCATTGGCACGACTTCAAGCAAGGCAGACACCTCACAGAACTCTTGCAAGTCAGATGAGGACCTGTCTGCCCTTGCCTCACGGCAGGTCCTCAGGCCTGCAGGCCAGGGCAGACCGATCCTGTGGCCCAAGGGCCAGGGCAGACCAGTCCTGAGGCCCAAGGGCCAGGGCAGACAGAATCTCAGGCCCGGAGGCCAGGGCAGACAAAACCTCAGGCCCGGAGGCCAGGGCAGACAGAACCTCAGGCCCAGAGGCCAGGGCAGACAAAACCTCAGGCCCGGAGGCCAGGGCAGACAGAACCTCAGGCCCAGAGGCCAGGGCAGACAGAACCTCAGGCCCGGATGCCAGGGCAGACAGAACTTCAGGCCCAGAGGCCAGGGCAGACATAAACTCAGGCCCAGAGGCCAGGGCAGACAGAACCTCAGGCCTGAAGGCCAGGGCAACAGAGACCCCTCCTGGGGATTTGCCACACGAGTCTCCTCCTGGGGCTTTGGCACATGAGTCCCCTCCTGGGGATTTGGCACACGAGTCCCCTACTGGACCATAGACAATCGAAACTCCTCCTGGGGCACAGCCACTCAAGACCCCTCCTGGGGAAAAGCCACTCGAGACCCCTCCTGGAGCACAGCCACTCGAGACCCCTCCTGGAGCACAGCCACTCGAGTCCCCTCCTGGGCCACAGCCACTCGAGTCCCCTCCTGGGGCACAGCCACTCGAGACCCCTCCTGGGGCACAGCCACTCAAGACCCCTCCTGGGGCACAGCCACTCGAGACCCCTCCTGGGGCACAGGTGGTGAATATCTCACTGTTGATGAGAGACTTAACCATCTCCTGCTGGTTCCCACATTTTAGTTTAGGGCCCCTTGTCACAGAACTACAATTGTAAATACGAGTTTTCTTTTGGGCAGCCTTATTGGCAGTAATAGGGTCTAGACAAACATAATCTGATTTATCAGCTTGAACCCTGGAATGCTGAAGTTTATCACCGTTTCTGGACTTGCATAATGAACAGTCTTTAATCAGTTGTTCAGCACTCCCACAATAGAGACAGAGAGTATTCTCCATACACCACTGGTATTTGGCTTCAGAGAGCCTGGGTCGCAGGTAACACCGAAATCTCCCTTCACTCTGATCTGATGAGGAAAGATCAGTAGAGGAAGAACAAGAGTCTGTAGTCACCTTGGTCTCTGAAACTAGAGAGAGAGCTTTAAAAATGTTCAGAAAACTCCCCAAAATTTCTGGTATCAATTGGGTTAAACCAGTAAAAAAAAATTATAACAGTTCAATTTTCATGAACCGTATACTCAGTCACTCAGGATTCACTCCACTGTGGGACTGAGAGGACCTAGAACAGTTGCAAGAAGATGTAACAACAAAATTGTCCTCACCCGGCTGATTATGGCAAGAATGTCATGGCCATGGGTTTTGTGAACCCGGTGTTAGTGAAGTCTGCGGGTGACTGGAGGACTATGTGTATATTAAGCTGGTCTGTAGGAATCAGTGAGAAGAAGGAGCAATCCCTGACAGGGGATCGAACCCGGGCCTCGGCAGAGGAAGCTGTATCCTGACCACTGGATCACCAGGGACTTGGTGTTGATAGCAGGATGGTGAATGTATTGGTGAGATTGAACTGGATATACTGTCACAGGAGTGGGTGCTTGTGTACTCAAGATTGCTATGTAATAGGTTCTCTGGAGTTGTGCAGAACTGGGCTGGTTACTGGTGAGATTGAGAACCGGACTGGTTACTGGTGAGACTGAGAATCGGGCTGGTTACCTGTGACACTGAGAATCGCACTGTGAACCGGGCTGTTGTACCGGTATACTGGAATGCAACTGTGATCCGGGCTGGTACCGGATATAACTGGAAACGCAACTGAGAGTAGAACGATGACTGTGGCTGTGACTTTAAGACAAGGCTGAAGAACACAGCAGCTGTGGCTTTAAGATGAGACTGAAGAATACTGCAGCTGTGGCATTAAGATGAGACTGAATACTGTAGCTGTGGCTTTAAGATGAGACTGTAGAAATACTGGATATCAATGGTAACACAACTGTAATCCAGACTGGGTAGCAAAAGAGCAGAGTTTCACAAGAACCGAAGTACAAGTGTTACCTATAGGGAGCTCAGCTTCAAAGCTCACACAGAGCTGTGTGTGACACAAGGAACTGGCAGAGTCTCCAACTCAAGTCTCCTGACTTATACTTCCTGGTCCTTGGTGATTGGTGATTGGTGAGCAGTGTCAGGTGATTCAGAGAGTCTCAGGCTGGCACAGGATTCGACAGCTCTGGGTCAGGTGAACAGTCATTGTCACGTGAGTACTCTAGACTAGGCTCTGATGTGGAGTGAGACCTAGCAGGCCGAAAGAACACTGAAGCCTGAACTTCTGCAAATTAACAGAGGATGCTGGCTTTTAGGCCTAAACTTCAGATTGCTGAATTCAGATTCACACAGAAGATTAATCACCACAGGTGGACCTCGTTAACTCTTACCTTCCAGGCAGAGAACTCAGGACTCAGGAAACTCATGGTATTGTCAAGCTGTTTATCCCAGTGAGCAGAAGGATGCAGGATCCAGGACAGAGATGGCAGAGGTAAGTCACCAAATATGAGAACTACATTGAGGATTGTGACAAAGAATTGCCTGCATCCAGGACACTGAGAGGTTGTAAAAATATGCTACTGCAGCACATCTATACGAGAAGACATTCCTAAAAAGGCCTGTAACAGCAGTGTCTGTATACTCTCAAAGCTCTGCAGCTTGATCAGAAGACCCGCAACTGGATCTGCGACTTGAGTCTGACCGGCTGAGATCTAGACTGGACTTGACAAAACAGGGTCCATTCTGAGCATACTACTCCAGTAATGTGTGGCCGGTTATAATGTTAGAGTTCAATGTTAGGATTCACCTGCCATAATGGTTGGCAGGTGAATTGTAAGACAGGGTTAAATGCTGGAGTAATTACTTCAGGTAAGACAATCTAGCAAGGGTTTAGTTAACTGAATAATCACTGGATACCGAGTCTCCTGGAACAGAGAATAGCTGGGAACAATCAGAATTATGATACTGTATGCAGGCTATGAATGTGTAGCTGTACCATAGACGTAATGAGAGTTCAATAATGCTGCACAGAACTAAAATACAGGTGACTGCATCTGGGGAATTAGTGTCCACATCTAAATTAGAATATGGATGCAGCACAAAAGTAAAGACAATATTTCCTGCTCTGAACAATGACCCTCTACAGGAATGATGAAGTTTGTGATGACTTTATTAACTGCAGAATCTATCTCCAAGTAGTGATCCTTCATAACATGGCAAAAGCAAATAAAGCACAACAGTCAAATGAGAGCTTGCAGATGTTAATAACTTGAGAATCCACAGAGCATAGTTTAAGTCCACAGTAGCCATATAAATGCAGTGTTCTCAGCATAAAGGGAGTACTTGAAAAATCCACAGGGCATAAGTAAAGTTTGCAATACTTAACTAAAGTAGTCCTGCAAACATGATCAGGCAGAGACAGGAGTAGCAGGTGGGCATTGACCGGCAATCCAGACTTTCAGTATGAACTAGAGCTTGGACTCAGAGATCCATAATTATAATATAAACGGCATGGGAGATCTACACTGGCTGATTTATAACAGCCACACTAACCAATGACAAAAACCAGGCTGGGAGTGTTTAACTCTAACTACAAACCCTGTGCACCTGCAGAGCTACATGTACACAGACAGCCTAAGGAACAGAAAACACGTGAAGACACAGATGGATCAGCTGACACCAGGTGCATACTGAACAGAATCATAACAATACCTAAAACTTGGACTGTTGGGGGTGCCTTGAGGACCGTATTTCAGACTCTCTGGTCTATACTATGTTGTGTTGTGGCATTTGATTAACTGGCCAACAATACTTTTGTTAAGACCCTTCTTAGATTAAGCAGTGCTATAGCACGTATGGTATAGTAGAACATGCACTACCTCGGATGCCTAGATCCCTGGGACTGGGGAACAGGACTCCAGACTAAGAACTTTCACAATCAAGTCCAGGTCCTACTATTGCAATGAGGCTATTGACCACATTTAGAGATGCATTCAACTAAAAGATACAATTTAGCACTTTTCCAAAACCATGTTGAGATGCAGGTAGATAAATTTAAAGGTGCAGATTAAAGCTGAGTGGGAGTTATCTTTGCTATAGGGGGTCATTCCGAGTTGTTCGCTCGCAAGCTGCTTTTAGCAGCTTTGCACACGCTAAGCCGCCGCCTACTGGGAGTGAATCTTAGCATATCAAAATTGTGAACGAAAGATTAGCAGAATTGCGAATAGACACTTCTTAGCATTTTCTGAGTAGCTTCAGACTTACTCGGCATCTGCGATCAGTTCAGTGCTTGTCGTTCTTGGTTTGACGTCACAAACACACCCAGCGTTCGCCCAGACACTCCTCCGTTTCTCCAGCCACTCCCGCATTTTTCCCAGAAACGGTAGCGTTTTTTCGCACACTCCCATAAAACGGCCAGTTTCCGCCCAGAAACACCCACTTCCTGTCAATCACACTCCGATCACCAGAACGAAGAAAAAACCTCGTAATGCCGTGAGTAAAACTCCAAACTGCATAGCAAATTTACTTGGCGCAGTCGCAGTGCGGACATTGCGCATGCGCATTAGCGACTAATCGCTCCGTTGCGAGAAAAAAATAATGAGCGAACAACTCGGAATGACCCCCATAGATTGCAAGATTGTGAACAGGGCCCTCTTACCTCTTTGTCTGTCTGTTATTATCCAGTCTTGTATCATTATTGTCTTGTTTCGGTTTTATTGCATATGTCAATAAAAAAATCAAATAAAAAAATTGTAAGATAAACTATGCCAAGTACTTTATGCTACATAAAAGTCAATAGTATTTTCCTGCATGTAAAAAGCTAATTGTAATTGTGACATTTGCATTTCAACATAGTTTGTAGATTTGCAACTTTGTCTGATTTATTTTTAAGTGTACCTTAAGAGGGTTAATTGACTTCATCATACCAATGCATTGGGTTAAAGCAGTGCTGGGAAGCAGGAGCTCAGTTGGTTTTGTGGGGGGGTTTTAGTGGTGATATTCCATCAGGACCAGAAAATCCATATAATCCCTGCACTTCTTTGTTGGAGTATTGAAAACTAGCATGTTTCACAACCTTTCCCAGGGTTCAGTACAAACACTTTTGTAAACCGTGAAAGTCAATGCTGATGTTTGGAAATCTACTACAGTTATTACCACATTTTTACAAAAGGGATGTAGTTAAATTAAACTATCTATACTGATGCGGTCGACAGTAGATTTACTAAAGTTTCTAAAAATAAAAAGTGGAGGTATTGCAATTGCAGTTGCTCCTGTGCCCATGGTTGAAACGTGCCGTCCGCAAACGGGTCCTGCAACATAGGAAGCAGAGCGGCACCAGACTGTCAGTGATTGATATTTGTTGCCATCTTAGGGGCAGGGAGGGGGCAGCGATGGCCTCCATTTGTGAAATCAGAGGGTGTTGCTGCTGTTTAGGGGGTGGGAAGAGGACAGGTATCTCCATCATAGGACAGAGATTTCTTGGCCCTTGGAAATTGCAGCTTGGTGCTGCAAGCCTCCCCAATGGTGGGTGGGAGATCAGATGCTACATCCTAAGATGCAGCTTGGATCCCTACTGCAGCAGGAGTTGTCTTCTTGTAATAGACACCTCCTGCTATGTCACCATACAGCGCTATCACTGCTGCTACCAAGGAAGTAGCGGTGATAGCAACTCCAACCACATCTGAATGAGCCCCAGTTTTACATATCATTCCTAAAATGTATTTCACTGGCAGTTTAAGTTAATATGAATGAAACAGAGCAGTGAAAAGAAAAACATTTCTAAATTCCAATACATAAGGCTGGTGATATGAAAGGAACAAAGTACAGCCCTGCAGTCATATAACAGTTCACAAACTGGTGTATTATATAGAGACAAAAGTTATTCTAGAGCAAGAAACATAACAATTGAAACTTCAGTAAGTAATATATTTGAAGAAATGTTATGTGCATATAGATTGAAATTATTATCCTTACATTATACCACAGTTACTTTTTAAAGAGGATCAGCACTTTGTGACATCTTTAGTTTTCATCTATTTTCATAGTGCTGAGATAATGTAATGAATTATCCAATATGACCTTCCGTTATGTTAATAATTTCCTATGTTAATAATCCCCTGTAAATGTTCACCTCTGGCGTAAACTACAGCCACTTTGCCATTTAAAGTGCTGCTTCCAGATGTCATGCTGTCTAGTCACTTTGCATGTTTTTTAAGTCTCTTATGTTATCGGTGCAAGGTTGCCAAATAATTTTGATGACTAAGCCATCAGAGGTGGTAATGAGAAGATATCTTTCAGAAAGTGGAGGAGATGAATTAGTCTAATCATCCAGTGTGCCAGGAATCAGGAATATCATTAAAATATTCTTAGCCCACTATTCATCCACAGCAGTTACAAATATAGAACACGTAGGCGATGATTAAATCTTCTAAAATTCATACAGTTAACTGCAGAGCCATTAGCTTTGTTGGGAAAGGGAACAAAGCTAATAGGTTTCTATATTCTATGCTGACCATTTAATGACAAGACAACTACTGACGATGCTTAATTAATATTCTCTCTATCATATACTGCTTATGAGTTTTAACACAAAATCAACAACTGTTTAACAGCATTTGTACCATTGGGCCTGAAATAATTACTTTGTAACCCTTCTAGATACATAATGTTTTTAGTATTACTCTGGAGCAATTGATGATTACATGTGTAAAATGGACAGTAGCTTCTCAAGTACATCAAACCACTGTAATTAGGAATACGTTTTGATTAGAATCATATTTCTATGTCCTTTATCATAAGTGAGCACAATTCTTTTTTAGTTACTTTGAGGGAGCACACAAAATGTATTCAACACTTGTAGTTGTTGCACTTGTGGCACAACATGGACAAAGGGTATAATGTATGCTGTATATATACACGGCCATGTCACATTATTATGACCACCTCCTACATTTGACATTGGCAGCACATAGCCCATGAAGTACACCACGTGTCGTGAGCAGGCTTGGTGTGTATATCAGATATGCCATAGGCTATTTGCACACATATCACTTGTTGCTGTCATGGGTATGGCATAGACTGTCTCAGACGTTTGATGCTGCCCCAATGTGCAATGTCTGCAGCGGATGTGAGACATCGAATATGGGCATCTCTGAGCCAGAGCCGTCTTAACAGTAGTGTAGGCCCCTGGGCACAGCAATGCACTGGGCCCCCTACCCACCCATCAGCGGTAGGGGTGGGGGGTTCTATCAGCGGCAGCTTTGATGTCCCGCGGGCAGAAGGGGGGTTCTATCTTTTGCTCAGCATGTAGGACCTGGAGAAATAATTTCTGCTAATTACTCCTTTACTGCACAGATGAGGCAGCGAGGAGAACACTAAACTATAGAAGGGGACATTGTGCTGAATGAAGGGGCCAGAGTACGTGACTTCAAGGGTGTTTAATACACAGGGGAGGGGTCAATAGGGGAGTGGGCTTAATATTCATAATTTTCTGGTGGGAGGGCAGCTTGCTTTACTGCAGATATCTCCAAGTCCTGGAAATATATTTATTAGCTTTAATAGGATAAAAAAAACTAGAGAGTCCCACCTTTCAGGAGGTACTGGGGACAGGAGGATCAGAGTTTAGGAGCTAGGGTAATCCACCAACGAAAATTTAAAACTACATATTTGGCGTGTGGAGCTGGAGCAGGGACCAGCTGCTTGAAAACTGATGTTTCTGGTTCTGGGCAAAGTAGAGACAAGCTGCGAGGGGTCACCAAAAGAGGAGAGTCACAGCTTTTGGAGTATACCCTCAGAAAAACTCTAAGTCAGACAGAACTCAAGATATTTGGCTGGGAAGAGCAATTGACATTCTTGGATGGGGACCACTGCTTTGAAGTTGAATATCTCTGGTTCCTCAGGGCCGATTTTCAAAAATTTGGTACCCCTGAAAAGAGGGCACCCTCAACTATCAGCCTAGGGCCCTTTTACCCCTGGGGCCCTTGGGCAAGAGCCCATTGAGCCCATACGAAAAGACGGCCCTGCTCTGAGCACAAGACATTAGCTAAGTCATTAGCATATTTCCCCCAAGTCCCTTGCGTGTGAAATTGCTGCTGCAAATGCAACTGTGTGCACCTCTGAATCAGGCCCATGGTCACAGTGAAGAGATTCTAAACATTTGGACCCTCCCGGAGAGAGTCATGTTGGGAGGTATGCAGCAGTCATGGTGTAGCATTAAACATACCGGAGGCGGAACTACCGCCAGTGCAACCAGTGCGTTGCACTGGGGCCCGCCACTGTCCAGGGGCCCAAAGCATGTAATGAGTCAAACTGACTCATTACATGCCGCTGTGTGCTGCGGGCAACCGCTGCCCGCAGCACACAGCTGCCCGCAGGACATAGGAGAGGAGCGCAGCGCAGCGGTCACGGGGGTAAGGAGAAGGAGGGAGGTGGAGGAGGGAGCCGCAGCAGCGCTTTGTTACTGGTTGAGGCGCTGCTGCTGCTGTCCCTCTGCTTCAATATAGTATGTCTTCCGCCGCTGTGAAGTGCATCACAGCCATTCACAGCGGCGGAGAACAGCCTATAGTGAAGCAGAAGGACAGCAGCAGCAGCGCCTCCACCAATAACACAGCGCTGCTGTGGCTCCCTCCTCCACCTCCCTCCTCCTCCTCCTTCTCTCCTGCACGGGATTCGTGATCCATCTCTGCCAGAAGCTGCACCGAGGAGCCTGAGCCAGCGGAGAGGGTAAGTATAATTCTTTCTTTCTTTCTTTCTTTCTTTCTTTCTTTCTTTCTTTCTGTGTAAAAATGGGGAATCTGCCTGCCGCGATGTGTAAAAATGGGGAATCTGCCTGCCGCGATGTGTAAAAATGGGGAATCTGCCTGCCGCGATGTGTAAAAATGGGGAATCTGCCTGCCGCGGTGTGTAAAAATGGGGAATCTGCCTGCCGCGATGTGTAAAAATGGGGAATCTGCCTGCCGCGATGTGTAAAAATGGGGAATCTGCCTGCCGCGATGTGTAAAAATGGGGAATCTGCCTGCCGCGATGTGTAAAAATGGGGGAATCTGCCTGCCGCGATGTGTAAAAAGGGGGAATCTGCCTGCCGCGATGTGTAAAAAGGGGGAATCTGCCTGCCGCGATGTGTAAAAAGGGGGAATCTGCCTGCCGCGATGTGTAAAAAGGGGGAATCTGCCTGCCGCGATGTGTAAAAAGGGGGAATCTGCCTGCCGCGATGTGTAAAAAGGGGGACGCTGTCTGCCGTAATGTGTAAAAAGGGGGACGCTGTCTGCCGTAATGTGTAAAAAGGGGGACGCTGTCTGCCGTTATGTGTAAAAAGGGGGACGCTGTCTGCCGTTATGTGTAAAAAGGGGGACGCTGTCTGCCGTTATGTGTAAAAAGGGGGACGCTGTCTGCCGTTATGTGTAAAAAAGGGACGCTGTCTGCCGTTATGTGTAAAAAAGGGACGCTGTCTGCCGTTATGTGTAAAAAAGGGACGCTGTCTGCCGCTATGTGTAAAAAGGGCACGCTGTCTGCCGCTATGTGTAAAAAGGGCACGCTGTCTGCCGCTATGTGTAAAAAGGGCACGCTGTCTGCCGTTATGTGTAAAAAGGGCACGCTGTCTGCCGTTATGTGTAAAAAGGGCATGCTGTCTGCCGTTATGTGTAAAAAGGGGGACGCTGTCTGCCGTTATGTGTAAAAAGGGGGACGCTGTCTGCCGTTATGTGTAAAAAGGGGGACTCTGTCTGCCGCTATGTGTAAAAAGGGCATGCTGTCTGCCGCTATGTGTAAAAAGGGCACGCTGTCTGCCGCTATGTGTAAAAGGGGGGATGCTGTCTGCCGTAATGTGTAAATAGGGGGACGCTGTCTGCCGTAATGTGTAAAAAGGGGACGCTGTCTGCCGTAATGTGTAAAAAGGGGACGCTGTCTGCCGTAATGTGTAAAAAGGGGACGCTGTCTGCCGTAATGTGTAAAAAGAGGAATCTGTCCGCCGTAAGGTGTAAAGGGGTCTCTACCTGGTGTAATGGTGCTACTGTGCGGTGTAATTTGAATAATGGAGACTACTGTGCACCGTTTTATGAACTGGTATTATTTTGTGGCCACACCCCTTCCCCACGAATCCACGCCACTATGTGTTTTTGCGCGCGCCTATGGCAGGCACTGCCCCTGTTTTGCATGCAGGGGTGGGGCTCCGATGCTGTTTCTTGCACACCGTGCTAAAATGTCTAGTTACAGCACTGCTGCTAGGTATCCATTTCTCTGGCCCTGAGCAGGTCCCCCTCACCAGATCCTCTCCAGGGGTGAGGGGGTGGACTTGGATGGGATGGGCGCCCAAAGCATTTTGTCACACCTGGGCCCACCGCTCGCTAGTTCCGCCACTGAAACATACCCCTCTATGTTGACAGCTATGACATGTGTCAAATGTATGCAGTCGTTCCTATGAAAACTCTGGCAGAACAGCCTTTCCAAAAAAAGGTTTATGAGTAGCCTGTGTTTGATTCATACTGTACATACTTTGCAGTTATTGTTGATGCTTCTTCTATGTGAACTTCTAATTCAGCTTGCCTATGGAAAAGTTGAATTAGAAATTTAGTAAAATTAGATATTATACCAGTGAATTATAATTTATGGAGCATACATGGCCTAATGTTAATTTAATACAGCGGCTTTTATTTAGCTCTTCAGTTGGATTCAGCTATAGCCTTTCTTAACAGACCTACTATTTGTTTGCTTTCAGTAAAAGGGGTAGATAGCAGAAGATAAACTATACTAAGATGCCTATGTACTAAGCCTTGGAGATAGATAAAGTGGATGGAGATAATGGGGGTTATTCAGAGATGAACACAGATGGTGGCATACGCAGCCAGATCTGCGTTAATCTCTGCACATGCTGGGGGGCAGCCCAGCAGAGGGCAAGGCCACCCAGTATGTGTGAGGCCGCCTCCCGATGCGTTCATAATGTAATTGTGGATGTATCGGATCTAAGGTTGACCCCTGGCAGCTCAGCCTGGCTGCACTGTCAGGCGGTCAGTGGCCTTTTTTTTCAGAGCAGATGCATATGATGTCATGTAGCCACCCTGAAAACAGTCCAGGCCAGCCCCTGTTTGCCACATTGCTGCCCCAAAAAAGGCCTGCAGCTGTCAATCACATTGCAGTTGCAACCATCGGCAAACTGCGCTGTGGGCCGCAATAGCTGCAGAGTTTGAATGACCCTCTGAGTACCAGCCAACCAGCTACTAACTGTCATTATTCAAACACAGCTGATTGGCTGGTACTTTATCTCAATCCATTTCTATCTATCCAAAGCTTAGGGGATGATTCAGCTCTGATTGTAGATGTGCTAAATGTAGCACATCTATGATCACTTACTCTGACATGCGGGGGCATGCCCAGCACAGGGCTATTCCGCCTCAGATGTCAGGCCCTGAGGGTGATCATAGAAACAGTGGCAGTGGGGTGATCTATAGACAACCAGCACAAGGAGAGGAACTGGACAGGTACATATTGCAGGTCATCAATAGAATTGCTTTAAAATGAGAGTTAATAATCTTGGGAGACTTTAATTTACCTGATGTAAACTGTGAGGTGTCTGTTGCAAGTTCCACTAGAAGTGGCGATTTTCTAAATTCCCTGCAGGGAGCATCACTGAAGCAATTGGTGAGAGAGCCTACTCACAAAGATTTTATTTTAGACTTTATACTCTCAAATTGTGACAGAATATCAGACAAATGTGGGTGAGAACCTGGGATCCAGTGATTAACAAGCAGTACAGTTTAGGTTAAAGATAGGGTCCTTCTCATGCCATACAACAAGAAAGTTGTTTAGATTTTCTAAAGATTTTAGGAAGGCCAACTTTGCAGAGATGGGGAGATGTGCGAATGATTCATTGGCAGATTGGGGAACTTGGAAGGAGTGCAGGAGTCATGGGAAAAAAAATGCAATACTAAAGGCAACAGACCTTTTTACTGTATTAAAAGGTTTAGGAAAATTAACAGGAAAAGGAAACCAGTGTGGTTTACGAAAGAAGTAGCAACTAGTGTGATAGCAAAAGACATGGTCTTTAGGAAATATAAGCAAATTTAAAACAATGAGGACAAAGAGGTGTATCTTGCCAAAAGGAGGCTATGAAGGTAATCAGACGAAAGCACAAGCTAAAGAGATAATGGCCCAGTCAGTATGTAAAGGTGGCAAAACTTTTTAAAATATATAAGTGAAAGGAAAAAAATCAAACAGAGGAATAAAAACGCTTATGACAGGGAGCGAGTGTCTGATGGAGGAAGACAAGTCAATAGCAGATCACCTAAATAATTTTGTTCAGTATTCACTACAGAAGGAAAGAGGAAGGGGCCACAGTTAAGTTGCAAGGACATTCATAAAAATGTGGTAGATTAATGCATAGACAGTCCTAATAGAACTCTCACATCTAAAAGTGGAGAAATCAATTGGACCAGATGAGATACCTGTAAGCATACTAAAAGAGCTTAAAGGGATCCTGGTAACTCCATTGACAGAATTATTTAACCAGTTTCTAGCTACAGGAGCAATTCCAGAGGACTGAAGAAGAGCAAACGTAGTCCCACTCTACAAAAGTGGAAGCAAGGTAAAGACAAACAACTACTGACCAGTATGCCTTACATCGGTAGTAGGGAAAATAGAAACACTGTTAAAGGAAAGAGTTGTGAAATATCTCAAAGCCAGCAATATGTTGGATCCCAAACAGCATGGAGTTATTGGTGGAAGATCATGCCAAACAAATCCTATTGACTTTTTTTACTGGGTGACTAAAGTAATAGATCAAGGGGGCGGGGGGGTCGTAGATGTAGCTTATCTAGACTTTAGTAAGGCTTTTGATATGGTCCTGCATCACAGACTGCTAAATAAACTGAAAAGCTTGGAATTGGATTTTTAGATGGTTGAATGGATAAGATCTTGGCTACAGGATAGGAAACAGAGAGTTGTAGCAAAAGAGTGTATTCACTGGAAGAAATGGTTACCAGTGGAATACCCCAGGGATCTGTACTTGGGCCAGAGCTTTTTAATTTATTTGTTGATTGAATTGCAAATAGTATTGAAGGGAAAATATGCCTATTTGCAGATGACACAAAAGTATGCAACAGGGTAGACATAACAGGAGTGGTAACACAAATGATTAAGAACCTATGTAGACTAGAGGAGTGGGCAAACACATGGCAACTACAGTTTAATGTAAAAAAATGCAAAATAATGCACTTGGGTCTCAAAAAACCAAACACTAAATATAGTATCAGGGGTACTATAATGGAAACTACAGAGGAAGAAAGGGATTTAGGAGCCACCATTTTAGATGATTTACAACTTAAATATTGCGCTGGATCGTGAGCCAATCAGCTTGCTGGCTGGAGGCAGCTTCTGATTGGCTCGCAAACCAGCGCCTGCCCTGAATTGACCAAGGCTGGAGATTGGAGGCCAGAGACCAGGCAGCCGTAGTGGGACAGCAGAGACGGCCGCAGCGGGACAGCAGAGGCGGCGGTGATTAGAACTGCTGGCGCTTGAGGGCACTAGGGGGCACTAGGTAAATACAGAAATGACAAGACTTGAAGACAGGATACTTGCAGACTGAGGGTTAACAGGAACAGCTCCAAGATCAGCACCCTCCTCACATCAGACCAGGAAATGTAATGACCAGCAAAGTGTATTAGCCTCAAGCAGACTTTAAAAGCCAGAGGACAGGTGTCCAGACTTTGCTGATTAAGTGATCACTCACCAGGCACCTGATCTGCAAGAATGTCCAAAGAGTAGCACATCTGGCAGAGGGCAGAACTGCAATCCAGAAATGTCTGGTGACCCCTGGTGGTGAGACAACAACTAAACGAAACCGACATAACAGTTTTAATCCCATCATTTTTTTGTAAATCACCTATATGTATTAGTACAGTATCTACCACCTTTTATAATACATTGTGCTTCTTGATGTTCAGTTGTAACCTAATGAAGATTAATAAAGATGCTTAATTTATCTTTCATAATGAGTGCTTTCATAAGCTTACGGTATATTTAATACGCAAGTGCACCCCAAACAAGGTAAATATTTACCTTTTTTTGTGTTCTGGTTTCTAATGATTGTGAATTGAGGTCCATAGAAGAAGACCTTTAACAACACTGCTGTTAGTTTAAAAATAAACAAACAAACAAAAAACACCTGAGTAGGATCAGTGGCGGATTTAGCGGGGGGCGATTAGGGCGAACGCCCCCCCCTACACATACCGGCGCCGGGATAGACGGCCGGGTCCCGCCGCAGCAATCATCTGCGCAGCCGCGGCCAGGCAGCACATCCGGCCGTAAAGTACTTCCGCCCGGCGCCCGGCCCGACGAGCCGGGAGCAGCCGCAGCCAGCACTGTAGTGGAGCCTGGCGGCGGCTAGCAGCCAGCAGCATGCGCGATCCTGTCCTCTCACCCTGACCACTACACCTGCTCTTTTTACAATCAGCAGCATGTACTCCCCTCTCTGCCTTACCCAGGTAAGTGGCCTCAGATCTGGGCACCTGGCTGGCACTGTACAGTACAGGTCACAGAGCTGCGGGGTGACCCCTAATATCTGTTGTAATACACATGTTACTATTGGTATATGGATAATATGGTATATAGAGCACGCTGGGATAAAGTCAGGGGAAGGGTCATTGCTGGGTGCGTCACTGTGATATGAGCAGCTCGCATCCCGCGATGTATGACGGAAAGTGAGATAACAACTCAGTTCTAGGAATGAGACATCGCTCCCCGGATAAGTCTTATCTGCTCTGACAGGCTGCGCCCTGTGCAGAGAGGCTTCTTCTGTATCACCCTCTCCCTGCACATAGTAGTGATGAGGCGAGCCCCCCTTCCGCAGGGGATTTTACTTTGTTTTACCCAGATCCCTGCTGCTTGAGATAATTCTCCCAACTGGATCTGCTTACTAGGAAAGAGTTTCCATATAGAGAAAAAAATGCACACATTATGATGTATGTATATATATATATATATATATATTTGTGTGTGTGTGACTGTGTGTGTGTGTTCCCAGATGGACCATTAAAATCAAGGTCGTTATTCCATTAAAGAGTATTGCTGTGGCAGAGACTCTAGTAATAGTGTGTAGTGAAGTTGCAGTGTGTTGAATCCCAGCACTGCAACTACTCGGGGCAGATCCACGCATGTGCTCATGATAGCCGGATACCGCAGGTCCGCAGATGACCAGTACCCAGCGTCACCCCCTCACCCCAGTGGGGACCCCGCACCATGAACATCACCAGGTGCTGTGGGCCTTCATGCTGGCTGCGGCCAAGTGGCTGGTGCGGCCGGAGGAGAAGAGCATGGCTGGCTCCCGGGATGGTGGGGTAAGCCGAGGCCCAACCTCCTAGCAGCACAGAGATGCTCGACCCCTGGGACTGTTCTCTGTGTCGGGCTCGAGTGATGTCCTGCTGGTAAGGTAATCTCTTTTAAGTGGGAGGGGCATAACTAAGTGGGAGGAGTAAGAGTAGAGAGGGGAGGAGTTAGTATAAATGTTTAATCCGCCCCCCCCTAAAACTAAAGTCTAGATCCGCCACTGAGTAGGATATAGGATTGCCTTTGACTATTAAATGCAGGGTATCTCTACATATCATGTACGGTACTTATGGTTTTGTATTTTATTTTATCATAATTCCACTAGAAATGATTTTATTGGTTAGATTTAACCTTTAAAAACAGAACCATCATGAAGTTCATCCCAGGAATAATAATCCTAGACAATAAACTCTTATCCTGGCCCCAGATAATGTTCCCTCTCTCCCAGCTATGACTATGACTACTGTTAGTTATCACAGTTTTTAACAAGTGATTGCAGTAGCAAATACATTGTGACCAGACGAGTAAGGTTACATACTTTCTTTGCCATGTTCCTTTTTTAGGGTCATATTCATCATCAAAAGCCGGATGGCCACCAATTATTAAATATTCAATTCACTACGAGTTGCACAAGTGAATGCTTAATCACCATAGCAATTTAGTATTGCTCCAGCAATCAGAATCAGAATACTAGGTGGCCCCATCTGGCCCTTAGTGGCACCGAAAGGGTGGGCAGGTAAACTTTAACCAGATCCAGGCCTTTTGAAGGGGTCCTGGATCCTGCTGCCCTCCTTCCTGCTGTAGGCAGTGGCAAATTTCCCATTAAGAACATGAGGCATGTGCCTAGGAGCGTCACTTGTTTGGGGGCGGCACTTGGATGCTTGTGTTGGTACTTTCAGCCCAAAATGTACTAGTAACTGCTAAATACTTTCACTGTACTGCACCATGTGCCATCTTGGTGATCATTACTGTCATGCTTAGGGTTTCCCTCACCCCTAAATTCACCCCTGGTTGTAGGCAGAGGCACCAGGAGCTTCTGTCTGTGTGCTGCACTGTGGATAGAGGCAGCTGCTGCAGCGGTCACTCCTCTCTCTCCCCACATGCCGCATGATGTGCGGGTGCGATTGCACCCCCCCCACCTGCTACCCACGACACCCACGCCCACCTGCTCCCATGCCAGCACCCTACCCTTCAGCGCCTGCGGGCACTTCGTCGCAGCACAATTACTAATATTTTGAACATTTCATAAGGAGGCGGGCTAGCTGCATCTCTCTGCATTGGCCATGCCCCCCATTACCTGGGTTGGCACCACTGTCGGCACCCCTGCAGGCCCTTAATATAATGAACGTGCCTGTTACTCAGAACTTGTATGCATGTGTAACGGGTCCATATCAGATGATGAATAGGTTCCCTAGTCCTCTGCTAGTCACCATGGTAACCTCAGATAAAGAATACAAGATGACATGCATGGTATTTCTCACCACATATATGAAGGGATGTGGAGGAGAAATGTTGGAAAGCAGCCTCAGCAGCATAGAAGGGCAGTAAGTCTACAGCTAGTGCTGTCCTCACAATAATGTCATGTAGTGATCTATACACATTCTGAATGCATTTATATATCTTGAGGAGAACAATGAGAACAACTGCACCATCAGAATTATGTGCAACAGTTAAAGTGGTCATTCAAAGAGAATATTAATTTTGTGTACTTGCAGGAAACATAATCACAGACACTGTTTATTGCATTCTCAGCCTAAGCATATTTGGCACAATATCTTGCGAGCAGAGAGGCAGAATGGAGGAGGGAAGGGACCGTCTGACAAATCTGCCTACAGTAACATGTTTACACAAATGTAACAGATTCACCCAGCAATTACAGTATGAGCATATACACCAGTTAGGAGGCATATATTTTTGTGACTGCTACAGGGCAGTTGCAATACAGAATAAAGGTGATGATGATAAATGGCAATATTACCTAATCAGATGATCGGATGACTGCGGAAGCACCTCTACAGCTGATCCCACTGCATTTCTAAATCACTTGCAGTCACAGCTTGTACATGTATGGCAGTGTCCTTTATTTACACGTGTTTCACTATCAAGCAAATGGGATGTGCAGTAGTTGGCCTCTAGTTGGTTAGGATACCAGCATTCAGAAGACCTGCGCCAGAAAACAGACACTGCTGAGAATTAGGGTTAGGCACTAGGGCAGGGGCAAATTGAGAGAGGAGGGGGTCTGTGTGCAGACTCCAGGGGTGAATTTACTAAGATGGGAGTTCTATTTTAGATGTGATGTTGCCCATAGAAACTAATCAGATTCCAGGTATTATCTTCTAGAAGGTGCTAGATAAATGAGAAGTAGATTCCCATCTTAAATAGAACTCCCATCTTAGTAAATTTACCCCCAGGTGGGTCCCCTCCTCTCCATGGCGCTGTGGGCTCCGGCATTATGCCGGAGTCTACTGCACATGCGCAGGTCTCCGGATAGACAAAATTCATACTGCGCATGCACTGCAGTTATTTTGGAAGTCATTTTTTTTGCCGCGACGGCTACGGCTGCAGCGTCCAGCGCTGGACTCCGGATAGGTGAGTATTAACATATGGGTGCAATGTGGGGCCCTCTAGGGTTAGGTTGCTGGAGGGGAGGGTTCCATTTATGCTGCAGGTAGGAGGGGTTAGGTGGAGGGGTAGATTTAGCATACTTACTAACAAGTGTCAGGATTGTGACACTCGGGATGCCGCTGTTGGGATTCTAACTGATGGTATCCTGTTCCCAACCCAAGCAAATGTCCAAAAACAACTTCAGTATATTTAGCAGATTACATTGTAATTATATTTTGCTAAATTTATGCAGTTGTGTTTTTTGCATATATTGTCACTTAAATCTATTCTTGCAAACAAATCCCATCATTTTGTATTTTAAGCTTTGCCTTCAGCTACAGTTTATCTAAAAAATGTTTTTATCTGCGAACAGAAAAAAAGGTGGAGGGGCCATGAATCAGTAACTTGCTTAGGGCCCCATGAGATAACAGTTGGGTTCTGATGAGATACAGTATGTTGCAGACCAACAGGCATTTACATATATTGCAGGTGGTGATGATTTAAAACCTTAAGAGGGAGATGTATCAATCTTTAGAGACAGATAAAATGGAGAAGAATAAAGTACCAACCAATCGTCTTCTGTCATTTTTCTAGTACAGTCTGGAAAATGACAGAAGCCGATTGGTTGGTACTTTATCTCTCTCTACCTTATCTGTCTCCAAGGCTTGAAACATCTCACACAAAGTGATTTAAGCTCTTTTTTTTAACTAACAATTTGTGAAGTGGTTGTAAAAGATTATGGGGGGGAGAATTTAGTTTACCCAATAATTTTTTGGGCACAAAACTAAATGAACTTTTTTGCAATTTTTAGCTTCATTTAGAGCCCATTTTTTGCACCCGAAAAATGTTCTGTTTTTGGAAATAAACACATAAATTCCATGATAAGCTCATGGACATATGTTGATGTTTTTTACGCTACAGGCTTCCCAGAAAAATGATCAGGGATTTTATTTCTGCTGAGATTCAAAAAAAAAATACCCAATAAGTGCTGTCGGTGACCGCGCTTTGGGGCTAATTGAATAGCCCTAGGGGTCAATTAGTCTGCAGTAAATTATTGCATCTATTGAATTCCTCCCTATATTGCAATAATGGAGTGTTCATGTACAAGGGTTAATATGAATCAATTCATAATAGCAAGTAGTGTATAATAACTAACAAGCCTAATTGGGGCTACATGCACCTTTCTGTTCTGTGTTTAAGTGCAAATATCCTGATGTAAATAAGAATTTACTCACCGGTAATTCTATTTCTCGTAGTCCGTAGTGGATGCTGGGAACTCCGTAAGGACCATGGGGAATAGCGGGCTCCGAAGGAGGCTGGGCACTCTAGAAAGATTTATGACTACCTGGTGTGCACTGGCTCCTCCCACTATGACCCTCCTCCAAGCCTCAGTTAGGACACTGTGCCCGACAAGCTGACATATTAAGGAAGGATTTAGAATCCCGGGTAAGACTCTTACCAGCCACACCAATCACACCGTACAACTCGTGATACTATATCCAGTTTGACAGTATGAAAACAACTGAGCCTCTCAACAAATGGCTCAACAATAACCCTTTAGTTAACAATAACTATTTACAAGTATTGCAGACAATCCGCACTTGGGATGGGCGCCCAGCATCCACTACGGACTACGAGAAATAGAATTACCGGTGAGTAAATTCTTATTTTCTCTGACGTCCTAGTGGATGCTGGGAACTCCGAAAGGACCATGGGGATTATACCAAAGCTCCCAAACGGGCGGGAGAGTGCGGATGACTCTGTAGCACCGAATGAGAGAACTCCAGGTCCTCCTCAGCCAGGGTATCAAATTTGTAGAATTTTGCAAACGTGTTTGCCCCTGACCAAGTAGCTGCTCGGCAAAGTTGTAAAGCCGAGACCCCTCGGGCAGCCGCCCAAGAAGAGCCCACCTTCCTTGTGGAATGGGCATTTACAGATTTTGGCTGTGGTATGCCTGCCACAGAATGTGCAAGCTGAATTGTACTACAAATCCAGCGAGCAATAGACTGCTTAGAAGCAGGAGCACCCAGCTTGTTGGGTGCATACAGGATAAACAGCGAGTCAGATTTTCTGACTCCAGCCGTCCTGGAAACATATATTTTCAGGGCCCTGACAACGTCTAGCAACTTGGAGTCCTCCAATTCACTAGTAGCCGCCGGCACCACAATAGGCTGGTTCAGGTGAAACGCTGACGCCACCTTAGGGAGAAATTGGGGACGAGTCCTCAACTCTGCCCTATCCATATGGAAAATCAGATAAGGGCTTTTACATGATAAAGCCGCCAATTCTGACACTCGCCTGGCTGAAGCCAAGGCTAATAATATGACCACTTTCCACGTGAGATATTTCAGATCCACGGTTTTTAGTGGCTCAAACCAATGTGATTTTAAGAAACTCAACATCACGTTGAGATCCCAAGGTGCCACAGGAGGCACAAACGGGGGCTGAATATGCAGCACTCCTTTCACAAATGTCTGAACTTCAGGTACTGAAGCTAGTTCTTTTTGAAAGAAAATCGACAGAGCCGAGATCTGTACTTTAATGGAGCCTAGTTTTAGGCCCATATCTACTCCTGCTTGCAGGAAATGCAGAAATCGACCTAGTTGAAATTCCTCTGTTGGGGCCTTATTGGCCTCGCACCATGCAACATATTTCCGCCATATGCGGTGATAATGCGTTGCCGTAACATCTTTCCTGGCCTTAATAAGCGTAGGAATGACTTCTTCCGGAATACCCTTTTCCTTTAGGATCCGGTGTTCAACCGCCATGCCGTCAAACGCAGCCGCGGTAAGTCTTGGAACAGACAGGGCCCCTGCTGTATCAGGTCCTGTCTGAGCGGTAGAGGCCACGGGTCCTCTGAGAGCATCTCTTGAAGTTCCTGGTACCACGCTCGTCTTGGCCAATCCGGAACCACGAGAATTGTGTTTACTCCTCGCTTTCTTATTATTCTCAATACCTTTGGAATAAGAGGCAGAGGAGGGAACACATAAACCGACTGGTACACCCACGGTGTCACTAGAGCATCCACAGCTATCGCCTGAGGGTCCCTTGACCTGGCGCAATATCTTTTTAACTTTTTGTTGAGACGGGACGCCATCATGTCCACCTGTGGTTTTTCCCAACGGTTTACCAGCATCTGGAAGACTTCTGGATGAAGTCCCCACTCTCCCGGGTGGAGGTCGTGTCTGCTGAGGAAGTCTGCTTCCCAGTTGTCCACTCCCGGAATGAACACTGCTGACAGTGCTAGTACATGATTCTCCGCCCATCGGAGAATTCTTGTGGCTTCTGCCATCGCCATCCTGCTTCTTGTGCCGCCCTGTCGATTTACATGGGCGACTGCCGTGATGTTGTCTGACTGGATCAGCACCGGCTGGTGTAGGAGCAGGGATCTTGCTTGACTTAGGGCATTGTAGATGGCCCTTAGTTCCAGAATATTTATGTGAAGGGAAGTCTCCTGACGCGACCATAGTCCTTGGAAGTTTCTTCCCTGTATGACTGCCCCCCAGCCTCGAAGGCTGGCATCCGTGGTCACCAGGACCCAGTCCTGTATGCCGAACCTGCGGCCCTCTAGAAGATGGGCACTCTGCAGCCACCACAGTAGAGACACCCTGGTTCTTGGAGACAGGGTTATTAAGCGATGCATCTGAAGATGCGATCCGGACCACTGGTCCAACAGGTCCCACTGAAAGATTCTGGCATGGAACCTGCCGAAGGGAATTGCTTCGTAAGAAGCCACCATCTTTCCCAGGACCCGTGTGCAGCGATGCACTGATACCTGTTTTGGTTTCAGGAGGTCTCTGACTAGAGATGACAACTCCCTGGCTTTCTCCTCCGGGAGAAACACTTTCTTCTGGACTGTATCCAGAATCATACCCAGGAACAGTAGGCGTGTCGTCGGAACCAGCTGTGACTTTGGGATATTCAGAATCCAGCCGTGCTGGTGCAGCACCTCCTGAGATAGTGCTACTCCCACCAACAACTGTTCCTTGGACCTCGCTTTTATTAGAAGATCGTCCAAGTACGGGATAATTAAAACTCCCTTTTTTCGAAGGAGTATCATCATTTCCGCCATAACCTTGGTAAATACCCTCGGTGCCGTGGACAGGCCAAACGGAAGCGTCTGGAATTGGTAATGGCAATCCTGTACCACAAATCTGAGGTACTCCTGGTGAGGATGGTAAATGGGGACATGCAAGTAAGCATCCTTGATGTCCAGGGATACCATGTAATCCCCCTCGTCCAGGCTTGCAATAACCGCCCTGAGCGATTCCATCTTGAACTTGAATTTTTTTATATACGTGTTCAAGGATTTTAAATTTAAAATGGGTCTCACCGAACCGTCCGGTTTCGGTACCACAAATAGTGTGGAATAATAACCCCGGCCTTGTTGAAGTAGGGGTACCTTGATTATCACCTGCTGGGAATACAGCTTGTGAATTGCCGCTAGCACCGCCTCCCTGTCTGAGGGAGCAATCGGCAAGGCAGATTTTAGGAACCGGTGGGGTGGGGACGCCTCGAATTCCAGTTTGTACCCCTGAGATACTATTTGCAGGATCCAGGGATCCACCTGTGAGCGAGCCCACTGATCGCTGAAATTCTTGAGGCGATCCCCCACCGTACCTGGCTCCGCCTGTGGAGCCCCACCGTCATGCGGCGGACTTGGAAGAAGAAGCGGGGGAGGACTTTTGCTCCTGGGAACCTGCTGTTTGTTGCAGCCTTTTTCCCCTACCTCTGCCTCTGGACAGAAAGGACCCGCCTTTTCCACGCCTGTTTTTCTGGGTCCGAAAGGACTGAACCTGATAAAACGGCGCCTTCTTAGGCTGTGAGGGGACATGGGGTAAAAATGCTGACTTCCCAGACGTTGCTGTGGAAACTAGGTCCGAGAGACCATCCCCAAATAATTCCTCACCCTTATATGGCAACACTTCCATGTGCTTTTTAGAATCTGCATCTCCTGTCCACTGGCGAGTCCATAAGCCTCTCCTAGCAGAAATGGACAATGCACTTACTTTAGATGCCAGTCGGCAGATTTCCCTCTGTGCATCTCTCATATATAAGACTGAGTCTTTTATATGGTCTATGGTTAACAGGATCGTGTCTCTGTCTAATGTGTCAATATTTTCTGACAGTTTATCTGACCACGCAGCGGCAGCACTGCACATCCAAGCTGACGCAATAGCTGGCCTAAGTATAATGCCTGAGTGTGTATATACAGACTTCAGGATCGCCTCCTGCTTTCTATCAGCAGGTTCCTTGAGGGCGGCCGTATCCGGAGACGGTAGTGCCACCTTTTTAGACAAACGTGTGAGCGCTTTATCCACCCTGGGGGGTGTTTCCCAACGTGACCTATCCTCTGGCGGGAAAGGGAACGCCATTAGTACCTTCTTAGGAATTACCAATTTTTTATCAGGGAAAGCCCACGCTTCTTCACACACTTCATTTAATTCATCTGATGGGGGAAAAACTACGGGTAGTTTTTTCTCTCCAAACATAATACCCTTTTTAGTGGTACCTGTAGTTATATCAGAAATGTGTAACACCTCTTTCATTGCCTCAATCATGCAGTGAATGGCCTTAGTGGGCATCAGGTTAGACTCATCGTCGTCGACACTGGTGTCAGTATCAGTGTCGACATCTGGGTCTGCTTGCGGTAGCGGGCGTTTTAGAGCCCCTGACGACCCATGCGACGCCTGGGCAGGCACAAGCTGAGAAGTCGGCTGTCCCACATTTGGCATGTCGTCAATTTTCTTATGTAAGGAGTCTATACGTGCACTCATTACTTTCCATAAGCTCATCCACTCAGGTGTCTGCCCCGCAGGGGGTGACATCCCTTCTAAAGGCATCTGCTCCGCCTCCACATCATTATCCTCATCCAACATGTCGACACAGCCGTACCGACACACCGCACACACACAAGGAATGCTCCGAATGAGGACAGGACCCACAAAAGCCCTTTGGGGGGACAGAGTGAGAGTATGCCAGCACACACCAGAGCGCTATATAATGCAGGGACTAACTGAGTTATGTCCCCTATAGCTGCTTTTTCTATATATTATATACTGCGCCTAAATTTAGTGCCCCTCCTCTCTGTTTTTACCCTGTTCTGTAGTGTAGACTGCAGGGGAGAGCCAGGGAGCTTCCTTCCAGCGGATCTGTGAAGGAGAAATGGCGCCAGTGTGCTGTGAGAGATAGCTCCGCCCCTTTTCCGTGGACTATTCTCCCGCTTTTTTCCATATTCTGGCAGGGGTATTTTCCACATATATAGCCTCTGGGACTATATATTGTGGAATTTTTGCCAGCCAAGGTGTTATTGCTTCTCAGGGCGCCCCCCCCCCAGCGCCCTGCACCCTCAGTGACCGGAGTATGAAGTGTGTATGAGGAGCAATGGCGCACAGCTGCAGTGCTGTGCGCTACCTTGGTGAACACTGATGTCTTCTGCCGCCGTTTTTCCGGACCTCTTCTTGCTTCTGGCTCTGTAAGGGGGACGGCGGCGCGGCTCCGGGACCGAACACCAAGGACTGGGCCTGCGGTTGATCCCTCTGGAGCTAATGGTGTCCAGTAGCCTAAGAAGCCCAATCCAGCTGCAAGCAGGCGAGTTCGCTTCTTCTCCCCTTAGTCCCTCGCTGCAGTGAGCCTGTTGCCAGCAGGTCTCACTGAAAATTGAAAAACCTAAATCTATACTTTCTTTCTAAGGGCTCAGGAGAGCCCCTAGTGTGCATCCAACCTCGGCCGGGCACAAAATCTAACTGAGGCTTGGAGGAGGGTCATAGTGGGAGGAGCCAGTGCACACCAGGTAGTCATAAATCTTTCTAGAGTGCCCAGCCTCCTTCGGAGCCCGCTATTCCCCATGGTCATTACGGAGTTCCCAGCATCCACTAGGACGTCAGAGAAAATATGATAGGATGCGGTTATGTGAACGGTAGTCACAATACTGACGCCGAGATCCCAGCATCTGAAAATCCTGCTGGTAGGTATGCTGGACAACAGGGACTAATTGTGACAACATATGCTAATTTTTCCTCATTGGTTTTATATGTTACATATGATGCTGCTGCAAAGCTAAACACATCTCAAAAGATTGGCAAAAGAAACATTACTTTTACATACACTAAATTGCATTAAATTAACACC
The DNA here is from genome assembly GCF_028390025.1 of Pseudophryne corroboree. Taxonomy (NCBI): domain Eukaryota; kingdom Metazoa; phylum Chordata; class Amphibia; order Anura; family Myobatrachidae; genus Pseudophryne; species Pseudophryne corroboree. The sequence continues at coordinate 471,416,260 of NC_086449.1, forward strand.
CAACTATGCGCCTGGCACACTGCTTTAAACAATAGCGAACTGTTTAATGTACTGCTTGCTTCTTTTTTATTCATATTTCAGATATAAATGAATTCCAGAGATGTAAAGTTTTGTGTTTTGTTCTGGGTTTTTTTTTAAACTGGAAACTGAAACAGAGAAAATAATTCCCGTTCTGTGTGATCAAGATACACATGCATGAATATTTCATTCTTTTTCCCAGGGCTTTAACTCTGTGAACTATTTTATATTTCATATTAACTTTTGCTGAGTTCTTGCCAAGCTCTCAATAGCACATATTGGTATACAGCACCTTAGGTGTTTTAATCTTGCACTAGGAGCTGTCAGAATTTGGAATATAGAACAACAGACTAAAAGCTCAAGAGGCAGCCTGTGAATAGAAAGGAATGGAATTTGCTAGTCAGTATTCTAAACTGGAAACAAGAGCTTTAATGAACTCGTGTCAAAGTAATTCAGAAATTAAATATAGTATTATAGCTCTTTGTTGTGAGAAATTATTTTACAATTAACAATACAAATGTTACTTTCCAGTATATAATTTGTACTTTGATAGAAAAAGAGAACTGTTTATGGTTAGAATTTAAAAGTGACTCACTGTAAGCATTTACCATCATAATATTATACTCCCTTGATTTTCACTTAGTGCACATCAAATCATCTAGGAAAGTTAAGTGTACATGACTGATTCACAGCATCCTCTCTAATGACTGGTAATGTCCACTGGAACAAATAAACAGCTATTCACCAGACAGAGTAATTTATTGCTTACAGTCATTGCTTCCAAGTTCTGTTAAGGGGGGTACACACGAAGAGATCCGTGTTTAAAATCTAAGCAATCTGACTAGATTGCTTAGAGTTTAAGCACGGATCTGCCGTGTGTATGCCCCCCCAGCGATAGGGCCGCGCATCGCCATCGCTCAATCTAGCAGGTCGCTCACTTCAGCGCTGTGTGAAGTGAGCGGCCCCCCATCACCCCCCCCCCCCCCCCCCCTCGCTCACCACATCACGCTAAGCGGGGGGAGAGATGTGTGCTGAGCGGTCTGTGTTAACATTGTTTTTGAATTTAATGCTTTTTATAATCCCATATATCACTACATTTATCTAACTTTTATACATTAAGTGACGCATTACTATTTATAACACTTCTTTTTAATACAAAGGTGTGTTGCTCATTTTTAAATCACCATTTTTTATCAATGGAGGACACAAATTATCTGTAATTAATGGAGGACACAAATTGTCTGTTTTCAATAAATTTTTTAAATAAATACTGACATCGAGACCCACAGCACCATCCTTGATGAAGGGCTACGGCCAGAAACGCGTTTGAGTGTGCATACCAGCAAGCGGCAACAGGAGATTGAGGGAGGTGTAGCACAGCAAAAAGTGTTCCCCAGCACGGAGGGCAGAGGTGGCTAGCCGAAGCTCTGCATGGAGGAAGGTAGGCAGAATTAGGGAAAGCTTAGTTTAGTGAGTGGACCCGCTGCAGCTTCGGCCGCGGCTCAGCCTAATTAAACACCCGGCACAGCCTCAAACACCCCAGATACCTTCAGTGAAAGTCCTTTACAAATTCTTTCAGGAGCTTAAACATTAATAAAAAATGTTAAACCCCCCCCTTTTTTCACAGGTAATGCGTTTACTATAAGCGCTCTGCACTTAATTTTAATTCATTATTTATTCTATCAGAGCAGCTACTAATCCACCACAGCGCAGTTCCACAAATTTTTACTATTATGGTTCTAAACATAATCACGTCTACTTTCACAATAAGGAAGGAGGGGTGGAGGGGGGGGGGATTTAATTGATTGAGAGACATTATTGCACTCATTCAGATTTTTAAGCACCCCAAAAACGTGATGACCTATAGTATGTGACTGCTTAAGTTTATCTAGTGGTAGTTCCAGCCCTATGTGCACTTGCCAAATTTCTTACTAAAAGACCACAATCTTTAGGTAATTCTATGCATGACACAAAAACCAATTGCTTCTAGTGGGAATGGGGGCCTCCTCATCATTGAAAAAGGACACTTAAGTTGAATGCAATCTAATATTTAAAGCAGTTACCTAATTCAGCTTTTTTTCAGTGCATAAGAGACATGTAATGACCTGTCAAAAGATGAAAAGATGTACATGGAGCGGTTTATATTTTCTCATATGTGCTCTCAAAAAGGTATAGTAAATGAGTTTGTGCCAATACAACAATTTTTTTTTGTTTCTTTGTTTGCCAAAATGATAGACATTGTACAAATCATGGGTATATCAGAGAATATTGAAGGTTATGTTTGTTTGATGTTCTGTTATACATGGCTGAGTCAAATTATTATGACCACCTCCTACATTTGGCATCACCAGCTTGTAGCCCATGAAGTACGTCACTTGTCGTGCTTGGCTTGGTGGGTATAAAATGTCTGCACACATATCACTCATAGCTGTCATGGGTTAAAGGGGCAATTTATCTGAGTTGCAAAAAGGGATGAAATTTATCTGAGTTTCAAAAACGGATGATTATTGGCTTTCAGGCCAAAGGTGGCAGTATTTCTGAAACAGCGCAGTTTGTGAACTGTTAGCGTGCTGCTGCATTGAAGGTGTATTGTGACTGGACAAATGTCACCATTGCAAATAACCAACATGGAAACTGTGGAGCACCACGTGTCATCGCTGTGAGAGGTGAACATTAGCTTCTGAGGTGCGTGAGGGCTGACTGACACACTACAATGGAGCAGCTCACTGTCTAAATGAACCTGGAGGCTACCAGAAGTGTGTTTAAAATGACAGTTTAGCAAATCTTGCTGCGTATGGGCCTTTGAAGCAAATGGGTGGTCACTGCACCTAGCTGGTGGTCATAATAACGTGACCATGTAATTTTGCCCACACAGATAAATAGGAGTTTCAATCACACTCAGGCTGAGGGGGGAAGGGGGAGGGGTGTAGTTTCATTACTGTGTATATTCATGATGATATCCCTAGAGCAGGAAAAGCAATTATCTGAACAGGAGATGGGTAAACAAAATATCATTCCACCATGACAACATATAGACCACTTGGAGCTGGTAATATTGTACATGAAAGCCATCCTTGGGCACCAAAACAGCAGGGGTATTCAAACAGTATTTTGACTAAAAGTTGGTACAGACATCAGAGCCGGCCCTAGCCAATATGATGCCCTAGGCAAGATTTTGGCTGGTGCCCCCTAGCACCACCGCTGGTTCCGCCTCTGACCTAGCACCTCTTTCCCAGCACCATCACCCCTCATCTATAGCAGTCCTTATTTTGGGGTTTGTACCTCCTATATTTTAAATAGGAACAGTACGCACATTTGGCGCACAGCCCAAAAAGGGGTGTGTTTTTGCTGGCAAGGGGCATGGCCACACAAAAGTAACCCCAATTCCAATTACACCACACAGTACTGCACTTTATTCACATTTGATCATGCGATAGTGTCCATAATTCATATTACATCCCACAGTAGTATCACTTTACCTTATAAACGTTACTCCTCACAGTAGAGCCCCTTATTCACATTACATCACACTGAATTTCTTCTTATTCACATTACACCACACCCTATTACTCTTTATTCACATTAGACGACACAGTAGTGCCCTTTCTATACGCAACGCCACATAGTAGAGCACCTTATACACATAATGTCACACAGTAATGCCCCTTACACATATGAGACACATTATTAATGTCCTTATAAACATAATGCGCCTTAGACATTATGACAACCTTTATTAATGCCCTTTTACACGTAATGTCCCTTACACATATGCCGAACATTATTAATGCCCTTATACACATAATGACACACATAGTGCCCCCTACACATTTGCTGCACATTATTAGTGCCCCTATACACATAATGACACACATACAGTAGTACCCTGTTACAAATATGCCGCACATTATTAATGCCCTTATACACATAATGACACACATAGTGCCCCCTACACATTTGCTGCACATTATTAATGCATTTCTCTGACGTCCTAGTGGATGCTGGGGACTCCGTAAGGACCATGGGGAATAGACGGCTCTGCAGGAGACTGGGCACATCTAAGAAAGATTTAGGACTATCTGGTGTGCACTGGCTCCTCCCCCTATGACCCTCCTCCAAGCCTCAGTTAGATTTCTGTGCCCGGCTGAGCTGGATGCACACTAGGGGCTCTCCTGAGCTCATAGAAGAAAGTATAGTTTAGGTTTTTTATTTTCAGTGAGACCTGCTGGCAACAGGCTCACTGCAACGAGGGACTAAGGGGAGAAGAAGCGAACCTACCTAAGTGGTGGTAGCTTGGGCTTCTTAGGCTACTGGACACCATTAGCTCCAGAGGGATCGAACACAGGACCCGACCTCGTCGTCCGTTCCCGGAGCCGCGCCGCCGTCCCCCTTACAGAGCCAGAAACATGAAGGTGGTCCGGAAAATCGGCGGCTGAAGACTTCTGTCTTCTCCAAGGTAGCGCACAGCACTGCAGCTGTGCGCCATTGCTCCTCATGCACACCACACACTGCGGTCACTGATGGGTGCAGGGCGCTGGGGGGGGGGGGCGCCCTGAGCAGCAATAATAACACCTTGGCTGGCAAAACTGACACCATATATAGCCCCAGAGGCTATATAGGTGTATATTAACCCCTGCCAGAAACGATAAAATAGCGGGAGAAAGCCCGCCGAAAAAGGGGCGGAGCCAACTCCCTCAGCACACTGGCGCCATTATTCCCTCACAGCTTCGCTGGAAGGAAGCTCCCTGGCTCTCCCCTGCAGTCCTGCACTACAGAAAGGGTAAAAAAGAGAGGGGGGGCACAATTTAGGCGCAGTATATATATATTATAGGCAGCTATAGGGGAAAACACTCTGTATAGTGATATCCCTGTGTTATATAGCGCCCTGGTGTGTGCTGGCATACTCTCCCTCTGTCTCCCCAAAGGGCTTTGTGGGGTCCTGTCCTCTGTAAGAGCATTCCCTGTGTGTCTGCTGTGTGTCGGTACTGCTGTGTCGACATGTATGATGAGGATAATGATGTGGAGGCGGAGCAAATGCCTGTGAATGTGATGTCACCCCCTGCGGGGTCGACACCAGTGTGGATGGACTTATGGAAGGAATTACGTGACAGTGTCAGCTCCTTACATAAAAGGTTTGACGACATAGGACAGCCGGCTACTCAGCTTGTGCCTGTCCAAGCGTCTCAAATGTCATCAGGGGCTATAAAACGCCCGCTACCTCAGATGACAGATACAGATGTCGACACGGATACCGACTCCAGTGTCGACGATGATGAGACGAGTGTACCCTCCAATAGATCCACCCGTTATATGATTGAGGCTATGAAAAATGTTTTACACATTTCTGATGATACCCCAGGTACCACAAAAAAGGGTATTATGTTTGGTGAGAAAAAACTACCAGTAGTTTTTCCTGCATCTGACGAATTAAATGAGGTGTGTGAGGAAGCGTGGTCTTCCCCAGATAAGAAATTGATCATTTCTAAACGGTTAATGGCTGCGTACCCTTTCCCGCCAGAGGATAGGTCACGCTGGGAAACACCCCCTAGGGTAGATAAAGCATTGACACGCTTATCAAAGAAGGTGGCACTACCGTCTCCGGATACGGCCGCCCTAAAAGAACCGGCTGATAGAAAGCTGGAAAGTACCCTAAAAGCTATATACACACACAGTGGCATTATATTGAGACCCGCTATTGCATCAGCTTGGATGTGCAGTGCTGCTGCTGCGTGGTCAGACTCCCTGTCGGAAAACATTGATACCATGGATAGGGACAATATTTTGCTAACGATTGACCATATATAAGACGCGGTCTTATACATGCGTGATGCACAGAGGGATATTTGCCGGCTGGCATAAAAAATAAGCGCTATGTCCATTGCCGCCAGACGGGGGTTATGGACTAGGCAATGGTCAGGTGATGCCGACTCCAAGCGGCACATGGAAGTTTTACCCTATAAAGGGTCGGAACTTTTTGGGGAAGGTCTTTCAGACCTCGTTTCCACAGCTACTGCTGGGAAATCGACTTTTTTGCCACAGGCTACCCCACAGCAAAAGAAAGCACCGTATTATCAGGTACAGTCCTTTCGGCCCCAGAAAAATAAGCGGGCTAGAGGCTCATCCTTTCTGCCGAGGGGCAGAGGAAGGGGGAAAAAGCTGCAGCACACAGCTAGTTCCCAGGAGCAGAAGTCCTCCCCTGCGTCCGGTAAGTCCACAGCATGACGCTGGGGCTGCTCAGGTGGAATCGGGAACGGTGGGGGCACGTCTCAGGTTTTTCAGCACACAGTGGGCTCTCTCACAAGTGGATCCCTGGGTCCTTCAAGTAGTATCTCAGGGGTACAGGCTGGAATTCGAGACGTCTCCCCCCCGCCGTTTCCTAAAATCTGCCTTGCCGGCAACTCCCTCTGCCAGGGAGGCAGTGTTGGTGGCTATTCAAAAACTGTATTCACAGAAAGTGATCGTCAAGGTACCCCTCCTTCAGCAAGGAAAGGGTTACTACTCCACAATGTTTGTGGTACCGAAACCGGACGGTTCGGTGAGACCCATCTTAAATTTAAAAACCTTGAACACTTATATCAAAAGGTTCAAGTTCAAGATGGAATCGCTCAGGGCGGTTATTGCGAGCCTGGAGGAGGGGGATTACATGGTATCCCTGGACATCAAGGATGCGTACCTGCATGTCCCCATTTACTCTCCGCACCAGGAGTACCTCAGATTTGTGGTACAGGACTGTCACTATCAGTTCCAGACGCTGCCGTTCGGGTTATCCACGGCACCGAGGGTCTTTACCAAGGTAATGGCCGAAATGATGATACTCCTTCGCAAGAAGGGAGTTTTAATTATCCCGTACTTGGACGATCTCCTGATAAAGGCGAGGTCCAAAGAACAGTTGATAGTGGGGGTGGCACTTTCTCAGGAAGTGCTACAACAGCACGGCTGGATTCTAAACATTCCAAAGTCACAGCTGGTCCCGACGACACGTCTTCTGTTCCTGGGAATGATTCTGGACACAGACCAGAAAAGAGTGTTTCTTCCACTGGAAAAAGCCGAGGAATTGTCATCTCTGGTCAGAGACATTCTAAAACCAGGAAAAGTGTCGGTACATCAATGCACACGAGTCCTGGGAAAAATGGTAGCTTCGTACGAAGCAATTCCATTCGGAAGGTTCCACGCAAGGACGTTCCAGTGGGACCTGTTGGACAAATGGTCCGGGTCCCATCTCCAGATACAACAGCGGATAACCCTGTCGGCCAGAACCAGGGTGTCGCTGCTGTGGTGGCTGCAGAGGGCTCATCTACTAGAGGGCCGCAGATTCGGAATACAGGACTGGGTCCTGGTGACCACGGATGCCAGCCTTCGGGGCTGGGGAGCAGTCACAAAGGGAAGAAATTTCCAAGGACTGTGGTCAAATCAGGAGATTTCTCTTCACATAAATATCCTGGAGCTAAGGGCAATTTACAATGCCCTAAGCCAGGCAAGACCCCTGCTTCAAAACCAGCCGGTACTGATCCAGTCAGACAACATCACGGCGGTCGCCCATGTAAACAGACAGGGCGGCACGAGAAGCAGGATGGCGATGGCAGAAGCCACAAGGATTCTCAGATGGGCAGAGAATCATGTGTTATCACTGACGGCAGTGTTCATTCCGGGAGTGGACAACTGGGAAGCAGACTTCCTCAGCAGGCACGACCTCCACCCTGGAGAATGGGGACTTCATCCAGAAGTCTTCCAAATGCTGGTCAACCGGTGGGAAAAACCACAGGTAGACATGATGGCGTCCCGCCTCAACAAGAAGTTGAAAAGATATTGCGCCCGGTCAAGAGACCCTCAGGCGATAGCGGTGGACGCTCTAGTGACACCATGGGTGTACCCAGAGCCGGCCATAGGCATAGGCAAACTAGGCAATTGCCTAGGGCATTTGATATGCCTAGGGGCATCAGCAGCTTCTGCTGATTAAAATGATATGCGGCATGCCTATGTGTGTAGCATTTCATATGCAGATACAGCCACAGTCTCACACAGTATATAGGCATGCTGCATATCATTTTAATCAGCAGAAGCTGCTTGTGCACCCTAGCCACATAGCAATGCAAATAAGATGCATTTTCATTAAAAAATGTGCCCAACGTTAGCATTGAGGCAAGATTTATGAGGACACATCTGTATTCAAGCAGAGGCAGAGATCACAGTGTTAGTGGCAGTGTGAGTGCTGTGCGCATGTGAGTGGGTTGGTTGTGCAGTAGTGTTCGGAATATGTGCAAGGAGCATTATGTGTGTCATGTAAAAAATAAGATTTTACTCACCGGTAAATCTATTTCTCGTAGTCCGTAGTGGATGCTGGGGACTCCGTAAGGACCATGGGGAATAGACGGCTCCGCAGGAGACTGGGCACATCTAAGAAAGATTTAGGACTATCTGGTGTGCACTGGCTCCTCCCCCTATGACCCTCCTCCAAGCCTCAGTTAGGAACTGTGCCCGGAAGAGCTGACACAATAAGGAAGGATTTTTGAATCCCGGGTAAGACTCATACCAGCCACACCAATCACACCATATAACACGTGATAGGAACCCCGGTTAACAGTATGATAACAAATGGAGCCTCTGAAGAGATGGCTCACAACAAAACCCGATTTTTGTAACAATAACTATGTACAGGTATTGCAGACAATCCGCACTTGGGATGGGCGCCCAGCATCCACTACGGACTACGAGAAATAGATTTACCGGTGAGTAAAATCTTATTTTCTCTGACGTCCTAGTGGATGCTGGGGACTCCGTAAGGACCATGGGGATTATACCAAAGCTCCCAAACGGGCGGGAGAGTGCGGATGACTCTGCAGCACCGAATGAGAGAATTCCAGGTCCTCCTCAGCCAGGGTATCAAATTTGTAGAATTTTGCAAACTTGTTTGCCCCCGACCAAGTAGCTGCTCGGCAAAGTTGTAAAGCCGAGACCCCTCGGGCAGCCGCCCAAGATGAGCCCACCTTCCGTGTGGAATGGGCTTTTACAGATTTAGGCTGCGGTAAGCCTACCGCAGAATGCGCCAGCTGAATAGTGCTACAAATCCAGCGCGCAATAGACTGCTTAGAAGCAGGAGCACCCAGCTTGGTGGGTGCATACAGGATAAACAGCGAGTCAGTCTTTCTGACTCCAGCCGTCCTGGAAATATAAATTTTTAGGGCCCTGACTACGTCCAGCAACTTGGAATCCTCCAAGTCCCTAGTAGCCGCAGGCAGCACAATAGGTTGGTTCAAGTGAAAAGCTGAGACCACCTTTGGGAGAAACTGAGGACGAGTCCTCAATTCTGCCCTATCCATATGGAAAATTAGATAAGGGCTTTTACAAGACAAAGCCGCCAATTCTGAAACCCGCCTGGCCGACGCCAAGGCCAACAGCATGACCACTTTCCACGTGAGATATTTTAAATCCACAGTCTTAAGTGGTTCGAACCAATGTGATTTCAGGAATACCAAAACCACATTGAGATCCCAAGGTGCCACTGGGGGCACAAAAGGAGGCTGAATATGCAGTACTCCTTTGACAAAAGTCTGAACTTCGGGCAGTGAAGCCAGTTCTTTTTGGAAGAAAATCGACAGAGCCGAAATCTGGACCTTTATGGACCCCAATTTGAGGCCCAACGTCACCCCTGCTTGCAGGAAGTGCAGGAATCGACCCAGTTGAAATTCCTCCGTTGGGGCCTTCATGGCCTCACACCAAGCAACATATTTTCGCCAAATGCGGTGATAATGTCTTGCGGTGACATCCTTCCTGGCTTTGATCAGGGTAGGGATGACTTCCTCCGGAATACCCATTTCCTTCAGGATCCAGTGTTCAACCGCCATGCCGTCAAACGCAGCCGCGGTAAGTCTTGGAACAGACAGGGTCCCTGCTGCAGCAGGTCTTGTCTGAACGGCAGAGGCCAAGGGTCCTCTGTAAGCATCTCTTGAAGTTCCGGGTACCAAGCTCTTCTTGGCCAATCCGGAACCACGAGTATGGTTTTCACTCCTCGCCTTCTTATTATTCTCAGTACCTTGGGTATGAGAGGTAGAGGAGGAAACACATAAACCGACTGGTACACCCATGGTGTCACTAGAGCGTCCACCGCTATCGCCTGAGGGTCTCTTGACCGGGCGCAATATCTTTTCAACTTCTTGTTGAGGCGGGACGCCATCATGTCTACCTGTGGTTTTTCCCACCGGTTGACCAGCATTTGGAAGACTTCTGGATGAAGTCCCCATTCTCCAGGGTGGAGGTCGTGCCTGCTGAGGAAGTCTGCTTCCCAGTTGTCCACTCCCGGAATGAACACTGCCGTCAGTGATAACACATGATTCTCTGCCCATCTGAGAATCCTTGTGGCTTCTGCCATCGCCATCCTGCTTCTCGTGCCGCCCTGTCTGTTTACATGGGCGACCGCCGTGATGTTGTCTGACTGGATCAGTACCGGCTGGTTTTGAAGCAGGGGTCTTGCCTGGCTTAGGGCATTGTAAATGGCCCTTAGCTCCAGGATATTTATGTGAAGAGAAATCTCCTGATTTGACCACAGTCCTTGGAAATTTCTTCCCTTTGTGACTGCTCCCCAGCCCCGAAGGCTGGCATCCGTGGTCACCAGGACCCAGTCCTGTATTCCGAATCTGCGGCCCTCTAGTAGATGAGCCCTCTGCAGCCACCACAGCAGCGACACCCTGGTTCTGGCCGACAGGGTTATCCGCTGTTGCATCTGGAGATGGGACCCGGACCATTTGTCCAACAGGTCCCACTGGAACGTCCTTGCGTGGAACCTTCCGAATGGAATTGCTTCGTACGAAGCTACCATTTTTCCCAGGACTCGTGTGCATTGATGTACCGACACTTTTCCTGGTTTTAGAATGTCTCTGACCAGAGATGACAATTCCTCGGCTTTTTCCAGTGGAAGAAACACTCTTTTCTGGTCTGTGTCCAGAATCATTCCCAGGAACAGAAGACGTGTCGTCGGGACCAGCTGTGACTTTGGAATGTTTAGAATCCAGCCGTGCTGTTGTAGCACTTCCTGAGAAAGTGCCACCCCCACTATCAACTGTTCTTTGGACCTCGCCTTTATCAGGAGATCGTCCAAGTACGGGATAATTAAAACTCCCTTCTTGCGAAGGAGTATCATCATTTCGGCCATTACCTTGGTAAAGACCCTCGGTGCCGTGGATAACCCGAACGGCAGCGTCTGGAACTGATAGTGACAGTCCTGTACCACAAATCTGAGGTACTCCTGGTGCGGAGGGTAAATGGGGACATGCAGGTACGCATCCTTGATGTCCAGGGATACCATGTAATCCCCCTCCTCCAGGCTCGCAATAACCGCCCTGAGCGATTCCATCTTGAACTTGAACCTTTTGATATAAGTGTTCAAGGTTTTTAAATTTAAGATGGGTCTCACCGAACCGTCCGGTTTCGGTACCACAAACATTGTGGAGTAGTAACCCTTTCCTTGCTGAAGGAGGGGTACCTTGACGATCACTTTCTGTGAATACAGTTTTTGAATAGCCACCAACACTGCCTCCCTGGCAGAGGGAGTTGCCGGCAAGGCAGATTTTAGGAAACGGCGGGGGGGAGACGTCTCGAATTCCAGCCTGTACCCCTGAGATACTACTTGAAGGACCCAGGGATCCACTTGTGAGAGAGCCCACTGTGTGCTGAAAAACCTGAGACGTGCCCCCACCGTTCCCGATTCCACCTGAGCAGCCCCAGCGTCATGCTGTGGACTTACCGGACGCAGGGGAGGACTTCTGCTCCTGGGAACTAGCTGTGTGCTGCAGCTTTTTCCCCCTTCCTCTGCCCCTCGGCAGAAAGGATGAGCCTCTAGCCCGCTTATTTTTCTGGGGCCGAAAGGACTGTACCTGATAATACGGTGCTTTCTTTTGCTGTGGGGTAGCCTGTGGCAAAAAAGTCGATTTCCCAGCAGTAGCTGTGGAAACGAGGTCTGAAAGACCTTCCCCAAAAAGTTCCGACCCTTTATAGGGTAAAACTTCCATGTGCCGCTTGGAGTCGGCATCACCTGACCATTGCCTAGTCCATAACCCCCGTCTGGCGGCAATGGACATAGCGCTTATTTTTTATGCCAGCCGGCAAATATCCCTCTGTGCATCACGCATGTATAAGACCGCGTCTTATATATGGTCAATCGTTAGCAAAATATTGTCCCTATCCATGGTATCAATGTTTTCCGACAGGGAGTCTGACCACGCAGCAGCAGCACTGCACATCCAAGCTGATGCAATAGCGGGTCTCAATATAATGCCACTGTGTGTGTATATAGCTTTTAGGGTACTTTCCAGCTTTCTATCAGCCGGTTCTTTTAGGGCGGCCGTATCCGGAGACGGTAGTGCCACCTTCTTTGATAAGCGTGTCAATGCTTTATCTACCCTAGGGGGTGTTTCCCAGCGTGACCTATCCTCTGGCGGGAAAGGGTACGCAGCCATTAACCGTTTAGAAATGATCAATTTCTTATCTGGGGAAGACCACGCTTCCTCACACACCTCATTTAATTCGTCAGATGCAGGAAAAACTACTGGTAGTTTTTTCTCACCAAACATAATACCCTTTTTTGTGGTACCTGGGGTATCATCAGAAATGTGTAAAACATTTTTCATAGCCTCAATCATATAACGGGTGGATCTATTGGAGGGTACACTCGTCTCATCATCGTCGACACTGGAGTCGGTATCCGTGTCGACATCTGTATCTGTCATCTGAGGTAGCGGGCGTTTTATAGCCCCTGATGACATTTGAGACGCTTGGACAGGCACAAGCTGAGTAGCCGGCTGTCCTATGTCGTCAAACCTTTTATGTAAGGAGCTGACACTGTCACGTAATTCCTTCCATAAGTCCATCCACACTGGTGTCGACCCCGCAGGGGGTGACATCACATTCACAGGCATTTGCTCCGCCTCCACATCATTATCCTCATCATACATGTCGACACAGCAGTACCGACACACAGCAGACACACAGGGAATGCTCTTACAGAGGACAGGACCCCACAAAGCCCTTTGGGGAGACAGAGGGAGAGTATGCCAGCACACACCAGGGTGCTATATAACACAGGGATATCACTATACAGAGTGTTTTCCCCTATAGCTGCCTATAATATATATATACTGCGCCTAAATTGTGCCCCCCCTCTCTTTTTTACCCTTTCTGTAGTGCAGGACTGCAGGGGAGAGCCAGGGAGCTTCCTTCCAGCGAAGCTGTGAGGGAATAATGGCGCCAGTGTGCTGAGGGAGTTGGCTCCGCCACATTTTCGGCGGGCTTTCTCCCGCTATTTTATCGTTTCTGGCAGGGGTTAATATACACCTATATAGCCTCTGGGGCTATATATGGTGTCAGTTTTGCCAGCCAAGGTGTTATTATTGCTGCTCAGGGCGCCCCCCCCCCCAGCGCCCTGCACCCATCAGTGACCGCAGTGTGTGGTGTGCATGAGGAGCAATGGCGCACAGCTGCAGTGCTGTGCGCTACCTTGGAGAAGACAGAAGTCTTCAGCCGCCGATTTTCCGGACCACCTTCATGTTTCTGGCTCTGTAAGGGGGACGGCGGCGCGGCTCCGGGAACGGACGACGAGGTCGGGTCCTGTGTTCGATCCCTCTGGAGCTAATGGTGTCCAGTAGCCTAAGAAGCCCAAGCTACCACCACTTAGGTAGGTTCGCTTCTTCTCCCCTTAGTCCCTCGTTGCAGTGAGCCTGTTGCCAGCAGGTCTCACTGAAAATAAAAAACCTAAACTATACTTTCTTCTATGAGCTCAGGAGAGCCCCTAGTGTGCATCCAGCTCAGCCGGGCACAGAAATCTAACTGAGGCTTGGAGGAGGGTCATAGGGGGAGGAGCCAGTGCACACCAGATAGTCCTAAATCTTTCTTAGATGTGCCCAGTCTCCTGCAGAGCCGTCTATTCCCCATGGTCCTTACGGAGTCCCCAGCATCCACTAGGACGTCAGAGAAATGCATTAATAATGTGCAGCAAATGTGTAGGGGGCACTATGTGTGTCATTATGTGTATAAGGGCATTAATAATGTGCGGCATATTTGTAACAGGGTACTACTGTATGTGTGTCATTATGTGTATAGGGGCACTAATAATGTGCAGCAAATGTGTAGGGGGCACTATGTGTGTCATTATGTGTATAAGGGCATTAATAATGTTCGGCATATGTGTAAGGGACATTACGTGTAAAAGGGCATTAATAAAGGTTGTCATAATGTCTAAGGCGCATTATGTTTATAAGGACATTAATAATGTGTCTCATATGTGTAAGGGGCATTACTGTGTGACATTATGTGTATAAGGTGCTCTACTATGTGGCGTTGCGTATAGAAAGGGCACTACTGTGTCGTCTAATGTGAATAAAGAGTAATAGGGTGTGGTGTAATGTGAATAAGAAGAAATTCAGTGTGATGTAATGTGAATAAGGGGCTCTACTGTGAGGAGTAACGTTTATAAGGTAAAGTGATACTACTGTGGGATGTAATATGAATTATGGACACTATCGCATGATCAAATGTGAATAAAGTGCAGTACTGTGTGGTGTAATTGGAATTGGGGTTACTTTTGTGTGGCCATGCCCCTTGCCAGCAAAAACACACCCCTTTTTGGGCTGTGCGCCAAATGTGCGTACTGTTCCTATTTAAAATATAGGAGGTACAAACCCCAAAATAAGGACTGCTATAGATGAGGGGTGATGGTGCTGGGAAAGAGGTGCTAGGTCAGAGGCGGAACCAGCGGTGGTGCTAGGGGGCACCAGCCAAAATCTTGCCTAGGGCATCATATTGGCTAGGGCCGGCTCTGGGTGTACCAGTCGGTTTATGTGTTTCCTCCTCTACCTCTCATACCCAAGGTACTGAGAATAATAAGAAGGCGAGGAGTGAAAACCATACTCGTGGTTCCGGATTGGCCAAGAAGAGCTTGGTACCCGGAACTTCAAGAGATGCTTACAGAGGACCCTTGGCCTCTGCCGCTCAGACAAGACCTGCTGCAGCAGGGACCCTGTCTGTTCCAAGACTTACCGCGGCTGCGTTTGACGGCATGGCGGTTGAACACTGGATCCTGAAGGAAATGCTTATTCCGGAGGAAGTCATCCCTACCCTGATCAAAGCCAGGAAGGATGTCACCGCAAGACATTATCACCGCATTTGGCGAAAATATGTTGCTTGGTGTGAGGCCATGAAGGCCCCAACGGAGGAATTTCAACTGGGTCGATTCCTGCACTTCCTGCAAGCAGGGGTGACGTTGGGCCTCAAATTGGGGTCCATAAAGGTCCAGATTTCGGCTCTGTCGATTTTCTTCCAAAAAGAACTGGCTTCACTGCCCGAAGTTCAGACTTTTGTCAAAGGAGTACTGCATATTCAGCCTCCTTTTGTGCCCCCAGTGGCACCTTGGGATCTCAATGTGGTTTTGGTATTCCTGAAATCACATTGGTTCGAACCACTTAAGACTGTGGATTTAAAATATCTCACGTGGAAAGTGGTCATGCTGTTGGCCTTGGCGTCGGCCAGGCGGGTTTCAGAATTGGCGGCTTTGTCTTGTAAAAGCCCTTATCTGATTTTCCATATGGATAGGGCAGAATTGAGGACTCGTCCTCAGTTTCTCCCAAAGGTGGTCTCAGCTTTTCACTTGAACCAACCTATTGTGGTGCCTGCGGCTACTAGGGACTTGGAGGATTCCAAGTTGCTGGACGTAGTCAGGGCCCTAAAAATTTATATTTCCAGGACGGCTGGAGTCAGAAAGACTGACTCGCTGGTTATCCTGTATGCACCCACCAAGCTGGGTGCTCCTGCTTCTAAGCAGTCTATTGCGCGCTGGATTTGTAGCACTATTCAGCTGGCGCATTCTGCGGTAGGCTTACCGCAGCCTAAATCTGTAAAAGCCCATTCCACACGGAAGGTGGGCTCATCTTGGGCGGCTGCCCGAGGGGTCTCGGCTTTACAACTTTGCCGAGCAGCTACTTGGTCGGGGGCAAACAAGTTTGCAAAATTCTACAAATTTGATACCCTGGCTGAGGAGGACCTGGAATTCTCTCATTCGGTGCTGCAGAGTCATCCGCACTCTCCCGCCCGTTTGGGAGCTTTGGTATAATCCCCATGGTCCTTACGGAGTCCCCAGCATCCACTAGGACGTCAGAGAAAATAAGATTTTACTCACCGGTAAATCTATTTCTCGTAGTCCGTAGTGGATGCTGGGCGCCCATCCCAAGTGCGGATTGTCTGCAATACCTGTACATAGTTATTGTTACAAAAATCGGGTTTTGTTGTGAGCCATCTCTTCAGAGGCTCCATTTGTTATCATACTGTTAACCGGGGTTCCTATCACGTGTTATATGGTGTGATTGGTGTGGCTGGTATGAGTCTTACCCGGGATTCAAAAATCCTTCCTTATTGTGTCAGCTCTTCCGGGCACAGTTCCTAACTGAGGCTTGGAGGAGGGTCATAGGGGGAGGAGCCAGTGCACACCAGATAGTCCTAAATCTTTCTTAGATGTGCCCAGTCTCCTGCGGAGCCGTCTATTCCCCATGGTCCTTACGGAGTCCCCAGCATCCACTACGGACTACGAGAAATAGATTTACCGGTGAGTAAAATCTTATTTTTTACATGACACACATAATGCTCCTTGCACATATTCCGAACACTACTGCACAACCAACCCACTCACATGCGCACAGCACTCACACTGCCACTAACACTGTGATCTCTGCCTCTGCTTGAATACAGATGTGTCCTCATAAATCTTGCCTCAATGCTAACGTTGGGCACATTTTTTAATGAAAATGCATCTTATTTGCATTGCTATGTGGCTAGGGTGCACAAGCAGCTTCTGCTGATTAAAATGATATGCAGCATGCCTATATACTGTGTGAGACTGTGGCTGTATCTGCATATGAAATGCTACACACATAGGCATGCCGCATATCATTTTAATCAGCAGAAGCTGCTGATGCCCCTAGGCATATCAAATGCCCTAGGCAATTGCCTAGTTTGCCTATGCCTATGGCCGGCTCTGACAGACATGATGTAACAGTTATATTTCTACAACAGCTTCAAGCTTCAGAAATCATAGAAAAATAACTGACATTTGCGTGCTGGTTAGATGTGATTTGGAGGAACCTGGGTCTTATGGTTTGGGTGAAATGAAGGTTCTAACCAATCATGCATCCCAGAAAAGTTGTGTTTATAATCATTTCAACTGTAGCTGAAATAACAGATATCAATGTAAACATACAATATTTCATGTGGTTACTACACATGGAAAATTACAGATGTGCCCACTTACATCTTTGCGATTTTACTCAATTTGGCACAACATGCAATACACGGCTAAGCTGTTTTTCACAAGTAGCAAGTGGATGGATTTTAAATTTTTTGTTTGCCATAATAGAATATGTATAAAGTAACATATTAAAGAAACAAATTAAGAAAAATCACAAGGTATGGCTAAATCTCTGAGTCTATGACATGCAAAACCGTGCCATATACGGCGGGATATAGCAAAGATGTATGTGGACACATCTGGTATGTACAATTAATTGTACTTGGGTTAGAATTTGGGTTATTAATTGGCCAGCCAATCATCAGAAATTTGGTCATGACATCACTAAAGGGGGTGGAAAAGTTGATAAAAGGTAATAGAGGATTTAGCTCTGTGTCAGACTTTGAGGGATTCATTATATATTGAACCCTACATTTATTCTGCAATTGTTTTATTTATATATTTTTTGTAAATAAAAGGTTCCTTTATTAGTCTCTATTTCATATATGCTTTAGAATCCAGTCTTTGAAGAAGCTGTTAGATTCCTAAGGTTATGATACAGTATAACCATGATGTATTGCTAGAAGCAGGAGTAGACCAACTAAATGAGTGCTAGTTTGTGTCAAAGAGACTGCACAAGAGTGTTTGAGGACACGTGGCCACTTTTATTTCCATGGGGAGTGCAAACAAGACTGGTGTATGATATATGAACAGAATGATAGAATATTAACTGAAAGTATTATATTAGGCTCTGCCCTGGCTACAGGACTTGAGATTTGCATGATTTTAGTCCTGATACTAGTGTAATGCCAGTCCGGGTGATATGGCTTTTGGTTCTGACCTTTTTCAAATCAAAGAGGGATACATACTATATAGGGATACGTATAGGGTTCCCTGTCAGATATACTGTATAAAAAAGTAAATGTTGAAGATTACCATTTATAGAAACAGTACAATAGGTGCATTTGGGGAATCTCTCTCACATGAGCCTATTGCAAATAACATATATAGTGGTAGATGCTCAATTAGCTTAGTGATATCACTCAGGTACTTGCAAGGGAGGGGTATTTCTAAGCAAGAAAAAAATCATTTTGTTTCCCCCAGCACCCTGAGTGATACCAGTAACCAGATTTAAATCCTACACAATATTAGAATTCAGAGATCTTGGTTACATATATTTGCGCACATGTATGAATAAGCCCCCAAGCTGTGTCAAGGCATCTCTATATATTGGGGGTCCCTAGCGATATATCTAGGTGCAGGATGCTGCACCCCAAAAATCAGCATAAGCCATAAAGCCCAGTGCAGCATACCAGTGAAAAAACTATAGTGTTAATAAATTAGTGTTAGGAAGTCGAAGCTATAGACAGAAAGTGATACAAAAATAATGAGATGTAATTAAAACAAAGAAATAGTGTTATTGAAGAAATTAGTAAGTGATAAGTGTTAATAGAATGTAAAGATATAGCACACTAGAGCCATCCAGCTCAGCCAATCCAGGGGCACTGCACCTTACACCTCCATTACCCCATTCTGGGTTTATGATTAACCAGCAAGGAGCCACATGATAATGGCTCCTTACTTAATATATCTAAGCTAAGAGCTACCTACCTTGGAGCAACCCCGTAGTGCTCCATATGGCATATCAGGGCCTGCACCTCCTCCTAATGCAGGATCCTGCATTAGGAGGTGGTGCAGGTCCTGGTATGCCATATGGGGTATGGAGGTGTGGGGTGCAGTGCCCCTGGAATGGGGTAATGAAGGTAATGGAATGGGGTAATGGAGGTTTGGGATGCAGTGCTCCTGTATTGACTGGGCTGGATGGCTCTAGTGTTGCATACCTTTACAGTCTATTAACACATCACTAATTTCTTCACTAACACTATTTCTTTATTTTCATTACATCCCATTATTTTTGTATCACTTTCTGTATATAGCTTTGGCTTCCTAACACTAATTTATGATTTTTGTGGTGCTGCACCCTGCACCTAGATATAGTGCTAGGGACCCCCATTATACAGAGAGGCCTTGACACATATTGGGGGCTTATTCATACATCTGCGCAAATATATGTAACCAAGATCTTTGAATTCTAATATTGTGTAGGATTTAAATCTGGTTACTGGTATCACTCAGGGTGCTGGGGGAAACAAAATGCTTTCCTATTAGAAATACTTAAACATTTAAATATTTTTCTTTATGCCAAACCTGATGAGAAGACCATAGTTTATTCACAATAGTCAACGATGTGTTGCTGAAACGGTTTGAGAATCTCCTCAGGCGGTGATATATAGAGCAATCACACTCATCCTACATGAAATAAAATATAATCATAGCTCAATAATCACACCGCCATTAAAAGTAGGCACTTGGAGGCTGATGCAGAGTCACAGCAAGTCCATTTGTGGAGCATATCTTGTATGTTTTTGCTCTGCACCTGCTCTTGAACCAAACCTATGCAACTGTGGGCTATGTTGAGCTGAATGCAATTCAGTGGCGTCAACACTTGTGACTAAAGGGGTGTAACTGTGCTGTAATAGGACATTCTCACATCATTTTATTATGGTCTGTTGATAGAATTGTGGACTATACAGAGTTGTGTGGAAGCATAAACTAAGCCTATCTTCAGATGTGTAATTTGCACCTAGAATAGGGCTGGTGATAGGGCTGGTGCACATAGTCTGGGGCTGGTGTGCTTAGTATAGGGCTGATGCACATGCACACTGATGATGACCGATATCAAACCCAGCATAAAGATGAGGGAAGGTTGTTTGCAGAGATGTGTACAGTTTGCATACAGGTAAATATATGCATTTAGCTACATGCACACAATGTGCATACACACTTAGCTTATATAGTAAACTATATAGCTCATTGTTTCCGTCCTGAGTGATATAGTTTACTTTATCTCCCAGTGTCTATGCAGCTGACGATGAGCAATGCAGGGCCCTGTGGGTAGTTAATGACCCTCGGTCTCAGCCGTACATGCAGCTCAATTTCCAAAGCTTCATGCTCCGGCCAGCAGCAGCATGACGTCATTGTGCGATATCGCGCAGTGTGTATGCCCGCCGTCGGGCAGACCGGCCTGGGAGGGGAAATGCTAGATGATGTCGCTCACCGTGCACTTCGCCTAGTGTGCAGCCACCTTTAGACAGCATTAAAATGTGTCAGCAAAGGATATTCTGACTTACTGAGAAACATTCTAGCTCCTGTAAGTGTTCTAGGCTTCCCTAGACTAGAGTAAGATTTCAATATCCCAGTACTTGTTTGAAAATAATCATGAATATGATCTTGATAAAGTGTATATTTAACTATTTTTTCACATCTTAGCTTTTATAATATTAAAAAGACAAAAACCTCATCTATTCACAAAATATAGGATTCTGATAACTTAAAAGATTTAAAACAAGTTTATGTTATGTTGACAGCACATATTAAAGATTAAAAAATATTTCTTGTCAAGAAACTTCAAAGTATATCATTCTGGATAATTTATAAATGAATCTTATTTATGTCAGATAATCTTATCATAATGAGGAGACATGATGTAGTGGATGTGGTCAGTTTAGACACAATTAGAAAATGCAAAGGAGGCAAAGTGCTTCTACCCTTACATTTACTCAGAACAGGTACATAAGAATAACAACATTGCTAGGATACACATTGTACTATAATGTACAGAAATAATCAAGGACTATTTTGATGGCTAGGGGGCCCATAATTCAAAATATTAAAAACATTCTGGATGATAAATTCCATTTATAACAGCAATGGCAGGGATGTATTAACACAGGTGGGGGCTCATATGCAGCCTCTATGCAGGACCCTCCTTTCTCTACTGCACAGATGCGAGTACACTTTACCACTGTACAAGAGTCTGCTGAGCATGAATGGTTCTCTGGAAACATGGCATTGTGTTCCCATGATTACTGTACAGCACATGCACAAATCTATGGTAAAATGGCGGCTGCAAAATTTTCCCAGTGATTTGCACAGCCCCAAAGTAAGACTGTGGCGAGGTACGTATACTAAATAGGTGTAGGGTATCCATGTTGGCTTACCCGGACCCAGCGGTACCCCACACCCAGTATACAGTAGCATACCTCTATGTAAGGGTAACTTCTGCACACTGCAATTAAGGGGTGTGACCTCACATGTAGGGGGCATGGCCTTGCAGGAAGTGCCACGACTGCGGCCACGCCCCTATTTTCAACTCTCTGGGGAGTATGTCAAGTGCTCTGTGAGATGATAGCATGCCCCCCCCCCCCCCACCACCACCACCACCACCCCGCTCTCTCCAGGTGAATATATGCTCTGCACATGCACACAGATGAGAGATGGTCTCCCAACTGCCCCCACCCCACCGCAGGACACTGCAACCCGGTGGTGGGACAGACCCAGTAAAACGGGACTGCCCCGCCATAAGCGGGACAGATGGGAGGTATGCAGTAGATAAGCCACTGAGCAATGGCGGTTAGTCAATGTTGCCTTCTTATGACATCATAAGCTCTTCTTATGCCTGTAGTGTTTCTCTACTGCACAGCTTTTTGGATGTATGTTGACCAAATAGAGTATGTGCTAATTGATATAAATGATCATTAAAGTAAAAACATGTATTAAAAGCTCAGAATACAACAATGAAGAAATCATATGACATTACACAGAGGAGAGATCTATATTTTATATTTTTCCATATTGATTTCACAAGGTCTCTGGTGCTCAGTCCATCAATTCTGACTCTTTTGTTGAAATGTCTTAAGGACACAGTTCCAACTTTTACCAGCTCAATTGATTTAGCTGGGTTTAAGTGTTGCTCACTGTCATGGGCATATAGGATTCACAGTGTATTAAATAATGTGCATAGCGTATTATATTTGACCTTAAACAGAACTGAAGGAAATCAATAGATTTGTTTTCTAAAATGCCACTGGAAAAATAAAGCACAACTGCAATTTATTTTAAACAATATATTGAAAAATTTATATTTTTGCTACTAACATATATAGCGTATGGATTTATTGGCATTCATCACTTAGTTTATATGCCGATTGAGAGTCTAGCTCCCATGCATTTAGAGCATAAAACTAGACATATATAAAAACATGTTTAGTACATTCATTACTTACATTCATTACTTAGGTGGACTAGGCATGTTAAATAAAAACTTTCAGCAACAATATACAATTTATACATATAATAAAACTGTAACCATTGTGTCTAAACAAAGCATTTTTTTTTTTAGGAGAAATACTTCTAAGGACTGTTTATGAACTATGGAGATGAAGAAAAAAAACGTAAGAATCATTGTCTGTTCATCCCAGTACCACGTAATAACTAGTGGATGAATATGGATTGTGGTCACTGTTTTCACTATTGTATAACTTAGTGACCTTGAAAGAAACTGAGGTACTGTATGCAGAGCTGGATTAAGGGGGGTCCTGGGGGTAAGTACCCCAGGCCCCCCTTTTTAAAAGGGCCCCCTGCCGACCGCACACAGATCGGACCTCCGATCTGTCGCGCTGCGCTCTGGCATCTCCCTAAAGGTTGCCCTAGGAACCTAACAGCAGCAGCGCTGGTGCCGCATAGAAGTACAGGACATGCTCAGCTGTCCAATGTTGTGTAAAGCGGCAGCCAGGGGTGTAGCTCCGGTGGCTCCGGTGGAGCGCGAGCTATGGGTGCTGGAAAAGATAAAGGGCGTGCTACCGCCTGACCAACCTCCGTCTGCTATACCATGGGCCGCTGTACAGGCAGCCACAGAGCAGGAGAAGGAGAAGCAGAGGGGCGGACACTGATTCGGACTCAGAGACTAGGTAGGGTACAATGCAGACCAGAGGCGACAGCAGTAGACACTGACAGCCAGCACATGCAGGAGCTCTGCCGCTCTCATTATATGTCTCACTGTCTGCTTGTAGCTGTGTAGCAGGGTTATTTCTGTCCTGCAATACCACTCTCTGCCCCAGCTGCTGCAGCACTTTTCTATGTCTAGATGCTGCAGGACCTCTTTCTGCCCCAACTGCTGCAGCACATCTTTCTGCCCCACCTGCTGCAGCACCTCTTTCTGCCCCAACTGCTGCAGCACCTCTCTCTGCCTCGGCTGCTGAAGCACCCCACTCTACCTGCCTGCTACAGCATCTCTCTCTACATTGATGCTGCAATACCTCTCTCTGCCCCAGCTGCTGCTTCAGCACTTCTCTCTCTTGGCATAATGTGTATTTGCATCTCTACTGTGGTGTAATGTGTATAAGTGGCTCTACTGTGGTGTTACGTGTATAAGCGGCTCTACAGTAGTGTAAAATGTATAAGGGACTCTACTGTGTGTCATAAAGTGTATAAGGGGTATTACTGTGTAGTGTAATGTAACGGACACTACTAAGTGGTGTAATGTGAATAATGGACTATACTGTGTGGTGTAATAGGTACTATTATGTGGCCAAGCCCCTTCCCCATGAAGCCACGCCCACATATTTTGGTGTGCAACTTCGATATGCACTGTCCCTACATTAAACATAGGGGCACCCAAAGGAAACTTTCACCCTTACCTCCACAAGGTCAATTTAGGATTTTTAAATATTTTTTCTTTTCATACGTAACATGCCACCACATGTTGGCCAGGCCCCCAATTCAGTACAGCGGAGGGGGCGCCAAAACATACCCTTGCTCCGGGCACCACGGCACCTAGCTACACCTCTGGTTGCAGCCTGCAGCTCAGTCATTGGCTGGGCGCGCAGGTTGCAGGGAAGAACAGTGTGTTGCCAGCGGAGGGTGTGTGGAAGAGCCATCTCTCGCTCTCCTGTTTTGCAAGCAGCCTGCCGAAGGGAAAACAATGGTAAGCTGGTTGTATTTTTTTTTTTTTGTACCATGCTGCCATCATGTTGTATTTTTTTTATCATGCTGCTATTTGTAAAATTGGAATTTCTGTCTCTCTGTTGAGTTGGCTGTATGTGAGCATATATGTATGTGTAATGTATGTGTCTGTGTATGTATGTGTGTGCATATATATATATATATACTGTATATATATATATATATAGCCATATGCAAACATATACTGTGTATGCATGTGTGTGTGTGTGTGTGTGTGTGTGTGTGTGTGTGTGTGTGTGTGTGTGTTATATATATATATATATATATATATATATATACTGTGTGTGTGTGTATATATATATATATTTATTTCGTCCAACTCCTTTTTAGGGGCCCTGCTTTTTGAAGTGCCCCGGGCCCACTATAAGCCTTATTTTGGCTCTGACTGTATAATCCCAATGTAACAACAGGGAGTGCAGGAATAAAGGAAAAACCAGATGCTTGACACTCAGCAAGTGCAGTGTGCAGGCTCCTCAAGTCCAAAATTACTATACATGGGATCCAGTGATCATCATGCAGTATGGTTTAGTATAAAGACAGGATCCAACTCCTGTCACACAAAAACAAAGGTGACTTTGCAAAAATGGGGAGATGTTTAAGTGATTCATTGGCAGACTGGAGGAACTTGGAAGGGGTGCAGGAGAGGTGGGAAAAACTGAAAAGTGCAATACTAAGTGCAACAGACCTTTGTATCAAAAGGGTTAGGAAAAGCACCAGGAAAAGGAAACCAGTGTGGTTCACAATGAAGGCAAAAAAGATGGCTTTTAGGAAATACAAATAGACTCAAAATAATAACGATAAAGAGGTGTATCTGGACAGACGGAAGGATGCTAAGAAAGTGATAAGACATGCAAAGGCAGAAGCTGAGGAGAAAATGGCCTAGTCAGTAGATAAAGGGGGCAAAACTTTTTTTAAGTATATAAGTGAAAGGAGAAAATCAAATGGAGGAATAATAAGACTTAAGGCAGAGAGTGAGCATTTGGTGGAGGGATATAAGGCAATAGCAGATCACCTAAATAATTATTTTTGTTCAGTATTTACTACAGAAGAAGGTATGGGGCCACAGTTAAGTTGCAAGGACATTCATAAAAATCTGGTAGATGAAAGTACATTTACAGAGGAGAAGGTCCTAGCAGAACTTTCAAAACTAAAAGTGGATAAATCAATGGGGCCAGATGGGATACACCCAAGGATACTCAAAGAGCTAAAAGATGTGCTGGTTACACCTTTAACAGAATTATTTAACCAGTCTCTAAGTACAGGTGCCATTCCAGAGGACTGGAAAAGAGCAAATGTAGTTCCACTGCACAAGAGTGGAAGCAAGGAAGAAGCAGGCAACTACAGACCAGTAAGCCTTACATCAGTAGTGGGGAAAGTAATGGAAAAACTATTAAAAGAAAGAGTTGTGGAATATCTTAAATCAAACAACTTACAGGACCCAAAACAGTATGGATTTAATGGTGGGAGATCATGCCAAACAAATCTTATTGACTTTTTTTACTCTGTGACGAAAATAATAGATCAAGGGGGAGCTGTAGATGTAGCATATCTAGACTTTAGTAAGACATTTGACACTGTCCCACATCGCAGACTGCTAAATAAACTTGAAAGCGTGGGTGTGGATTATAAAACAGTTAAATGGATAAGAAACTGGTTGCAGGATAAGAAACAGACAGTTGTAGTTAATGGAGTGCAATCTATGGAGGGAAATGTTACCAGTGGAGTACCCCAGGGATCTGTACTTGGTCCAGTTCTCTTTAATATCTTTGTTGGTGACATTGCAGATGGTATTGAAGGGAAGGTATGCCTTTTTGCAGATGATACAAAGATATGCAACAGAGTAGACACACCGGGCGGGGTAAAACAAATGATTGATGACCTAGGTAGGCTTGAGAAATGGTCAAGAACGTGGCAACTACAGTTTAATTTTAAAAAAATGCAAAATCATGCACTTGGGTCTCAAAAACCCAAAGGCTAAATATAGTATCAAGGGTACTATAATGGAAACTACTGAGGAGGAAAGGGATTTAGGAGTCACTATTTCAAGTGACTTGAAGGCAGGAAAGCAATGCAACAAAGCAATGAGAAAGGCAAGTCAGATGCTTGGTTGCATAGGGAGAGGAATCAGTAGCAGGAAAAAAGAAGTGATAATGCCACTGTATAGGTCATTGGTACGCCCCATCTGGAATACTGTGTCCAGTTCTGGAGGCCATATCTCCAGAAGGATATAAATACATTAGAGAGTGTACAAAGAAGGGCAACTAAAATGGTGCATGGCCTACATCACAAAACTTACCCGGAAAGGCTAAAAGATCTTAACATGTATAGTTTGGAGGAGAGAAGGGAAAGGGGGGACATGATAGAAACTTTCAAATATATCAAGGGTCTTAACAAAGTTCAGGAGGGAAACTTTCTTCAAAGGAAGAGAAGAAGTATTAGAACTCGAGGACATACACTGAGACTGAAGGGGGGGAGGTTCAGGGGAAATTTAAGGAAAAATTACTTCACAGAAAGGGTAGTGGATAAGTAGAATAGCCTACCATCAAAGGTGGTAGAGGCTAAGACTGTAGACCAATTTAAACATGCTTGGGATATATGAATATCCTTACAAAGAATTAAGGTTGAAAAAGGTTTGAGATTGCCTAAAGGATAAAAAAAAAAGGGACAGACTAGATGGGCCAAGTGGTTCTTATCTGCCGTCAAATTCTATGTTTCTATGTTTCTATGTTTCTATGTATGTGTGACATTTCTGAACTCACAGCATTGCACTGAAAGTTGGTGTTCCGATCATGCTTCTGCGGAACTTGCCTCCACCCAGGTTATACTACAGAACTCAACTTAAAGAGACTGCTCTACAGAGGAACCTAATTGAAGCAATGATTCTAACTGGATGTGGTGTAGGTGAGACTGTATTTATTCTATGTGTACCCCTTATCACCAACAATTTTCCTTTTAAATTCAACCGCCTGCAGTTTCCTGCAAGCGTCTGCTTTGTTATGACGATCAACAATTCGCAGGGGCAAGCGGTCAGGGCTGCAGGTGTGGCACTCCCTGAAGGAAAAACTGCAATTATTTGTTTACAAAGAAATTTTGTGATCAATGTGTACACTATAACATTTACATAACAATCTGAGATAGCGAGCAATAACAGACATATACGTGACAAACTCTAGCATTGAATAAAAAAGTCATATGGACGGTCTGGTGCAATGCATAATGAAGTAAAAATAATTTTCAAGAGACATTGAATGGTGGGTCTTTAAAATAAAATATAGACAGTGGGCACATTCATTGTGTAAACCTTCCTCTATTATTACATAAAAATGCATATAAACACTCTTAAAAAAACATACACTTACAGATGTGTATAGGTATTAGGGTTATCGCAACGTTGAAGCACCATACAAAGATAGATTGAAAAAACACATAAAGCCATGCCCTGTCACGTTTTGACATAGGGACTTCACCAGGACTGGTGTCAGTGCAGTGAGGTCAATAGATGGGGAGGCACTGGCTAGTATCAGTGCCAGATTGTACGCAATTTGTACAACACAAGGTGTGACAGGGGTGTACCATGGGCATTCCCATAACAAAACTTGCTACCTCCTACAGGACAATTGCACCCATATTCAGGGTTGGATTGGAATGGAAAACGAGCTCATGAAATATCTGGAAGCTGCCCTATTGGAGGTGAGTCTGTTGAGGGGGCGGGGTCTGTGGAGGGGGGCAGGATTCTGCCTTCTTATAGAGTCTGATTCTGAGATGGAGGCAGTTATGGCCGTCTTGCATCATTTGCTGCAGTTGTGTCTGTGACATTATGCTAATGCCGCTACAAACGTCATCCCTGGTGTACATTCAAGGGCAGAATAGGAACTAAAAGTGGCCCAGGAAAAATTTGTAATAATGGCCTCACATGTCTAGCACCAGAGGTGTAGCATAGTGTACAATGTAGCCATGGCAACAGCAACCTCCTACTGCAAAGATTTGGCAGAGAGTATGCAATCATATCCAGCAGCAAGAGGAAAGTTAAAAGTAAAAAAAAAAAAAATATATATATATATATATATATATACACACACTAGGGGAACATCATTAGGATTAGGGAGACCATATCATTATTTTGAAATATATATTTTTCCATTTTTTTGCTTATAACACCCACCATATGCCAATCACCATTCACTCAATCCTACATGTCAGCCAAGTGTCACAGGCCACTGGGTGGTGTAGTGGCGGTGTTTCGTACCCTAATTTCCCCTGGTGATGTCAGTCCCAGTCTTCTTGGACTCTGCTTTCTTGTCACCTCTGGACACCCGGCAGAAGGATGAGGACCCCTGAACAGATCCCAGACAAATAAGTCACCACACGTTTGGACAGTGACTGGTATTTTATTATCACCAATAAGGTGTCACTGCTGTTGGGTTAAACGGGTTAGTAGGGTAGAACTGAAATTAAGCAATGCCACCATATATAAGAATAGATCAATATGCAGAAGATCAGCAGTTCGAGATCATATGGTATCACAGGCAATATAGTCAAGCATTAAACATTTCAGTTACATATAACAAGTTCACGGCTTTTAGTGGAACTCCCAATTACAAGTATTTCTTCAATACACTCATCATAAACAAACTTCACACAAATTATTTATCGTATACTATTACGTCACTATTAACCATAACCTTAAATGTCTACCAATTGGCTGGCAGCAAGTAACCATGAACGGTGTTAAAATTAGTGTCCCAAGTGTCCACACAGTGGCTGTAGAATTACTATTAACTGTAGTGTTCCTTACAGTATCTCAAGTGTCCACTAGAGGGTGTAGGAGTACAATCCAGCAGTAACTAGTAACTGGGTTTTGTAGATATCCTATAGGAAGGCTTTCAGTACAAATCCTGAGGCAAATAGTGACTGTGATAACTGGATGCAATTCTGTCAGATAGTCACTCACTGTCAAGGGTAAGGGGGGATCAATACTATTCGCACGGGCTGGCTCTGTCTGTATTAGTGCTGACTAATATCACCCTCTTTAAGGTAACTCCTAATAGGCAGTAACCTCTTATCCTCGTTCCTTGAACGCAACACTGTCGCTATCCCCGGGTGACCTTGCACAGAATAAAAGCATCAAATTCTCTCCCTGGGCTCTGCCTGTCGGGCAAGGCTGTGCTGCTGCTGTACTGGCTGGCTGACAGGTGTCATATATCTCAGGACTCATAGTTGAGAAAGTCTCTTCCCCTTTCTGTCTGTATTAACAAAGGGGAGTTATTGCTGCATGAGGGAAGCACCTGGCTGAGTTAGCAAGGGTTGGCTGGCTGCTAAGCTGAGCTGCTGCTAAAATGGCCTCACTGACTGACACCACCTCTCCAACTGTCTATCTGACCCTGGCAGTCTCAGGTGATGGGTGACAGGGGTCGTAGGCTGTGCTGTCAGGGCTGACTGGAGGATGACACAAAAAGAGGTCCTGGCTGTCACTGGGGAATTACTGGCTGTGCTGAGGCACTGTCACAGACACAATGTGAAGGGGCAAGATTACTCACTGCTCCCCGCAGCTGCACTCCATCCTCTGACTGTCGGGCAGCCTCTCCAGTGCTTCCCAGCTGTGATGACAGGGACTCCCTGCTGCTTCACTTGTGGCTCGCACGCTGACCTGATTCATGTAAGCGCTTCTCTCTCAGTGGCTGTGATGCTTCCGTCCTTGGCGTCTCACTCCACGGTCATGTGCAGGCGGCTCCACATGCGACCGCTCACCCTACGCCGCTGGTCACCCCTTCAGGGCTCTCTGGATGATGACTCTCCATGCTGCAGCCTCACACACTCTCCTCAGAGCAGTAACCCCGCCTCCTCAGCTTCCCGCTCTCCATACGGCCAATCCAAAGGCCTGTTCCTTCCCGCTTTGTAAATTTCAGGGTGTCAGTCAATCGCCGGGTACTTTTCTCCCTGCCCTCTGGCTGTGACAGTGCGACTTCTCTGATTCTAGGCTTCACTGCCCTCCATGCCAGCTCCTGCTGACATCACTAAAAGTTAGGGGATAGTTAACCTATGCAGTGCTGTATTGCAAAGCATCAATATGCACGGGCCTGTGCTGCAGTGGGGAACCACAGGATAGTGGGGTGCAACACAAGCACGAACACTAGACAGCACAAAAACTAGATCATCCACAATCACAAAGCAAAAGTGGCAAAATTGTTATTTGCAGATGCTTTATATATACACACTGCTGTAAGATGATGGATGGCAGAGTTTCTGTACTGTAGACAATACACTGTGATGGAATAAAAGAATGAATTGGAATAATGCAGTGTGTAAGTGTAATGAGTGTCACCGGGCTGTTTGTCATTTGAGGAGCAGGGACTCATGTCAACAAACAAAACAGGACTCACGGACATATCGGCCCACCAGAAATGTTACCTGTGAGTCCTATGGCCAATCCGCCCCTGCCCATAAGTGTTCTTTGTATCAAATGCCTCTTAAGAAGGGAAGAACTTGATACTAATGTAGACGGCCCTGAAAACATTGGTATCGGCGGTCATGATTGCAAAAACATAAGCACCTGAATGAGTCTGCATGCTTTATTACTTAATTTGCTAAATTACTTGAAGTGATTTCACACTAAAAAGGATATTTTGCAGTGAATATCTGCAGCATTACACTGAGCATAGACTGAAGCACCACATCACACTTTTAAAATGTCATAGTGTAATAATGTTTATTATGTAAATAAGCATTTAACATTTAATCAGAATCAGAATCAGAATCAGGTTTATTGGACAGGTATACTTGCGTATACTAGGAATTTGTCTTCGGTTTGCTTTACAACAGCCAAGTAGGTAACAGATAAGCAGGTGGGGGGGTAAGCAAAGTCACACAGATAGGTATACGGTAGGAACACAAGTGAGTTACATGTACGTCTAGTCAGTCAATGTTCAGGAGTTCAGCAGACGGACCGCTTGGGGAAAGAAACTTTTGAGGTTAAATCAATCAACACCCAATATAACATTTTCTATCACACATGATGATTAACATTTGACCAGAACACATAATTTTGTATGTAAAGATAACCCTAAACAAGTGTTTATTCAAAACCACCTTATTTAAAAGTAATGTGTATTACAGTAATTGTAGTTAAAGTTGCACAATTTTAAAGGAATAAATAGGCACAATAAATTTCATGTACATTTTCTTTTTTTTTATCATTGTAAAGTAAAATATTTTCACTATGTTTTTTGTTTTGTTTTTTTTTCACAATTTTTGTTTTATTTTTTGTAAAACATAAAATTAAACACCGTAGGAGTTAATATGAGATGCCAGGGCAAAGCTACCCACTAAACTAACAGGAAATCCCAGAAAAAGTAAAAACCATGTATTAACAGAAAGAAATTGTGTGATCTTGGTCAAGTTGCCATGAACTACATTTATAATATGTCCAATAATATGTCAGAGGGGCAGGCAAAGAATGTATATGGAAAGAGATAGCGGATGCAGTTAGCGCTTATGGGCATGCTTTACTGCAGGCTTAGCAGATTAAGGTGCAGACAGCCTGCTTGTTCTGTGAGTACCCTGGCCATGGCTAGGGCTGTGGGACTGCACATTGGAGTTGGTGGTGGGGCCTGGACATTAGGTGGTACAGGCATTGTCGCCAGATTTCCCTTCAAACTTTGGACTAGAAAAGCAGAGATCTCCTGAATGCCGTGCTCAATGACACTGGTCTGGTGTCAGCAGATGGCATTGGATTCCTCCAGGAGTTGATTGTTCCTCAGCAGTGAGTGTGTGAGACTGTCTCCAGTGTTCAGTAACTCACTATGAATGTCCTCACTGCTGGGGAGGCGACAAACGGCTGGCTGGTTTTGTGGGGAAGTTGGTGCCACATTGTCCACATCCTCGGAGGAATCAGTCCGTGGATCATAATGTACGGCACCTGTAATGAAATCATAATTTCATTTGTGTAAAATTGTTTAATTATTCCTAAGCTTAATAAAAAATTCAGGTGATGAAGGAATTGCTGTTCAGAATTAACATTGGCCACTCCTACAACCTCCGTCTCCTCTATACACCCCAAGGCAGTTTCTTCAATAGGGGTGTATTCCAAAGATTGAGGGAAATCACCACCTCCAGTTCCCTGCACATGTTGCTGATGGTCTCTCATTTTCTACATACTGTAAGCCTGCAGCAGAAGTGTTGCCACCTTTTAGAAGAAAAACATGTTTATTTAAAAATAATAATTTCTGCAGCAGGTTACAGTACATGGGTTTCCACAGGGAAACATCGGGTGTAGAGTGGATCTTGAGCCAGAGGCACCAACAGGATAAAGCTTTAGGCTGTCCATGGATGCATTGGGGCCTCCTCTATAACCCCGCCTCCTGGCACTGTGAGCTCAGCTTAGTTTCAGTTGGTGTCTGTAGCAGCAGGTCACTTAACAGGTGTGGCTGTACTGGTCAGCCCTGAAAAAGCATTTTCTGACAGGGGTCACATACACCTGCGCCCTGTTCCCGGGTACTTGCGTCGGAGATGCTCCAGCTTTAGGCACACGGTTGCAGTCGCTCTCCTGGTTCACGTTGCTGCTATGGGGAGGAGGTAAGAGGGTCCCCCAGGTGGGACCCGCCATTAAATCGCATTCCGTCCGTGACCTAGGGAGACGAGTCGCGGTGCTTGTGTGGACACCGAGCAGGGACCCCACTAGACCACCAGGGTAATAGAGCACAGGTCGGGTCTACTAACGCTCCATTTAATAAGGCTCGATAGTACCTGGGGTGGAAGTCCAGCATAGGGGAGCTGGTGCTTGACCTGTAGCCTCTCCCTGGCACAAGGCACCGTCTACTGCAGTTTTTCCCACCCTGGAGCTGCCTCACTCTCTCCCTCACTCCTTGAGTGAGACGCTGGGCCCATCTTAAAAGTATAGCTGCGGCTAGTCTCTGGGACTGCAGGGCAAGTTCTACCTTGTAAAGCCGCCAGTATACAGCGCTCTGACTTTACAAACACTAAAGTCAGAGGTGTCACTGCCCCTGGTGACACCCGGTGTGAGAGGCCGTGAAATTAGGGCGTGGCCTAGCACGAGGGGTGTGGCCTCGTGGGCGGACCCCCATTTTTTTGCACTCCAGTGGGTTAAGAAGATGCTGGCTGCCCCCCCAGGGAGTGCCTCCATGCCTCATGCATGCCCACTCCCCCCCATCCCACCTCCCAACCTCCTAAGCCTGCAGCCTGGGGCTGCTGACACTGTGTGTCTCTCACCTTTGCCCGACCCCCCTGGTGCTCCATGCCTTGCCTGCATGTGAGTGCACGGCACTGCCGGTGTCTTACTCTCGCACCACAGGTGAAGCAGCAGCAGGTCTCTCACACACAGGCCGGATGCAGTGTCCGCTGATTGGATGCTCTATCGGCAGCTGCAGCATCATCCAATCGCGTGAAACCAGCTATGCAGTGCCGGCTCCTACATAGTGACAGGAGCCAGGTGCTGCACGTATTATTAAAGCACAGCTTTACTGAGCAGGAGCTGGCATTATAGTGTCACCCCTCGACGTGTGACACCAGGGTGCAGGCCACATACCCCGCACCCACCTTGTGACGTCACTGAGTTGAGTATTCTACATGTCTTTATAAAGACAGCTTTAGAAAAAGTGTACCTATTAAAGGATATATTGTACGAGTATTCTGATATATACCTCCGGTCTAGGATCATGCTGTGTTATATATATATATATATATATATATATATATATATATATCTCCGTACATATACTAGTCCAGTGCAGTTTTATTGTCATAATAATACTCTGCATTGCCTGTGACTGTGTGTGTCTGTATCTGCTGTGTGGTTTCACTTTCAGTGTTTCCCAGATATATCTATCACTATATTCAGTACCCTAAGGGACTAGGTGCATCAGGGTCATACATATAGTGCATCACAGTATTTACCCATTATGTGTATTCTACTGTGTACTCAGTCACATAATACTGGATTTAATCACTGTTGTTGTGTACTGTGTCTACAGTCACATACTAACAGATTTAATTGCAGGTATTGTACTCTGTCTGGCTTTATCGTACTAAGTTGGTCTGTTGTTGCGTTTGTGTATAATGTCTAACAAGAAGGGCAGTAAGTCTGTGGATGCTCCTGCATCATGCAGAACATGCGCCAAAGATTTACCAGAGGGAGAAGCAGTGTATGATGGTCTGTGTATTATGTGTCACACATCTCCCAGTCAGTCCGCAGCTCCTGTAACCAATCAGGAGCCACCCTGGGCTGCATTCACAAACCTACTGGGTACTCTGGTGGAACGCCTTACACCCCCAATTGGGACCACCTGTCCCATTATAGCCTCAAATTGTTCCTATAGTTAATCTGCCGTGGCGGAAAATTTGTCTAACCAGTTGCAGCAATTAAATTATTCCTTGGTCAGGCAAAAATCTACTCCAGGTCACTCTCGTGTCTCTGGGTCATCTAAGCGTGCTGCTTCTTTGTCACAATCCACTAATCTCTCAGATGTTTCAGATACATGAAAAGTATATAATTACCTCTCCTGGGCTATTAACACCGAGCGTCCTCGGTGCAGTCCACTATAGCCCTCTGATTAAATTAATGAGAAGTAGACATTGAGCACAATTGCTCTAATGGGGGCTGCTCCTTTGTAGTAAACGGCATCTTTATATAAATGACCAAGGCTTTCCTGAAGTCTGCAGGGGGCGCTAGCCAGGGCCGCCGTTAATTACAGAAAAAGTCCTCTGATCGGAAGCAGGAGTCTCCTCATTTACGATGACAGCTGCTGGCAGCAGAGCGGAGGCGCTGTATGAAAGCGCTAATCGGAGCAGTCTCTGGTAGTTAGGAGAGTCCTTTAGTGAGTGACGGGGAGCGTCCCCGTTTGTGACAGTGCTGGTAGGATAGAATCGGTAATCAGAGTATAATGTGGGAGGAATTAACGCGTTTCGTCACGGATCACGTTACTTTCTCAAAGGGATACCTCCTCCAGAGCATTTCTCTATATTTATAGCAGTTGTGTAGATTAAACCAGGTGAGGCTCATATGAAATCAGCAAATAATTAAAAGAAAAAAGGTCAGCTCTCCACAACATAAGCTACTGTATGTAGTTACTTATAAAATATAGACACAGAATAAACCTTAAGCACATATAAATAAATAGGTATATATAAACCCATATGTGAAAAGGGGAAACAACATAAATTAAGAATGAATGAGGTAAATATACAAACTACAATCAGCTGCAATATATAAGTGACAACAGGGCACATAATAAGCATTGGTTTCTAATGATATATGAAATAGGACTTTTGATGTATTTGAATCATATCTTGAGGAAACAGTGAACTGCATAAAACTAGATAAATTTTTAATATTATCTTAAGTTATTTGATTTAATTAGTTTATTAATATCCCTACCAATAAATTCCATAACCTGAGGGAATAATTTTATTTTTTTATTTTTATCAAAGACAAAAACGTGGTTTTATCATGACACTGGGAATAGGTAACAGGCATCTATATGAACGATAAATTAAATATCCTAAGCGTTCAATTGAACATAGACTAATGTTCTCAATTGAAAATACTAAGGAAAACACAGGGCCAGAAAAAACCCCACATGTATATGATGGTTTTTATACCTGTAAAAAGAATACAGAATAAGGCCATCAGGCCAGAGATCAAATCCCCACCATGAAAGATACAAATGAAAGATACAAAAGATATAAATATGTATACCAATAGTTAATATTGTCTATATTAGACCATAAAAATATGGAATGATGGATAAATCCATTAAGAAATTATGCTAATAAAAAGGAAGGAAAAAATACTGAAAAAGGAGGAACTGTGATGTAGGAAAAAAAAACAACATAATGTACTAAAGACCAGCAAGAAAAAGTGATAGAAAAATAAATATATCAATCTCCTAACATAAATGATCAAACTCTATTGTTTCATTAAGTCCATCGGGGGCAAGGGTCCTCAGTTTGTGAATCCAAAAATGTTCTCGTTGCCAAAGTTTCCTATAATTGTCGCGCCTACCCCCTTGGAGTAGATGAAATCGTTTTGATACCTATAAGATGAACATCTTGTGGATCTTTGTGATGAAACTCTTCAAAGTGTCTGGAGACACTGTGAAAGAGGTGGCCCTTAAGGATGTTCCGCTTATGTTCCAGGAAACAAATTTTCAGTTTACGTGTTGTGCGTCCTACATAAATGAGTTGGCAGCTACAGATTAGTATGTATATAACAAAGAAACTATTACAGTTAATAAAGGAATTGATACTAAAGTATGTATGTATTGTCTGTTGAAGAAAAAGTTTTGGTTTTGTTCTGTATAAAAGAACATGTTATAGAAATGATTAGAACCACACTTAAAACACCCTTTCGTTTTGGTTAGCCACTGTGAGGAATTAAGGGAGGTACTTGATTGTTATGAAGCTCTTTTATCCACAAAGAAGCTAGGGGCGAGTTGCTGTTGCAAATTGGTGGATCGTTTAAATATAATTGATGGTTTCTCACCAATTTCTGTTTTCAGGATCAGTAAGTAAAATCGGAAAATTAGTAGAAATAATGTTCCTAATTTTTATAGATGAATTATTATATTGTGAAAAAAATGTGGTTGGTACTGTTTAAATTTAGAATCATCCTGTTTATATTGTAGAAGATCCTTCCTATCAATCTGATTAACTCGTGTCCGAGCTCCTTGAATCAACTCTGGAGGATAACCCTTATCACATAGTGATCGGGATAATTCATCAGCCTGTACCATATAGTTATGATACTCACTACAATTACGCCTAATGCGTCGTAGTTGGCCATATGGAATATTTCTAATCCAAGGTTTATGATGTGAACTATCATAATGTAAAAAGTTGTATTTATCTACTTCTTTTCTGATGGTTTTAGTGGCTATAACTCCATCTACTATAGTGAGGGAGATATCGAGGAAAGAGATGGAGGACCTGTCTACCGCGCAAGTGAAAAGTAAATTAAACTCATTATTTAAAAGTGAAGTGAAATCCAAAAAGAGATTAATGTCTCCATCAAGGATAAAGTAGAGGTCATCTATGTAACGGCCATAGTATACAAGGTCCACGCCCAAGCTCCACCCCCAAACATGTGCGTCCTCAAACGCTCCCATGTATAGGTTGGTGAAGCTGGGCGCGAACCTCGTACCCATGGCCGTTCCTAAAATTTGCAAGAAAAATTGATGATTAAATGAAAAATAATTGTGTGATAGTATAAATTTAATAGAAGCCAAAATAAATTCTTGTAAATCCTTGGATAATGTATCGGATTTAGAAAGATATTGAGCGACAGTGGCGATACCTTTATTATGCGGAATGTTCGAGTATAATGCCTGTACATCACAGGTCATAAAAAATATGAGTCCTTCCACTTTATTCTTGCGATGGAACCTGATTGCGTCTCGACACAATCACAAGGTTCCAGCTTTCAGATCAAGGACCAGGGATCCTCAAGAAGCGTTCGTGGACGCACTGGAAATTCCATGAAACTTTCGGCTGCCCTACATGCTCCCTCTGTTATGATTCCAGTACTCCTGACCGGAGGAGATCTAATGACAATGGCCAGAGTACTGGAAGGGGAATGCTGGTTACGGGAGCTAGAAAGACTAGTTGCCCCTGGCGCCCTAACTCTATTGTCTCACCCGTGCTATCGAAAATCCCTTGCGAGACTATGGTTTCTTGAGCCCCTGGCAGCCACGTTTGAAAGGCGGATTATGTCTGCCCAACTCCGGTGCCCCCCGGTCTTAGTGAGAGACAAAGGGAAATCCGAGGCAGGATGATGACAAGAGGACCTCTGACTGACAACAGGCCAGGGGCAACAAGCTAACTAACCAAACCAGAAGTATGCGCGGAAAAACCGCCAGATAAAAGGACAACCAAAATCCACTAGTCCGTTACTCCTACCCAGCACCGCTGGATACCAGAGTGGATCTGTGGGAGTGGAATCCTCCGCAAAAGCTCCGAAACACAAATAATAAATAATAAGTAATAAAGCGGCCAAGCCGCAACACACGGCTACGCCGTGACTCACGAACACCACTGGATGTTTAAAGGTGCTCAGTCAGGACTCCAGGAACAGATGACGACTTCCGAGTACAGGACAACTGAGGACAGGAACGACCGGGTACAGCAGGACTGGAAACACTCTCAGCAAACAGATACAGCATGCAGGAAGCTATTACCGGCGTCTGTGAGAAGCCCTGGAAGTGTACTTAACAGGGAGTCCTCCAATCAGCTGTTCAGAGGCTGATTGGATTAAATGCCGTGCAGCTGCCTTGCTGCACGGCCAGGAAACAGGTGCCATATTAATTTAAATGGACCCAGCAATGGGGAACGCGGTCCGCCAGTGGCGTCCCCGTTGCTAGGGTCCGTGCGGCTCCGTGCGCCCGGCATCTAGCGTTGCCAGGGAGCCGGCGGCTGTACGCGCACGGCGTCCCTGGTTGCTAGGCGCCGGGCCGCACCGACGAGCGGACCCCGGCGCCTAACAGTACCCCCCCCCTTGAGGAGGGGTCAAGGAACCCCTAAAGCCAGGTTTCCGAGGAAATTCCCGAAAAAATGCCCTCTTGAGCCTCGGGGCATGGAGATCCTTATCCAGGACCCAAGACCTTTCCTCTGGACCATAGCCCTTCCAGTGCACCAGAAAATAAAGCCGACCCCGGGACAATTTGGAATCGAGAACCTTCTCCACCAAGAACTCCTGATGTCCCTGTACATCTACTGGTGATTTCCCCTGAGAGATCTTCCGAGGAAATCTACTGGAAGAAACGTATGGTTTCAACAGGGAGCAATGGAACGTATTTCCGATTCGGAGAGCTCTTGGTAAACGTAACCGGAAAGCAACTGGATTGATTTTTTTAATAATATAAAATGGTCCAATAAATTTGGTGCCCAATCTAGCTGAGGTTTGTCGAAGTCTAATGTTACGAGTCGACAACCATACCCTGTTTCTCACCTTAAAAGTGCAAGGATGCCGGAGCCTGTCAGAAAACTTTTTCTCTCGAAATGCCGCTTTTCTGAGAGCAAGGTGCACTTTTTTCCAAATGACTCTGAGATGAGAGGTTAAGGTTAGCGAGGAAACAGAGGAATGTTGAAAAAAAGAATTAGCTCTGGGGTGAAAACCAAAAACTGAAAAGAATGGAGACACATTAGTGGAGGAATGACAAGAATTGTTGTAAGCAAACTCCGCCAAAGGAAGAAACTCGGACCAATCATTCTGGAGTTTGGCTGAGTACAAACGCAAATACTGTTTTAATGATTGATTAACTCGCTCGGTCTGCCCGTTGGATTGGGGATGATAGCCGGATGTTAAAGACAATTTCATCTTTAATGAGGCACAAAAAGACTTCCAGAATTGTGCAATGAATTGTGGACCCCGATCAGAAACAATATCAGTGGGCAACCCATGAAGTCTGAAAACATGGCGGAGAAACAAAACAACCAATCCCTGGGCAGATGGCAGTCGGGGAAGAGCAATGAAATGGGCCATCTTGCTAAAACGGTCCACTACCACCCATATGACTCGGAATCCGGCTGACAGAGGGAGGTCTACCACAAAATCCATGGAAATATGAGACCATGGCCTGAGAGGAACATTTAAGGGCATAAGTTGCCCGATAGGCAAGGAACGGGGAACCTTATGCTGTGCACAGACCTGACAAGAAAAAACAAACTCCTTAATGTCTTTAGAAAGACCAGGCCACCATACTGAGCGGGAGACTAATTCCAAAGTCTTAGAGATCCCCGGATGCCCGGCAACTTTGCTATCATGAAACTCAGTCAAAACAGTAGCTCTCAAAAACTCAGGGACGTAAAGACGACCAGCAGGAGTATTTCCAGGAGCTTGATGTTGAAGCTGCTTTAACTGGGTAAACAAATCTTGTGTGAGGCCTGCCCAAATGACTGAAGATGGAAGTATGGGAGTAACAGGACTGTTATTATGAACTGGAAGAAAACTGCGTGACAGGGCATCCGCCTTGGTATTCTTGGAACCTGGCCTAAAAGTGATAATAAACTTGAAACGAGTAAAAAGTAAAGCCCAACGAGCCTGCCGGGCATTCAGCCGCTTAGCTGATTCGATGTACTGAAGATTTTTGTGGTCAGTCAATACTGAAATGGTATGTGTTGCTCCCTCAAGCCAATGCCTCCACTCCTCGAAAGCCCATTTAATAGCCAGTAACTCCCGGTTACCAACATCGTAGTTGGATTCAGCAGATGAGAATTTCCTGGACATAAAGGCACAAGGATGTAGTTCCAGAGAGTCCGGATCCTTCTGAGATAGGATAGCCCCCACTCCAACCTCCGAGGCATCAACCTCAACAATGAAGGGCAATTCTGGGTTGGGATGTCTGAGGACTGGAGCTGAGACAAAAGCTTGTTTCAAGGCCTGAAAGGATAACTCAGCTTCACGTGACCAGTTGGTAGGATCCGCTCCCTTCTTAGTCAGTGCCACAATGGGAGCAACCAGGTCGGAAAAAGAATGAATAAATCTTCTATAATAATTTGCAAACCCTAAAAAGCGCTGAATTGCTTTTAAGTTGGTGGGTTGCGCCCAACTAAGGATGGCTTGGAGCTTCTTAGGTTCCATACAGAATCCCCGAGGGGAAATAATGTACCCTAAAAAGGATACCTCCGTGACATGAAACTCACACTTCTCCCGCTTGGCATATAGGTGATTTTCACGTAATTTTTGAAGAACCTGACGCACCTGGGTAACATGTTGTTCAATTGAGTCAGAATAGATCAGGATGTCGTCTAAGTAAACGACCACGAATCTTCCTAGAAAATCACGGAGCACATCGTTAATGAGATCCTGGAAAACTGCCGGAGCGTTAGACAAGCCAAACGGCATCACCAGATACTCGTAGTGACCCGACTGAGTACTGAAAGCCGTCTTCCACTCATCTCCCGACTTGATTCGGATGAGGTTATACGCTCCCCTCAGGTCAATTTTAGAAAAAATCACAGCCGAACGCAGCTGATCAAAGAGGACAGAAATCAGCGGCAGAGGGTAAGTATTTTTAACTGAGATCTTATTCAGGGCTCTAAAGTCAATGCAAGGTCTGAGTGATCCATCTCCACAAAGAAGAAGCCTGCACTTAAAGGGGATTTAGATGGCCTGATAAATCCTTTCCCTAGGCTCTCCTTAACATACTCATTCATGGCCGCAGTTTCTGGCCCGGATAATGCATATAACCTTCCCTTTGGCAATGTGGCACCAGGAATTAGCTCAATAGCACAATCATAAGGCCGATGGGGAGGCAGAATGTCCGCATTGCCCTTGGAAAACACATCAACAAAGTCCTGGTATTCCACGGGAATGAGTTCGGGAATGGCAGCAGCTATTCTGACGGGAAACGTAATACATTCCTTATTACAGATGGTACCCCATTGTGAAATCTCCCCCGACTGCCAATCAATGATGGGATTATGAAAGGCCAGCCAAGGGTGACCCAGAACCACTGGAACTGCTGGGCAATGGGTAAGGAAAAACTCGATCTTTTCGGAATGAAGAGCTCCTACCATAAGTAGTATAGGGGGTGTACGGAGGGAAATAACCCCATTGGACAAGGGACTCCCATCTAACCCATGCATGGTGATACACCTACCCAAGGCTAACTGAGGAATACCTAAGGCTTTGGCCCACGTTAAGTCCATAAAGTTCCCTGCAGCTTCACTGTCAACAAAAGCCGACACCGAAGAACTGAGGCTGCCAAAGGAAACTTTAGCTGGGACTAAAAGGGAGTTATTCGAGGAGATAAGCTGCAGACCAAAGTGAACCCCCTCACAATTCACTTGGTCGAGGCATTTCCCGACTTGTTCGGACAATTACGGGCAAAATGTCCCTTACCCCCACAGTACAAACAAAGACCAGAGTTTTGCCTTCTGGCTCTTTCTTCTGGAGACAGCCGGGAGAGACCCATCTGCATGGGCTCCTCTATGTCCTCAGGAATGGAAAATACACATGGAGTAGACCTGACAGGTGCTCCTTTTTCAGCCCTCCGCTCTCTGAGACGACGATCAATCTTAATAGAAAGCTCCATGAGTTTATCGAGAGTCTCAGGAGCGGGATACTGAAGGAGACTGTCTTTTATAGACTCTGATAAGCCGAGGCGAAACTGACTGCGCAGGGCTGGGTCATTCCAGCCACAGTCGTTCGACCAACGGCGAAACTCTGTACAAAAAACTTCTGCAGGATTTCTACCCTGTCTGAGAGTGCGTAACTGACTCTCAGCGGATGCCTCTCTATCAGGGTCATCATACAAAAGCCCTAAAGACCCAAAAAAGGCGTCTACTGATGACAACGCCGGATCCTCTACTTTTAAACCGAATGCCCAGGTCTGAGGATCTCGCTGGAGCAAAGAAATAATAATTCCGACCCGCTGAGATTCAGTACCTGAGGAGATCGGTCTTAAACGAAAATAAAGTTTACAGGATTCTTTAAAATTAAAAAACTCCTTCCTATCACCAGAAAAACGGTCAGGCAAGTGCATTTTTGGTTCAGGGACTACCCTCGGGGAAGTTCGTAAAAGATCTTCCTGCGACTTCACCCGAAGGGAAAGATCCTGAACCATCTGAGTAAGTTCTTGAATCTGGCTGACTAGGAGCTGGCCAGGATTTGGCCCTAAACCTGTGGGATTCATGAGGCCGATAACTCTTACAAAACTGAATAAGGAAAAAATCAAACCCTGTTTAATTTTAAGTTTTGGTAAGGCCGGTAATAATGTTATGATTCCAGTACTCCTGACCGGAGGAGATCTAATGACAATGGCCAGAGTACTGGAAGGGGAATGCTGGTTACGGGAGCTAGAAAGACTAGTTGCCCCTGGCGCCCTAACTCTATTGTCTCACCCGTGCTATCGAAAATCCCTTGCGAGACTATGGTTTCTTGAGCCCCTGGCAGCCACGTTTGAAAGGCGGATTATGTCTGCCCAACTCCGGTGCGCCCCGGTCTTAGTGAGAGACAAAGGGAAATCTGAGGCAGGATGATGACAAGAGGACCTCTGACTGACAACAGGCCAGGGGCAACAAGCTAACTAACCAAACCAGAAGTATGCGCGGAAAAACCGCCAGATAAAAGGACAACCAAAATCCACTAGTCCGTTACTCCTACCCAGCACCGCTGGATACCAGAGTGGATCTGTGGGAGCGGAATCCTCCGCAAAAGCTCCGAAACACAAATAATAAATAATAAGTAATAAAGCGGCCAAGCCGCAACACACGGCTACGCCGTGACTCACGAACACCACTGGATGTTTAAAGGTGCTCAGTCAGGACTCCAGGAACAGATGACGACTTCCGAGTACAGGACAACTGAGGACAGGAACGACCGGGTACAGCAGGACTGGAAACACTCTCAGCAAACAGATACAGCATGCAGGAAGCTATTACCGGCGTCTGTGAGAAGCCCTGGAAGTGTACTTAACAGGGAGTCCTCCAATCAGCTGTTCAGAGGCTGATTGGATTAAATACCGTGCAGCTGCCTTGCTGCACGGCCAGGAAACAGGTGCCCTATTAATTTAAATGGACCCAGCAACGGGGAACGCGGTCCGCCAGTGGCGTCCCCGTTGCTAGGGTCCGTGCGGCTCCGTGCGCCCGGCGTCTAGCGTTGCCAGGGAGCCGGCGGCTGTACGCGCATGGCGTCCCTGGTTGCTAGGCGCCGGGCCGCACCGACGAGCGGACCCCGGCGCCTAACACCCTACAGTGTCACTCCTGCCCAGTGTTCTGCGGATGTTCAAACAAGAAGGGGGATTTCTACTTCTAGTCACTCCAGCGTGGTCCAGACGGCACTGGTTCTCAGACCTGCAGGGTCTATCGACAGAGCGTCCTCTTAAACTTCCTCAGTGCCCAGACTTCCTCGTACACTGCCCTTGTCTTTATCCGGACCTGGCCAGGCTGGCTTTGATGGCATGGCTCTTGAAGCATCACTCCTGAGAGCCAAAGGATTCTCTGAGGCTCTTGAAGCATCACTTCAGAGAGCCAAATGATTCTCTGAGGTGGTCATCCAAACTATGTTAAAAGCCCATAAACCGGCTTCAGCTCGGATTTATTATAGGGTCTGAATTTCTTACTTCACCTGGTGTGCTGATAAGAATTATGATGATAATCAGAACTGCCAGAATTCTGGCTTATCTGCAAAGAGGACTGGACTTAGGTCTTCATCTCAAGGTTCACATATCTGCCTTGTCTGTATGGTTTCAGAGAAAAATTGTGTCTATACCTGACACTCAGGGTGTCTTATGGATTCAGCCTCCCTATGTCCCTCCTGTGGCTTGTTATCTTTTCACCTTAACCAAGAGATTGTGGTTTGTGCCTTTATCTCTTCTGATTTGTCCTCCAAAGAGTGGTCTTTGGATGTGGTACGGGTTCTCAGTATATATGTGGAGAGGACTGCCTCTATCAGGAGGTCAGACTCCCTTTTTGTCTTGTTTGGTTTTCACAAACGTGGCTAGCCTGTGAATAAGCAAACCTTGGCCAGATGGATTAGAATGGTGAGTGCACAAGCTTATGCGCAGGCTGGTCTCCCAGCTCCTGCTGCTATTAATGCCCATTATACTCAGTCTGTTGGTCCTTTTTGGATGGCTCACGTGGCGTGTCCACAAAACAATTATGCAAGGCGGCTACGTGGTCCTCTGTGAACACATTTATTAGGTTCTATGCCTTCCGCCTCCCAGGATGCTTCCTTTGGACTCCGGGTTCTCATACCATCTAAGGTGCATCCCCTCCCTTGAGGAAATGCTTTAGCACATTCCTGATGTTTCCCTGTGGAAACCAATGTAACCTGCTGCAGAAAAGGAGAGTTATGGTAGACTTAC
The DNA here is from genome assembly GCF_028390025.1 of Pseudophryne corroboree. Taxonomy (NCBI): domain Eukaryota; kingdom Metazoa; phylum Chordata; class Amphibia; order Anura; family Myobatrachidae; genus Pseudophryne; species Pseudophryne corroboree. The sequence goes on from NC_086449.1 coordinate 471,461,218, forward strand.
CATTGTTAACTCTCTTTCTGCGAGGTACATTAGGTTCCACAGGTCACTCACCCTGATGCACCTAGCTTCTATGGATTTGTATGGCATTAGCCGCTGGTCCCTTCTCCTGTTGTGAGAATGTGGTTCTACTGTATGTGACTAACATCTACCTTCTCTCTTACCTACTCCAGCATTGGACTGGTTAACTAAACTGAGCTCACATTGCCTGGAGGCGGGGTTATAGAGTCGGCCCCAATGCATCCTGGGACAGCCTAAAGCTTTAGCCTGTTGGTACCTCTGGATCAAGATCCACTCTACACCCTCATGTTTCCCTGTGGAACCCAATGTTCCTCGCAGAAAGAGAGTTAACAATGGTAAGTCTACCATAACTCTCCTTTTTTAATTTACAAACATGTCGAAATAGTAATTTAATTTAAATAAATAAATAAAATAAAAAAGCAAGACAAAATGCACAAACAAACTAAAAAAAAACATTGTAACAAAAAAAGGTGAACATAAAATTACGCTTAACATCTGCGAACTTCACTCGTTTTTCAGCATATAGTAATTTCCTTGTTTACTTCATCCATGATCTATTGCCAAATACACTCCTTGGTTGCTGCCCCCATATTCTTTTGGCCATTATGAATTTTGGCCATAACCCCCTGAACCAAAATCTGCACTTCCTTATTGCTGAAACTTGGCTGTCTTGCTTTCTTCTGGGTCGGTGTTTGGCGTGTGGTTTGGGTTGAGGACTAGCTAGACCCCGGCATCTCCATGGAGTTGGGCTCCTGCTGTGGAGTGTTCTGTTATAGTGGCATTTGTGTCTGTCTGCAATTGCGAATGTATTTGCACGCTGTCGAGTACGCAACCGGTTAATTTCAATCATTGCTCTTTTCGCTCTTATGGCTGTTGCTTCACATTACTGTTCTTTTCTTTTTCAATTGGCTGATATTTGGTCCCTTTAAGGTAAGTTATGTGTGTGGGGGGGTTTGCTCACTCTAATGTTTTTTTTTGTGTGTGTTTTTTTGGTTTGTTTAAACGTCTTTCTCCTCCTCCTATGAGCCAGCATCAACATAATGGAGCAGTTAATGCCGGTAATGTTTTAATTTGTTTTGCTGGCTGTAACCATGTGTTAGTTTTGTTGTTGTTTATAAAAATATTTATGTGTTGTTTTTTTAATAACTACAGTTTTCCTGGGCAAATTTTTATTTGTGAAGAAACCAAGATTCTTCCCTCAATCCTCATCCTAATAACCATCAAGGCCGGCATAGGCTTCAAAGGGAGCAAATCTTCCACACCTGTGTCTCCCTATTTGGAATGCCAGATGATGAGGTGTTGCAGCGTTTCAGGCAGCCACATCATATCATCTTACAAACTCTCCAAATCATGGAGAGTGACCTTCAACCTAGAAATGACATTCCTACAACAATACCACCAACTCACACAGTTATTGTCTGTGTCCCATTTTTTCACTTCATGGTCATTTCAAATAACAATGGGAGGGGCAGCAAGTATTTCTCAGCCATCATTTAGTAGGATCCTGAAGCTCGTTACATGTGCCTTCTTGGTATGCCGCAGCCAATTTATATGCATGCCTTTGGATGAGGAGTCCCTAGCTGTGGAGCAGCAGCAACTATTGGCTATCGCTGTCTTCTCACATGTTATAGGGGTTGTGGATGGCACCCATATTCCCAGTGTACCACCAAAGTACAATAAACATATCAACATTATTTGAAAGCAATATTATTCTCATAATGTAATGGTGGTATGTAGTACCTCCCTCCAGACTCTGGTTCTGAATGCCAATTTCATGGGGTCTTCACATGATTCTTATTTTGTCCAGGATTCACGGATCTGGCAGAAATTAGCATTGAGACTCGACAGAGATTCATGGCTGTTGGGTATTTCATTTAATTTTATTATATTTAAAATTAAAAACATAACAACCTTTATTCTTACTTTTGTTTCTCATAACAAGAGATAGTGCATACCCCTGACGCCATTGCTCCTGATACCATACTTGTCACGAACACCTGGCGCACAATCAGAATACTACACGGCGCATACTGCCACCAGACAGGTCATAGAGCGTTGTTTTGACCTTTTAAAATCTTGCCTTCGTAGTTTAGACTGGTCTGGTGATGTACTTCTGTATGTGCCACAAATGGTGGCTCAGATTACTGCCCTGTGTTGTGATTTCCACAACATAGCTATAAGGAGACATGCGCCATGGGAGGCCATTTATGCTGAGCCTGAGGATGAGAAGTGTGGGGAAGGATCACAAGACTCTGAGAGTGGACCTAATTACCGTGATTATATACTACAGACACATTTCCAGTAAGTATAATGATTGATGTCAATGTTGATTCTAATGAATTATAGTAGTACATAACCTTGATGAGATCTAAAATTGTTTGAACACATCACAGAATACCTAACAATTTATTTACTTAAAATGGGGGGGGGGGGGGGGTTTACAAAAAACTATTAAAAGAAAAAAAATATTGAAATGTTAAAGATTGCTTTACACAGAACCAGGGGGCTAATTCAGACCTGATCGCTAGCAAGCGATTTTTGCACTGCTGCAATCAGACAGTCACCGCCTACAGGGGGAGTGTATTCTAGCTGTGCAAGTGTGCGAACGCATGTGTAGCAGAGCTGCACAAACTGATTTTGCGCAGTCTCTGTGCAGCCCAGGATTTACTCAGCCGCTGCAATCACTTCAGCCTGTCCGGGACCAGAACTGATGTCAGGATCCCTCCCTGCAAACGCATGGACACGCCTGCATTTTTCCAACCCCTCCCTGAAAATGGTCAGTTGACACCCAGAAACGCCTTCTTCCTGTCAATCTCCTTGCGACCGCCCATGCGAATGGATCCGTTGCACAAAACCATCGCTGAGCGGCGATCCGCTTTGTACCCGTGCAATGCACCTGTGCATTGCGGTGCATAAGCATGCGCAGTTCAGACCTGATCGCAGGCAGTGAAAAGACACTGCCTAGCGATCAGGGCTGGATTACCCACCAAGAATGGTAATTGTGAAAAAAAAATTTTTTAACCAACATTATGTGCATATAATTATTTTTTCTTTTTTCCCCCATTTCCCTAGACAAAGATGACCTGTCTACAGTACATCCATATTTATTTTTATTTTAAACCTATGTACAGTAGGTTGTATGCTATGTTTTTTACTCAAAATAAATATATTTATGATTATATATGTATAACTTTATTTTCTGACAAAAAAAAACAACTGTTCTATAATATTTATAATCAGGGCTATTTTTTGTCCGGGACTGTCCAGAACGCCATTCCAGGAGGTCTTGTGAAAAATGACATCACCAGGAATGGAGTTCCGGACCATCCCAGGCGCCGGCGCAAACAAAGTTTGTTTGTTTTTTTAAATTAGGTGGGCGGGTTTGGAGGTTGCATGACAATAGCCCCTGCACTGCCCGCAGCCCCCACAGTGGCTTAGGAACAACGGGGAATGTGGGGGAGCCTGCTGTGTAAAAAAAGCTCACCCAAAATGGCCATGGTGGAGCAGGAGACAGACACTAGAGTTGAAGAAGGACCTCTAGCATCTGTCTCCTGCTCTGCGGTGGCCATTTTGGGTGGACTTTTTTTTACACTGAAGGCTCCCACGCAGACCCCAGTGCTCTCTGTCACTGAGGCCGGGAACTGTAACCCCTTGACAACAAGCAGGAAACCCCTTGGCAATGAGTAGGCAACTCCTTGGCAAAGAGCATGAGAACCCTGTCAGTGACCAGGGAAACCCCTTGACAATGAGCATGAAATCCCTGCAGTGAGCAGGGAAACCTCTTGGCAATGAGCATCAAACCCTTGGCAACGAGCAGGAAACCCCTTGACAACAAGCACAAAAACCCCTTTGCAACAATCAGGAAACCGATTTAGAGTTTTCTCCTCTCCCAAATGCCCCCCATATGGTGTGTATTGGCCACTGCCATTAGCAAAGGGATGTGTACCTATGCTGATTAATTATTTCTCGTTGGACTACAGCCACCCTATATTCCCCTTTTATTATAAACTATGGTTCTTCTTTGGCCAGTCACTCAGCCTTTCACACTCCATTCACTTTCACCACATACAGTACCTATAGGCATTAAGCTGCTCTCAAGCAAAGTCCTGGAGTGGTACAATAATGGATGCTCATGCCCAATCTTCTCCACTTGCTGGCAAGGTTTCTGTATCCTCTAATCTTTCTCCAGCCATGGCTGTTTTCCTGTCTTCTGGAACATGGCCCTGGTCTAGTTAAAGCTAGAAACCCAGGCTCCAGTTAGTTCTAGATGTTAGGTTCTAGATGTTGCTTCTTTTTGACTCTGGTTCTGGGGTAGGAGCAACAGGATCAAGTAGTGTTGGACCTCTGGCTGATGACTCAGTTGCTGACATGTCTGGACTGATCCAGTTGATTATAATTTCCCAGTGCAGGGCAAAGTTTCGCCACAAAATGAAATGGTATGGCAGCCTTGGTGCTATTACTGCCACCACTTGTACTGTCTGTCCCTTCACAGTAATAGGATGATAGACATGGTCATATTCCTCGGTGAGCCCATGGATGCATAAAACCTATACTGATGGTAACTGGGTCATCAGGCTTTCTGGAACTACGGTGCTGGATATCAAGGTGACTTCACTGCTGAATCCGCCAACACCGCCTGTATCAGGTTGGTCACCTGGATCAGCAGTGGGCTACCTATTGATGAGGACATGGTAAAACAAGCAGGAGATGCGGAGCCTAGTCATACCACTGAACAATCCATCAATTCCTACTGTTTTGGACAACTCCTCCAGAGGGTTGGGTATATGTGACCGGTGGTCAGGAGACCGCCAGTCACCATAGCGATAGCAGGATCCCAGCTTTAAGATGGCAGGCAGGGGGCCAGTGCAATGAAGCCCCTTGTGGGCTCGGTGGTGAGCTGCGATCAACACAGGTTTTATTCCGACTCTATGGGTGTCATGGACACCCACGAGTGGGAATAGTTCCTGTTAGTCTGCATGCCAATTATCAGGATTGTTATGGGGCAAGATGTAGGTGCCGGTATTGTGACCGGCAGTCTCATGACCGCCGTCACATAACTACATCCCATTTCTGCCCTTGGCTGGCTGATCGTCAAACAAAACCATCCAGATTTATTGGACCCATTGCGCTTGCCCACCCCCGCCAGTTATCTCAAAGCCGGGATCCCCCTCCAAAAAGGCCCCAGCTGGCCTCATTCAAAGCACCCCACTGGAGTAACCTTGTGGTCTGTTCAAAAATCTAGTGCTGGTTTCAGCATGAGGATTGGCCTGACTTCTTTCTCTGATGACTAGATCATATTCTCCTGGTTGTAATAATGGTCAATGGCTGTCGCAAGCCCGTAAATTGACTAGGGTTCAGTCTGTAGAACCCATCCTTGTTTAGGTTGCACATGTAATGGTCAATTGTCAGGGTTGCCAAGATTATAACCAGTGGTTTTCAGTCAGGCTCTAACCAGTTGTTTGCCAGGTCAGCCAGCTGGGCATTCATTGTGGACCTGACCTAAATCACGTTATAAAATCATTGTGCCTTTACAGACCCTGTCACCCCTATACAGTACATGCCAGAATTGTGGTCTTTAATTGCTAATAACGTGCTGCCTGGTCTTCAGACATATACACATAGACCCATTGTGCTTCACCCATTAACTAAGGAGCCAATTTTGCCACCCACTCCTCTATTGGCCATTTAAGCCAAGTTGTTGTCCAGTCATGATAACAGAAATGTCTTGATGTCATCTGAATGTGTCATCTTTTGCATGATGGCAGGCCCATGGTTACCCTGTCAGAGCAGTGAGCTCTGCCTGTAACAGTCTGTTGCCCTCCGCCTGGCCACTATTGACGGTTAGCATTTGGCACTGTTGGGCCTGCTGCATGGTGGCCACATGGTGGTCAAAGCTTGGACGACTGCCTCCATCTTGTTAGCTGAGGATCAACAAAACAACAAACCAACGAAAAAACTTTCCCTTTAACTGAGTTTACACAGACTACACACACAGAACCAACTTCTCTTTGGCTGTCTGTGCACAGGTAACTGTGCCACACCCAGACTTAACAAGGCAGGGAAAATAGGATAGATACATTTTTTTTTACTGAAAGTTTCAAATAAACTGATTTTATGGGCCGATTATCCCCACTCACCCACCAGCAGGGCAGTGGTGGGTTTCTGCCACATGGAATGCAGCTGGCAGAAGGATCCCATGATTGAAAGTACTTTGTAGAATCCTGTTTACAAATGACTCCTCGCTCCAATCTGCATAGTCAGATGGCTTCTTTTTTCCATCACAGATGCATGTAGACACATTTGAAAACACTTCTCGGCTTCCTGACACTAGCTGAACCCACTAGTCCTAGCTACAGTCCTGATGCTCTTCAGCATCAAGAAGCCCCCCCCCACCAGATATCATAGTTCTTTTATCTCCCCCACACATCCCAAACCAATCACACCCATGTAGTGCTGCTGTGTTTAACTTTAAACCCTTCCTACAGGTAACAGCAGGTTCCTTAAACCTATCTGCCACTTTGCTTAGTGAACAAACAAGTCCTGTTCTGTTCATCAGAAGCCGCCTTTGCCACAATACTTATATCTTGTTTGTGTTTTTTGGTGTTATTACATGATAAAAGAGAAGATTTTACACCAACGAGACCACACTCTCTGTATTATGTTATTTAGAGATTGGATTGTCACTTCGAGAAAGCTATGGGAGCCATCATTTAACAATTATTGGTAGTGTTCAAATACACCCCTCCCTTCCCTGATGTCACTGAAAATTAGAGATGAGCGCCGGAAATTTTTTGGGTTTTGTGTTTTGGTTTTGGGTTCGGTTCCGCGGCCGTGTTTTGGGTTCGACCGCGTTTTGGCAAAACCTAACCGAATTTTTTTTGTCGGATTCGGGTGTGTTTTGGATTCGGGTGTTTTTTTCCAAAAAACCTAAAAAACAGCTTAAATCATAGAATTTGGGGGTCATTTTGATCCCAAAGTATTATTAACCTCAAAAACCATCATTTCCACTCATTTTCAGTCTATTCTGAATACCTCACACCTCACAATATTATTTTTAGTCCTAAAATTTGCACCGAGGTGGCTGGATGACTAAGCTAAGCGACCCTAGTGGCCGACACAAACACCTGGCCCATCTAGGAGTGGCACTGCAGTGTCACGCAGGATGTCCCTTCCAAAAAAACCTCCCCAAACAGCACATGACGCAAAGAAAAAAAGAGGTGCAATGAGGTAGCTGTGTGAGTAAGATAAGCGACCCTAGTGGCCGACACAAACACCGGGCCCATCTAGGAGTGGCACTGCAGTGTCACGCAGGATGTCCCTTCCAAAAAAACCTCCCCAAACAGCACATGACGCAAAGAAAAAAAGAGGCGCAATGAGGTAGCTGTGTGAGTAAGATAAGCGACCCTAGTGGCCGACACAAACACCGGGCCCATCTAGGAGTGGCACTGCAGTGTCACGCAGGATGTCCCTTCCAAAAAACCCTCCCCAAACAGCACATGACGCAAAGAAAAAAAGAGGCGCAATGAGGTAGCTGTGTGAGTAAGATAAGCGACCCTAGTGGCCGACACAAACACCGGGCCCATCTAGGAGTGGCACTGCAGTGTCACGCAGGATGGCCCTTCCAAAAAACACTCCCCAAACAGCACATGACGCAAAGAAAAATTAAAGAAAAAAGAGGTGCAAGATGGAATTGTCCTTGGGCCCTCCCACCCACCCTTATGTTGTATAAACAGGACATGCACACTTTAACCAACCCATCATTTCAGTGACAGGGTCTGCCACACGACTGTGACTGATATGACGGGTTGGTTTGGACCCCCACCAAAAAAGAAGCAATTAATCTCTCCTTGCACAAACTGGCTCTACAGAGGCAAGATGTCCACCTCATCATCATCCTCCGATATATCACCGTGTACATCCCCCTCCTCACAGATTATCAATTCGTCCCCACTGGAATCCACCATCTCAGCTCCCTGTGTACTTTGTGGAGGCAATTGCTGCTGGTCAATGTCTCCGCGGAGGAATTGATTATAATTCATTTTAATGAACATCATCTTCTCCACATTTTCTGGATGTAACCTCGTACGCCGATTGCTGACAAGGTGAGCGGCGGCACTAAACACTCTTTCGGAGTACACACTTGTGGGAGGGCAACTTAGGTAGAATAAAGCCAGTTTGTGCAAGGGCCTCCAAATTGCCTCTTTTTCCTGCCAGTATAAGTACGGACTGTGTGACGTGCCTACTTGGATGCGGTCACTCATATAATCCTCCACCATTCTTTCAATGTTGAGAGAATCATATGCAGTGACAGTAGACGACATGTCCGTAATCGTTGTCAGGTCCTTCAGTCCGGACCAGATGTCAGCATCAGCAGTCGCTCCAGACTGCCCTGCATCATCGCCAGCGGGTGGGCTCGGAATTCTGAGCCTTTTCCTCGCACCCCCAGTTGCGGGAGAATGTGAAGGAGGAGATGTTGACAGGTCGCGTTCCGCTTGACTTGACAATTTTCTCACCAGCAGGTCTTTCAACCCCAGCAGACTTGTGTCTGCCGGAAAGAGAGATCCAAGGTAGGCTTTAAATCTAGGATCGAGCACGGTGGCCAAAATGTAGTGCTCTGATTTCAACAGATTGACCACCCGTGAATCCTTGTTAAGCGAATTAAGGGCTCCATCTACAAGTCCCACATGCCTAGCGGAATCGCTCCGTGTTAGCTCCTCCTTCAATGTCTCCAGCTTCTTCTGCAAAAGCCTGATGAGGGGAATGACCTGACTCAGGCTGGCAGTGTCTGAACTGACTTCACGTGTGGCAAGTTCAAAGGGCATCAGAACCTTGCACAACGTTGAAATCATTCTCCACTGCGCTTGAGACAGGTGCATTCCACCTCCTATATCGTGCTCAATTGTATAGGCTTGAATGGCCTTTTGCTGCTCCTCCAACCTCTGAAGCATATAGAGGGTTGAATTCCACCTCGTTACCACTTCTTGCTTCAGATGATGGCAGGGCAGGTTCAGTAGTTTTTGGTGGTGCTCCAGTCTTCTGTACGTGGTGCCTGTACGCCGAAAGTGTCCCGCAATACTTCTGGCCACCGACAGCATCTCTTGCACGCCCCTGTCGTTTTTTAAAAAATTCTGCACCACCAAATTCAAGGTATGTGCAAAACATGGGACGTGCTGGAATTTGCCCATATTTAATGCACACACAATATTGCTGGCGTTGTCCGATGCCACAAATCCACAGGAGAGTCCAATTGGGGTAAGCCATTCCGCGATGATCTTCCTCAGTTGCCGTAAGAGGTTTTCAGCTGTGTGCGTATTCTGGAAACCGGTGATACAAAGCGTAGCCTGCCTAGGAAAGAGTTGGCGTTTGCGAGATGCTGCTACTGGTGCCGCCGCTGCTGTTCTTGCGGCGGGAGTCCATACATCTACCCAGTGGGCTGTCACAGTCATATAGTCCTGACCCTGCCCTGCTCCACTTGTCCACATGTCCGTGGTTAAGTGGACATTGGGTACAACTGCCTTTTTTAGGACACTGGTGAGTCTTTTTCTGACGTCCGTGTACATTCTCGGTATCGCCTGCCTAGAGAAGTGGAACCTAGATGGTATTTGGTAACGGGGGCACACTGCCTCAATAAATTGTCTAGTTCCCTGTGAACTAACGGCGGATACCGGATGCACGTCTAACACCAACATAGTTGTCAAGGCCTCAGTTATCCGCTTTGCAGCAGGATGACTGCTGTGATATTTCATCTTCCTCGCAAAGGACTGTTGAACAGTCAATTGCTTACTGGAAGTAGTACAAGTGGGCTTACGACTTCCCCTCTGGGATGACCATCGACTCCCAGCAGCAACAACAGCAGCGCCAGCAGCAGTAGGCGTTACACGCAAGGATGCATCGGAGGAATCCCAGGCAGGAGAGGAATCATCAGAATTGCCAGTGACATGGCCTGCAGGACTATTGGCATTCCTGGGGAAGGAGGAAATTGACACTGAGGGAGTTGGTGGGGTGGTTTGCGTGAGCTTGGTTACAAGAGGAAGGGATTTACTGGTCAGTGGACTGCTTCCGCTGTCGCCCAAAGTTTTTGAACTTGTCACTGACTTATTATGAATGCGCTGCAGGTGACGTATAAGGGAGGATGTTCCGAGGTGGTTAACGTCCTTACCCCTACTTATTACAGCTTGACAAAGGCAACACATGGCTTGACACCTGTTGTCCGCATTTCTGTTGAAATACTTCCACACCGAAGAGCTGATTTTTTTGGTATTTTCACCAGGCATGTCAACGGCCATATTCCTCCCACGGACAACAGGTGTCTCCCCGGGTGCCTGACTTAAACAAACCACCTCACCATCAGAATCCTCCTGGTCAATTTCCTCCCCAGCGCCAGCAACACCCATATCCTCCTCATCCTGGTGTACTTCAACACTGACATCTTTAATCTGACTATCAGGAACTGGACTGCGGGTGCTCCTTCCAGCACTTGCAGGGGGCGTGCAAAGGGTGGAAGGCGCATGCTCTTCACGTCCAGTGTTGGGAAGGTCAGGCATCGCAACCGACACAATTGGACTCTCCTTGTGGATTTGGGATTTCGAAGAACGCACAGTTCTTTGCGGTGCTACTGCTTTTGCCAGCTTGAGTCTTTTCATTTTTCTAGCGAGAGGCTGAGTGCTTCCATCCTCATGTGAAGCTGAACCACTAGCCATGAACATAGGCCAGGGCCTCAGCCGTTCCTTGCCACTCCGTGTGGTAAATGGCATATTGGCAAGTTTACGCTTCTCCTCCGACAATTTTATTTTAGGTTTTGGAGTCCTTTTTTTACTGATATTTGGTGTTTTGGATTTGACATGCTCTGTACTATGACATTGGGCATCGGCCTTGGCAGACGACGTTGCTGGCATTTCATCGTCTCGGCCATGACTAGTGGCAGCAGCTTCAGCACGAGGTGGAAGTGGATCTTGATCTTTCCCTAATTTTGGAACCTCAACATTTTTGTTCTCCATATTTTAATAGGCACAACTAAAAGGCACCTCAGGTAAACAATGGAGATGGATGGATACTAGTATACAGTTATGGATGGACTGCCGAGTGCCGACACAGAGGTAGCTACAGCCGTGGACTACCGTACTGTGTCTGCTGCTAATATAGACTGGATGATAATGAGATGTAGTATGTATAAAGAAGAAAAAAAAAACCACGGGTAGGTGGTATACAATTATGGATGGACTGCCGAGTGCCGACACAGAGGTAGCTACAGCCGTGGACTACCGTACTGTGTCTGCTGCTAATATAGACTGGTTGATAATGAGATGTAGTATGTATAAAGAAGAAAGAAAAAAAAACCACGGGTAGGTGGTATACAATTATGGATGGACTGCCGAGTGCCGACACAGAGGTAGCTACAGCCGTGGACTACCGTACTGTGTCTGCTGCTAATATAGACTGGTTGATAATGAGATGTAGTATGTATAAAGAAGAAAGAAAAAAAAAACCACGGGTAGGTGGTATACAATTATGGATGGACTGCCGAGTGCCGACACAGAGGTAGCTACAGCCGTGGACTACCGTACTGTGTTTGCTGCTAATATAGACTGGTTGATAATGAGATGTAGTATGTATAAAGAAGAAAGAAAAAAAAAACACGGGTAGGTGGTATACAATTATGGATGGACTGCCGAGTGCCGACACAGAGGTAGCTACAGCCGTGGACTACCGTACTGTGTCTGCTGCTAATATAGACTGGATGATAATGAGATGTAGTATGTATAAAGAAGAAAGAAAAAAAAACCACGGGTAGGTGGTATACAATTATGGATGGACTGCCGAGTGCCGACACAGAGGTAGCTACAGCCGTGGACTACCGTACTGTGTCTGCTGCTAATATAGACTGGTTGATAATGAGATGTAGTATGTATAAAGAAGAAAGAAAAAAAACCACGGGTAGGTGGTATACAATTATGGATGGACTGCCGAGTGCCGACACAGAGGTAGCTACAGCCGTGGACTACCGTACTGTGTCTGCTGCTAATATAGACTGGATGATAATGAGATGTAGTATGTATAAAGAAGAAAGAAAAAAAAAACACGGGTAGGTGGTATACAATTATGGATGGACTGCCGAGTGCCGACACAGAGGTAGCTACAGCCGTGGACTACCGTACTGTGTCTGCTGCTAATATAGACTGGATGATAATGAGATGTAGTATGTATAAAGAAGAAAGAAAAAGAAAACCACGGGTAGGTGGTATACAATTATGGATGGACTGCCGAGTGCCGACACAGAGGTAGCTACAGCCGTGGACTACCGTACTGTGTCTGCTGCTAATATAGACTGGATGATAATGAGATGTAGTATGTATAAAGAAGAAAGAAAAAAAAACCACGGGTAGGTGGTATACAATTATGGATGGACTGCCGAGTGCCGACACAGAGGTAGCTACAGCCGTGGACTACCGTACTGTGTCTGCTGCTAATATAGACTGGTTGATAATGAGATGTAGTATGTATAAAGAAGAAAGAAAAAAAAAACCACGGGTAGGTGGTATACAATTATGGATGGACTGCCGAGTGCCGACACAGAGGTAGCTACAGCCGTGGACTACCGTACTGTGTCTGCTGCTAATATAGACTGGATGATAATGAGATGTAGTATGTATAAAGAAGAAAGAAAAAAAAACCACGGGTAGGTGGTATACAATTATGGATGGACTGCCGAGTGCCGACACAGAGGTAGCTACAGCCGTGGACTACCGTACTGTGTCTGCTGCTAATATAGACTGGATGATAATGAGATGTAGTATGTATAAAGAAGAAAGAAAAAAAAAACACGGGTAGGTGGTATACAATTATGGATGGACTGCCGAGTGCCGACACAGAGGTAGCTACAGCCGTGGACTACCGTACTGTGTCTGCTGCTAATATAGACTGGATGATAATGAGATGTAGTATGTATAAAGAAGAAAGAAAAAAAAAACACGGGTAGGTGGTATACAATTATGGATGGACTGCCGAGTGCCGACACAGAGGTAGCTACAGCCGTGGACTACCGTACTGTGTCTGCTGCTAATATAGACTGGATGATAATGAGATGTAGTATGTATAAAGAAGAAAGAAAAAAAAAACACGGGTAGGTGGTATACAATTATGGATGGACTGCCGAGTGCCGACACAGAGGTAGCTACAGCCGTGGACTACCGTACTGTGTCTGCTGCTAATATAGACTGGATGATAATGAGATGTAGTATGTATAAAGAAGAAAGAAAAAAAAACCACGGGTAGGTGGTATACAATTATGGATGGACTGCCGAGTGCCGACACAGAGGTAGCTACAGCCGTGGACTACCGTACTGTGTCTGCTGCTAATATAGACTGGGTGATAATGAGATGTAGTATGTATAAAGAAGAAAGAAAAAAAAACCACGGGTAGGTGGTGGTATACAATTATGGATGGACTGCCGAGTGCCGACACAGAGATAGCTACAGCCGTGGACTACCATACTGTACTGTGTCTGCTGCTAATATAGACTGGATGATAATGAGATGTAGTATGTATAAAGAAGAAAGAAAAAAAAAACACGGGTAGGTGGTATACAATTATGGATGGACTGCCGAGTGCCGACACAGAGGTAGCTACAGCCGTGAACTACCGTACTGTGTCTGCTGCTAGTATAGACTGGATGATAAATAATGATATAAAAAATATATATATATCACTACTGCAGCCGGACAGGTATATATTATATAATGACGGACCTGCTGGACACTGTCTGTCAGCAGAATGAGTTTTTTATAGAATAAAAAAACACCACACAAGTCACACGACGAGTGTTTAACTTTTTCAGGCAGACAATCACAATATACTGGTGGTCAGGTCACTGGTCAGTCACACTGGCAGTGGCACTCTGGCAGCAAAAGTGTGCACTGTTTAATATGTACTCCTGGCTCCTGCTATAACCTATAACTGCTCCCCAGTCTCCCCCACAATTAAGCTGTGTGAGCACAGTCAGATATTATACATAGATGATGCAGCACACTGGGCTGAGCACAGATATGGTATGTGACTGAGTCACTGTGTATCGTTTTTTTCAGGCAGAGAACGGATTATATTAAATAATAATAAAACTGCACTGGTGGTCTCACTGGTCAGTCACTAGTATAACTAACTAACTACTATCAGCAAAATCTGCACTCTCTGAGTACTCCTCCTAAGCTCCAGTAAATGAAGTGTCTCACTCTCACTCTCCTATCTATTTCTAAACGGAGAGGACGCCAGCCACGTCCTCTCCCTATCAATCTCAATGCACGTGTGAAAATGGCGGCGACGCGCGGCTCCTTATATAGAATCCGAGTCTCGCGATAGAATCCGAGCCTCGCGAGACTCCGACAGCGTGATGATGACGTTCGGGCGCGCTCGGGTTAACCGAGCAAGGCGGGAAGATCCGAGTCGCTCGGACCCGTGTAAAAAAACATGAAGTTCGGGCGGGTTCTGATTCAGAGGAACCGAACCCGCTCATCTCTTCTGAAAATATCCATGCTTGCCATGGTTACTGGTAACACAAATTTTGGATGTGCTCATACACCCATAGCACACACAGAACTGACAACTATGGAGACCGAAAGCAAGCACAAACAGAGCTGGCACATAAAGTGGAGGCAGTAGATGAGAGACATGTCTTAATGTTCAAGAAGCCTAGTAAAGATTGATTGTATGCAAAAAAAAGTATGCTGGATTGTGATCTTACAGACCTTCCATTTTTTGTGCGAATAGCAACAAGTATTTTTATGTGTCATTTGAAATATATAGGAGGTGCCAAATATTCATCTTTTTTTATGTAGCAGATATTTTGGAAAACTATCACTAGTAAAGGGATTACCAGATAATTTATTAGTAATTTCAGCCATAAAATAAGACATATTTCACTTTTAAAGAAATCTTACTTTAGTAATTTCCATTTAGATGCAATAAATTATAAATGAACTTTCAGACAATTTACTTGTCTCCCAAAAGCATATAGAAGGTTTATGTTTAATTTGGTGTGACCACTGGCATATTAAGAAGATTAATTTTACGTTAGTTTAAACTCCAATCAATACTTGTTTTAAGACCATTTGTATTACCAGCATTTGCTAATTAGGAACAAACTACTGTAACCTATATATAATTTAACCCTTTTTAAAACTAGTTGATTGCTAGTTTCCAGGTTTATATTTTTTTTTATACATTGTCAGGATATCTTGTAATAAAAAGTGACTAAAGCTGGGGTACACACAATGCAACTAATGGGCCAATCAGCTGTTAATTGGCTGAACAGACCAATAATTGGCTTAAGAAACACTCCTGCAATGGTCAGATCGGGAGGTCGGGATCTTTTGTGCTGCACACACTATTTCCTTCCCCACTGACCTCCCGATCCAGTTGAAGAGATCTGAAGAAATTTAACAGTGAGCTAGACATTCTCAGTATAGGCCCTCATTCAGAGTTGTTCGCTCGCTAGCAGATTTTAGCAGCATTGCACACGCTAAGCCGCCGCCCTCTGCGAGTGTATCTTAGCATAGCTGAATTGCGAACGAAAGATTAGCAGAATTGCGAATAGAAAATTCTTAGCAGTTTCTGAGTAGCTCGAGACTTACTCCTACATTGCGATCAGTTCAGTCAGTTTTGCTTCTGGTTTGACGTCACACCCAGAGTTCAGCCAGACACTCCCCCGTTTCTCCAGCCACTCCCGCATTTTTCCCTGAAACGCCTGCGTTTTTCCGCACACTCCCAGAAAACGGCCAATTTTCGCCCAGAAACATCCAATTCCTGTCAATCACTCACCGATCAGCAGAACGATGAAAAAACTTTGTTATGCCGTTAGTAAAATACCTAACTTTTGTGTAAAATAACTAAGCGCATGCGCTATGCGAACCTTGCGCATGTGCAGTAAGCGACTAATCGCAGTATAGCGAAAATCGGCAACGAGCAAGCAACTCAGAATAACCCCCATATACGGGTGCACACCAATCTGATAATCGCTCTGTGCTT
This sequence comes from Pseudophryne corroboree, assembly GCF_028390025.1. NCBI lineage: Eukaryota > Metazoa > Chordata > Amphibia > Anura > Myobatrachidae > Pseudophryne > Pseudophryne corroboree. Next base: position 471,477,254 of record NC_086449.1, read on the forward strand.
GGCTCCACCTCCAAACATGATTGGACCACCTGCTTACATTCCTCACAGCAGGGGAGATGATTGATGGGTGCAAACTATCTGAAGATCTCCATCAATGGTTTCATGCCATTGATGATAACTACCTGTGGCCCTTTTCATAGTGGCCATCAATGGTTAACCCACTGATTACCATCCCTACCCATCAGGGGAGTATACTCACTGATTGACATCCCTACGCGTCAGGGGAGTATAGCTGTAGTGGAACACGAAAGAGTGAGAATAGCCACAGTGTGGGTCTAGTCTTCCCCAGGAAGAATGTGGCCATCACACAATAGACACCTCATAACAGATCCCTCAGACAGTGGTGTCAATAAGAAATATACCCATTTCCCCACTAGACAAGTTCAATGCCACACATATAACTGAGCTGAAAAAAAATGCACTTAACACTTGAAAAATACATATTTGGCAAAAAAAAAAAAAAACATTAGATACAGTAAGTTAAAACATTTTATTTGTAAAAAAAAATAAAAAAAATACCACTCTGATAATTATCATGACAGCTCCAAATCGGCAAAGAATTACAGTGTAGAATAAAAAAAATATATATATTTTTTATATTTTTGGGGGGGTTGTTTAAATAAATGTCTGCTACATGTAGATTTAAAAATAAGCATTTTAATTTTCGAGTTTTATTTTTCTGTGAATTCAACTATTTTTAGTTTTCCACATACATTTATTACATTGCGTTCAAAAAATATATTAATAAAAAAACCTTTTTAACATAACATTGCTTATCCACTGCAACCACAACTTGCTGACGAGCAGTAATGCTCAATTTCAAACAGTGAAAAGTGCAGTTTTAGGTGTCCAACCTAACATTTCCAAACACACACCAACGTACTTCCTGATAATCTATCTGATCAGAGTTTTTGAATACATCTAAAAATATACAAGGTGGAAACTGGAAAGAGTGAAAGGTCCATTCAAGGTGCAACCTAATAATACTGTACTTTTGGACATAGCAGTAATTCTTTTAAAAAAAACTGTTGTATGTTTGTAAATACTTAATTTATCATAATTATATCCTGGGAGTGAATGGACATTGGGTTTGTAATTCTCACATGAGACACTTTTATTGATTATAATCTCTTTTTACTTTTTTATGTTTTCACTGTTATAATTATTCAGTTTTTAGTTTTGCAGCTTCGACCAGGTATGGCATTTTGACCCATTGTAGATCTTGTGTTACTCCCAGCTCAGAATTAGGCTATTGTATCTGGGCACTTAGCAAGGGCAAATGCTATTCGGTAGAGGAAAACATCACAACCTTTGTTTCTGGGATATTTTATTGTAACAAATTAATATTATATGACTTGCAAGTTACAATATATTTATGCAAGGCAGCAAATAATTTGGGTGCTTTTCCTTTAACTTTCAAATGAACATTATCATTATATCTAATTATGTAACTAGCAAATATTTCATTGCAGGTATTCACCAATGGGTTCATTATCACTTAAGCATGCTGCAGTAGTGTGAAAGAAAAACAGGAGGTGGTTTTCAAATTAAGCTGTTCCATATGTTGTTAGTTTTCTTCAGAGAGCCATCCAAACAACCAGATGCTGTATACTGGTTATATATCTGGTATTGTTCCAGCATGTAAAATCCTAATGGAATCATAAAAAAATGAACAGGAGAAAAAAATTCCAATACATTTTATTAGCTGAAAAACTTGAATTTATAACAATTTTGGACATGGAGTGTTTTCATACAGTATATACAAAAGCAGAATACAAAACACTGAAAAAATATCTAGCACATCACTTTGCTACAGGCTAATGATGGAATATCATCTTTATTGTAATCTAGAACTACATCACAACTGCTACTACAATGCAAGAGGACTACAGCACTAGTATGCTCTATTCAGAGTCTGTTCTACAAATGGAATTGCAATTTCTCATACTGTGCATGTGTCTGAGCAGAGCATACAGTATGCAACTGTGAGCATTTAGGGGTGTGACTGGTGGTAACTGTGCTTTCATGCACAGGCTTAGGGCCTAATTCAGAGATGATCGCAGCAGCGGGATTCGCAGGAGACATGGGCACACTATAAGACTTTGAATGGATGTGAACTGGCTACTCCCTCTATGCCCCTCCTCCAGACCTCAGTTATAGAACTGTGCCCAGGGAGACGGACATTTCGAGGAAATAATTTATTGTGTAACCACGGTGAGTGTCATACCAGTTTACACCTCAAACATGCCGCAGAACATGGCCTTCAATAGAACACCAGCCAACGGCATGAAAAAATATACAGCAATATGCTGACTGTAATTGTAACACAACCTGTGTGTAAACACGACCAAAAATAGCCAACCGCATGCCATGGCATGAATAACGTCAGCAACAGACTGACTGAAAAGCAACCCAACATATGTACCATAACCAATAACTGCAGATACAGTACGCACTGGGATGGGCGCCCAGCATCCTCTACGGACTAAGAGAAAAGGATTTACCGGTAGGTATTAAAATCCTATTTTCTCATATGTCCTAGAGGATGCTGGGGACTCCAAAAGGACCATGGGGTCTATACCAAAGCTCTAGAACGGGCGGGAGAGTGCGGATGACTCTGCAGCACCGAATTGCTCAAACAAGAGGGCCTCAACAGCCAGGGTATACAACTTGTAGAATATTCGCAAAATCGTTTGAACCCAACGAAGCAACTGCTCTGCAAGGCTACAAACCCGAGACCCTTCGGGCAGCCGTCCAGTATGAGCCCACCTACTTGGTAGAATGGGCCTTCACCGATATCGGCAACGGCAATCCAGCCGTAAAACGAGCAAGCTTAATCGTATTACAGATCCAGCGTGCAATAGTCTGTTATGATTCCAGTACTCCTGACCGGAGGAGATCTCATGGCAATGGTCAGAGTACTGGAAGGGAATGCTGGTTATGGGAGCGGGAATAGAAAATAGCCCCTGGCGCCCTAACTCCGTTGTCTCGCCCGTGCTGTCAGAAATCCCCTGCGAGACTATGGTTGCTTGAGCCCATGGCAGCTGCATTTGAAGGGCGGATTAAGTCTGCCCAACTCCGATGCCCCCTCAGGTCTTAATGGGAGACAAAGGGAAATCCGAGACAGGGTGATAACAAGGGGCCCTCTGACTAAACAACCAGGCCAGGGGCTACAAGCTAACTGACAAAACCTAAAGTATGTGCGGAAACCCGCCAGGGAAAAGGACAACCAAAATCCACTTGTCCAATACTCCTACCCGGCACCGCCGGATACCAGAGTGGACCTGTGGAAGCGGAACCCTCCGCAAAATGCACCAAAACATAAATAATAAATAATAAAGCGGACAAGCCGCAACACACGGCAAGGCCGTGACTCACGAACACCACTGGATGTTATAAGGTGATTAGTCAGGACTCCAGGAATTAGATGACAAACTTCCGAGTTCAGAGCTTCCAATACTGGAATGACCGGATACAGCAAGACTGGAACAGACTCTCAGCAAACAAAGACAGCATGCAGGAAGCTATTACCGGCGTCTGTGAGAAGCCCTGGGAGTGTATTTAACAAGGAGTCCTCCAATCAGCTGCCAAAAGGCTGATTAGAATAAATGCCGTGCAGCTGCCTTGCTGCCCGGCCAGAGAGCAGGAGAAAACATTAACCCTTAAAGCCTAGCAACGGGGAACACGGTCCGCCAGTGGCGTCCCCGTTGCTAGGGTCCGTGCGGCTCAGCGCGCCCGGCGTCCAGCGTTGCCAGGGAGCCGGCGGCTGTTCGCGTACGGCGTCCCTGGTTGCTAGGCGCCGGGCCGCACCGACGAGTGGACCCCGGCGCCTAACAGTACCCCCCCCTTGAGGAGGGGTCAAGGAACCCCTAAAGCCAGGCTTCCAAGGAAACTCCCGAAAAAATGCCCTCTTGAGCCTTGGGGCATGAAGATCCTTATCCAGGACCCAGGACCTTTCCTCTGGACCATAACCTCTCCAGTGAACCAGAAAATAGAGCCGGCCCCTGGACAACTTGGAATCGAGAACCTTCTCCACCAGGAACTCCTGTTGCCCCTGTACATCCACTGGAGATCTTCCCTGAGAGATCTTCCGAGGAAATTTATTGGAAGAAATGTATGGCTTCAACAGGGAGCAATGAAACGTATTACCAATCCGAAGAGATTTTGGTAAACGTAACCGGAAAGCAACTGGGTTAACTTTTTTAATGATATGAAATGGTCCAATAAATTTGGGTCCCAACCTAGCTGAAGATTGTTGAAGTCTAATGTTACGAGTCGACAACCATACCCTATCTCCCACCTTAAAACTGCAAGGACGTCGGAGCCGGTCAGAAAAAAAAATTTCTCGAAAGGCCGCTTTTCTGAGAGCAAGGTGCACTTTTTTCCAAATGGCTCTGAGATGGGAGGTTAAGGTTAGCGAGGAAACAGAGGAATGTTGAAAAAAAGAATTAGCTCTGGGGTGAAAACCAAAAACTGAAAAGAATGGAGACACGTTGGTGGAGGAATGACAAGAATTATTGTAAGCAAACTCCGCCAATGGAAGAAACTCGGACCAATCATTCTGGAGTTTAGCTGAATACAAACGCAAATACTGTTTCAATGATTGGTTAACTCGCTCGGTTTGCCCGTTGGACTGTGGGTGGTAACCAGATGTTAATGATAATCTCATCTTTAATAAAGCACAGAAACACTTCCAGAATTGTGCAATGAATTGTGGACCCCGATCAGAAACAATATCAGTGGGCAACCCATGAAGTCTGAAAACATGGCGGAGAAACAACACTGCCAATCCTTGGGCAGATGGCAGTCGGGGAAGGGCAATGAAATGAGCCATCTTGCTAAAACGAATTTAAAAAAGCAATACCCAAAGGTATTACCTATACCCAGGCGCTAGATGGGTGGTTCCCCACAGCAGCTGTATAAAAAAGGGTTGGTCAGACCCCTAAAACAGTGGATGAAACAAAAGAATGCAGCGCTTGAATGGTCACATAAGCAAGAACAAGTAGCATGTAAAAATACTTATTTTAATAAAACATGTATTAAAAAGTGGTCTATAATAGTAGAGTCACCTTGAAAAAGTTGCATGCAAGCAACGAAACGCGTTGGTGGGACTTGCCTGATAGTGTGTTTGCCTAAACCTTGGAAGGATTGGACCTGGACCAAGCCCCCGCAATTGCCTCTTAACAACTTGGACCCCTAAAAGAACCTATACCTACCGTGGAGGAGCCACATCTACCATACTCTGAGGAACTGCAAATTTGCGGACGCAGCTTCGCCTAATTACCTCAAGGGACGCCGGTGGTAACTATAAACTCACGGATAGGACAAAGGGTCCTTATATGCAAGGGGACTATTATAGGAACAGGTTTTGCAATACTTACCTTCTACAAGGACTCTATTGACATTTGAAAAAACACCTATCATGATTGATATTTGAAACTTATGTGAAAGTTTAAGTAGATACATACTCTACTATTATAGACCACTTTTTAATACATGTTTTATTAAAATAAGTATTTTTACATGCTACTTGTTCTTGCTTATGTGACCATTCAAGCGCTGCATTCTTTTGTTTCATCTTGCTAAAACGGTCTACTACCACCCAAATGACTCTGCACCCAGCTGAAAGGGGAAGGTCCACCACAAAATCCATGGAAATATGAGACCATGGCCTGAGAGGGACATTCAAGGGCATAAGTTGCCCGATAGGCAAGGAACGGGGAACCTTATGCTGTGCACAAACCTGACATGAAGAAACAAACTCCTTAACGTCTTTAGAAAGACCAGGCCACCATACTGAGCGGGAGACTAACTCCAATGTCTTAGAGATCCCCGGATGCCCGGAAACTTTGTTATCATGGAACTCAGTCAAAACAGTTGCTCTCAAGAACTCAGGGACGTAAAGACGACCAGCAGGAGTATTTCCAGGAGCTTGGTGTTGAAGCTGTTTTAACTGGGTAAATAAATCTTGTGTGAGGCCTGCCCAAATGACTGAAGATGGAAGTATGGGAGTAACAGGACTGTTATCATGAACCGGAAGAAAACTGCGTGACAGAGCATCTGCCTTGGTATCCTTGGAACCTGGCCTGAAAGTTATAATAAATTTGAAACGAGTAAAGAACAAAGCCCAACGAGCCTGCCGGGCATTCAGCCGCTTAGCTGATTCGATGTATTGCAGATTCTTATGGTCAGTCAATACTGAAATGGTATGTGTTGCTCCCTCAAGCCAATGCCTCCACTCCTCGAAAGCCCATTTAATAGCCAGTAACTCCCGGTTACCAACATCGTAGTTGGATTCAGTGGATGAGAATTTCCTGGACATAAAGGCACAAGGATGTAGTTCCAGAGTGTCCGGATCCTTCTGAGATAGGATAGCCCCCACTCCAACCTCCGAGGCATCAACCTCAACAATGAAGGGCAATTCTGGGTTGGGATGTCTGAGGACTGGAGCTGAGACAAAAGCTTGTTTCAAGGCCTGAAAGGATAACTCGGCTTCATGTGACCAGTTGGTAGGATCCGCTCCCTTCTTAGTCAGTGCAACAATGGGAGCAACCAGGTCGGAAAAAGAATGAATAAATTTTCTATAATAATTCGCAAACCCTAAAAAGCGCTGAATTGCTTTTAAGTTGGTGGGTTGCGCCCAGCTAAGGATGGCTTGGAGCTTCTTAGGTTCCATGCAGAATCCCCGAGGGGAAATAATGTACCCTAAAAAGGATACCTCCGTGACATGAAACTCGCACTTCTCCAGCTTGGCATATAGATGATTTTCACGTAATTTTTGAAGAACCTGACGCACCTGGGTAACATGTTGTTCAATTGATTCAGAATAGATCAGGATGTCGTCTAAGTAAACGACCACGAATCTTCCTAGAAAATCACGGAGCACATCGTTAATGAGATCCTGGAATACTGCCGGAGCGTTAGACAAGCCGAACGGCATCACCAGATACTCGTAGTGACCCAACTGAGTACTGAAAGCCGTCTTCCACTCATCTCCCGACTTGATTCGGATGAGGTTATACGCTCCCCTCAGGTCAATTTTAGAAAAAATCACAGCCGAACACAGCTGATCAAAGAGGACAGAAATCAGCGGCAGAGGGTAAGTATTTTTAACTGAGATCTTATTCAGGGCTCTAAAGTCAATGCAAGGTCTGAGTGATCCGTCTTTTTTCTCCACAAAGAAGAAGCCTGCACTTAAAGGGGATTTAGATGGCCTGATAAATCCTTTCCCTAGGCTCTCCTTAACATACTCATTCATGGCCGCAGTTTCTGGCCCGGATAATGCATATAACCTTCCCTTTGGCAATGTGGCACCAGGAATTAGCTCAATAGCACAATCATAAGGCCGATGGGGAGGCAGAATGTCTGCGTTGCCCTTGGAAAACACATCAACAAAGTCCTGGTATTCCACGGGAATGAGTTCGGGAATGGCAGCAGCTATTCTGACGGGAAACGTAATACATTCCTTATTACAGATGGTACCCCATTGTGAAATCTCCCCCGACTGCCAATCAATGGTGGGATTATGAAAGGCCATCCAAGGGTGACCCAGAACCACTGGAACTGCTGGGCAATGGGTAAGGAAAAACTCGATTTTTTCGGAATGAAGAGCTCCTACCGTAAGTAGTACAGGGGGTGTACAGAGGGAAATAACCCCATTGGACAAGGGACTCCCATCTAAACCATGCATGGTGATACACCTACCCAAGGCTAACTGAGGAATACCTAAGGCCTTGGCCCACGTTAAGTCCATAAAGTTCCCTGCAGCTCCACTGTCAACAAAAGCCGACACCGAGGAACAGAGGCTGCAAAAGGAAACTTTAGCTGGGACTAAAAGGGAGTTCTTCGAGGAGATAAGCTGCAGACCAAAGTGAACCCCCTCACAATTCACTTGGTCGAGGCGTTTTCCTGACTTGATCGGACAATTACGGGCAAAATGTCCCTTACCCCCACAGTACAAACAAAGACCAGAGTTTTGCCTTCTGGCTCTTTCTTCTGGAGACAGCCGGGAGAGACCCATCTGCATGGGCTTCTCTACGTCCTCAGGAATGGAAAATACACATGGAGTAGGCCTGACAGGTGCTCCTTTTTCAGCCCTCCGCTCTCTGAGACGACGATCAATCTTAATAGAAAGCTCCATGAGTTTATCGAGAGTCTCAGGAGCGGGATACTGAAGGAGACTGTCTTTTATAGACTCTGATAAGCCGAGGCGAAACTGACTGCGCAGGGCTGGGTCATTCCAGCCACAGTCGTTCGACCAACGGCGAAACTCTGTACAAAAAACTTCTGCAGGAGTTCTACCCTGTCTGAGAGTGCGTAACTGACTCTCAGCGGATGCCTCTCTATCAGGGTCATCATACAAATGCCCTAAAGACCCAAAAAAGGCGTCTACTGATGACAACGCCGGATCCTCTACTTTTAAACCGAATGCCCAGGTCTGAGGATCTCGCTGGAGCAAAGAAATAATAATTCCGACCCGCTGAGATTCAGTACCTGAGGAGATCGGTCTTAAACGAAAATAAAGTTTACAGGATTCTTTAAAATTAAAAAACTCCTTCCTATCACCAGAAAAACGGTCAGGGAAGTGCATTTTTGGTTCAGGGACTACCCTCGGGGAAGTTCGTAAAAGATCTTCCTGCGACTTCACCCGAAGGGAAAGATCCTGAAACATCTGAGTAAGTTCTTGAATCTGGCTGACTAGGAGCTGACCAGGATTTGGCCCTAAACCTGTGGGATTCATGAGGCCGATAACTCTTACAAAACTGAATAAGGAAAAAATTAAACCCAGTTTAATTTTAGGTTTTGATATGGCTGGTAATAATGTTATGATTCCAGTACTCCTGACCGGAGGAGATCTCATGGCAATGGTCAGAGTACTGGAAGGGAATGCTGGTTATGGGAGCGGGAATAGAAAATAGCCCCTGGCGCCCTAACTCTGTTGTCTCGCCCGTGCTGTCAGAAATCCCCTGCGAGACTATGGTTGCTTGAGCCCATGGCAGCTGCGTTTGAAGGGCGGATTAAGTCTGCCCAACTCCGATGCCCCCTCAGGTCTTAATGGGAGACAAAGGGAAATCCGAGACAGGGTGATAACAAGGGGCCCTCTGACTAAACAACCAGGCCAGGGGCTACAAGCTAACTGACAAAACCTAAAGTATGTGCGGAAACCCGCCAGGGAAAAGGACAACCAAAATCCACTTGTCCAATACTCCTACCCGGCACCGCCGGATACCAGAGTGGACCTGTGGAAGCGGAACCCTCCGCAAAATGCACCAAAACATAAATAATAAATAATAAAGCGGACAAGCCGCAACACACGGCAAGGCCGTGACTCACGAACACCACTGGATGTTATAAGGTGATTAGTCAGGACTCCAGGAATTAGATGACAAACTTCCGAGTTCAGAGCTTCCAATACTGGAATGACCGGATACAGCAAGACTGGAACAGACTCTCAGCAAACAAAGACAGCATGCAGGAAGCTATTACCGGCGTCTGTGAGAAGCCCTGGGAGTGTATTTAACAAGGAGTCCTCCAATCAGCTGCCAAAAGGCTGATTAGAATAAATGCCGTGCAGCTGCCTTGCTGCCCGGCCAGAGAGCAGGAGAAAACATTAACCCTTAAAGCCTAGCAACGGGGAACACGGTCCGCCAGTGGCGTCCCCGTTGCTAGGGTCCTTGCGGCTCAGCGCGCCCGGCGTCCAGCGTTGCCAGGGAGCCGGCGGCTGTTCGCGTACGGCGTCCCTGGTTGCTAGGCGCCGGGCCGCACCGACGAGCGGACCCCGGCGCCTAACATAGTCTGCTTGGAAGCAGGAACCCCAATCTTGTTGGGAGGATATAGGATAAACAGAACCTCCATTTTCCTGATCAGAGCCAATTTGGCAACACAAATGTTCAAAATTCCGACCACATCGAGATACTCCGATGTCGCCCAGGCATCAGTAGCCACCGGCACCACAACAGGGTGGTTCAATTGAAACCGATGAAACCACTTTCGGCAGAAACTGCTGCCGAGTTCTCAACTTCGCTCTATCTTTATGGAAGATTAAACAGGGCTCCTGTGAGACCAAACCGGCAACTCAGACACCCGCCTTGTGGATGCCAAGGTCAACCGCATGACCACTTTCCAAGTAAGGAATTTCAACTTAACCATACTGAAAAGGTGCAATCTAAGAAATTGCAGTAACCGCAACACCACATAAAGATCCCATGGTGTCTCAGAGGCACAAAGGGAGGATGGATGTGTAAGACTCCTTTTACGAAAGTATAAAACTCTGGAAAGGAGGCCCATTGTTATTTTTGGAAGAAAACCGACAAGGCTGAAATCTGAACCTTAATTGAGCCCAACCTAAGATCGTCTCCACACGATCTTGTAAGAAAAGAAGGGAGAAAACGTTCCAACTGAAATTCTTCCGTAGGAACTTTCGTGGATTCATACCAAGACACAAAATTTTCCCACAAATATGGTGGTAATGATTTGACGTTACTCCTTTTCTGACTGAAAAAGAGTAGGGAAGACTTCACTAGGAATACCCTTCTAGCTGGGATCCGACATTCAATCTCCAAGTCGTCAATGGAAACTGCGGTAAGTCTTGGAACACCCACGGCCCCTACTATAACAGATCCTCTCGCAGACGAAGAGGTCAGGGACAGAGCCGGTCCTAACCAATATGATGCCCTAGGCAAGATTTTGTCTGGTGCCCCCTAGCACCACCGCTGGTTCCACCTCTGACCTTGTACCCCCTATATTTTAAATAGGAACAGTTCACACATTTGGCGCACAGCCCAAAAAGGGGTGTGTTTTTGCTGGCAAGGAGCATGGCCACACAATAACCACAATTCCAATTACTCCACACAGTACTGCAAATTTATTCACATATGATCATGCGATAGTGTCCATAATTCATATTACATCCCACAGTAGTATCACTTTACCTTATAAACGTTACTACTCATAGTAGAGCCCCTTATTCACATTACATCACACTGAATTGCTCCTTATTCACATTACACCACACTCTATTGCTCTTTATTCACATTAGACGACACAGTAGGGCCCTTTCTATATGCAATGCCACCTAGTAGAGCACCTTATACACATAATGCCACACATTAGTAATGCATTTACACACATTCCACACAGTAATGCCCCTTACACATGAGACACCTTATTAATGTCCTTATAAACATAATGCGCCTTACACATTAAGACAACCTTTATTAATGCCCTTTTACACATAATGTCCCTTACACATATGCCGCACATTATTAATGCCCTTATACACATAATGACACAGATAGTGCCCCTTACACATATGTTGCACATTATTAATGCATTTTTACATGACACACATAATGCTCCTTACACATATTCCGAACACTACTGCACAACCAACCCACCTGCACACAGCACTCACACTACCACTAACACTGTGACCTCTGCTTGGATACAGATGTGTCCTCATAAATATTGCCTCAATGCTAACGTCGGGCACACCTTTTTTTATGAAAATGCATCTTATTTGCATTGCTATGTGGCTAGGACGCACAAGCAGCTTCTGCTGATTAAAATGATATGCAGCATGCCTATATACTGTGAGACTGTGGCTGTATCTGCATATGAAATGCTACACAGAATATAGGCATGCCACATATCATTTTAATCAGCAGAGGCTGCTGATGCCCCTAGGCATATCAAATGCCATAGGCAATTGCCTAGTTTGCCTATGCCTATGGCCGGCTCTGGTCAGGGATCTCCTATGAGTAATCGCTGAAGATCCAGATACCAGCCCTCCTTGACCAGTCTTGAGCAAGGAGGATCATCTGAACTTTTGTTCTTATACATTTTAACATCTTTGGAAAGAGTGGAAGTGAAGGGAACACATAGGTCAACCGAAACACCCAGGGTGTCACTAGGGCGTCCGCCGCTATCGCATGAGGTACCCTCGACCAGTAACAAAAATTTCTGAAGTTTCTTGTTGAGGTGAGACGCCAACTTGTCTATGGCCCTCATTCCGAGTTGTTCGCTCGCAAGGCGATTTTAGCAGAGTTGCTCACGCTAAGCCGCCGCCTACTGGGAGTGAATCTTAGCATCTTAAAATTGCGAACGATGTATTCGCAATATTGCGATTACACACCTCGTAGCAGTTTCAGAGTAGCTCCAGACTTACTCGCCATCTGCGATCAGTTCAGTGCTTGTCGTTCCTGGTTTGACGTCACAAACACACCCAGCGTTCGCCCAGACACTCCCCCGTTTCTCCGGCCACTCCTGCGTTTTTTCCGGAAACGGTAGCGTTTTTTCCCACACGCCCATAAAACGGCCTGTTTCCGCCCAGTAACACCCATTTCCTGTCAATCACATTACGATCGCCAGACCGATGAAAAAGCCGTGAGTAAAATTCCTAAGTACATAGCAAATTTACTTGGCGCAGTCGCAGTGCGAACATTGCGCATGCGCATTAAGCGGAAAATCGCTGCGATGCGAAGATTTTTACCGAGCGATCAACTCGGAATGAGGGCCTATGTGCGGAATTCTCCAAAGACTTATCACTTCTGTGAAAACCGCTTGATGAAGACTCAACCCTCCTGAACAGAGAACGTGTCCACCGACGAAGTCTGCTTCCCAGTTGTCCACTCCTGGAACGAACATTGCTGATAGAGCGCGTAAATGTTTTCGTCGCCCAGCGGAAAATCTTTCTGGCTTCTGCCATTTCTACTCCGGTTAATGTCAGTAGAAAACCATTATAAATGGCCCTTAACTCTAGACCGTTAATAGGGCGACAAGTATCCTAACATGACACTTGTCCTCAGTGAGAATTGTGCCGCTACCACAGGAGTGAGATGCTGGTCTTGAAACCATGATTATCCCAGGTGAGAACCGGACCACTTGTCCAACAGGCCCCGCTAAACACTCAGGCCAGCAACCTGTCCACTGAATGGCCTCATAGGCCCCAACCAACTTTTTCAGCAACTGAATGTATCGACGGATTGACACCGTTACAGGTCTGCCAGACTCTGAATCCTCAGAGCTTCCCCATTTCTTTTTTTTTTTTATTGGAAGGAAATAAACTCTTCTCAGTACTGCCTCTAAAAATATTGCCCAAGCCGATCTCTGTGTCATTGGGACCAACAGGGATACTGGCAAGTCCTGTTGTTGAAGAACTGTCAAGGAGAAAAAAACGTTTTGAACCATGTAGCTTCTTGATCTCTCCGTAATTCGGAGAGTGATCCAGTACAGAATAAATATGACTCCTTACTATTGAAGGAAACCCATCATACCGCCATCACCCTGGCGAAATGGTAACAACAATCCTGAATCGCAAACCTCAGGTAAGTCTAATGCGGAAGAAACCGTAATTAGACCTCCTTACTCCACTTTTAGAATGGAGAACCCTGCCATGAGAGATTCCCTCATGTGTCACAACTGAGGGTTTTAGCTGACAGGAGGAAGCCTCAGTTGTAGGGGCTGAGAGGAACTTAAACCGGGGAGGTTTAATCAGACCCCTGGACATGTAAGTGTTAAAGGAAACCCGAAGGTGTGACCATGACAACCAGGTAAAAGTAAATTAAAAGTTTATTAACAAACTCCGTGTAACAACAGACAGCAAATAATAAAAATGGCAATGTTAAATAATATGATTCCTGGAGCACTCTGACCATGAAATAGTTTCACAGGACACTGGTAGGTTAAGAACAGTTGTTAAAGTCCTTAGATGAAATAACCTTACCAGGCCTGGCTGTAGTAGTGAAGATATCCAAGGAACATGCCAGTAGATTGAACAGATGAAGCTGGTAACTTGAATCAGCTGTTGTAATTGCTGGATGGAACCAGCCAGGTGGTAAGACACGGAGTGGATGCAGAATGGAATCAGCCAGATGATAAAGTCACTGAATGAATGCTGGGTGGAACCAGCCAGGTGATGAAACACGGAGTGAATATAGTAAGATGCTAGGGAGCGTGGAAACAGAGGAATTGAAGGATGATTACCGGTGGTAGTGGATACTGCTGGAAGCAGATGAAATAGCTGGAAGCTGGAAACTGGATCAGCCACGGAGGACTGCAGAGTCAGGCTGCACCGCAGGATGGTAGGCAGGTGCAGGTCTCTTTAGTGGATGCTGGAGACAGGAGCTGGAACCTGGAAACACAACCACAGGAGAGAGACTGGAACAAGGTATGACAAACAAAGCACTGACCATTTCCTGGCCCAGGCACAGGATACTTATACCTGCAGCAATGCAGGTATTGGCTGGGCAATTATGCAGATTTCCAGGCAGTGGATTGGAGGAACTGAAGCATGTGATTAGATCCAACATGGCTGCGCCCATGTTAGAACTTGGAGGGAAAACTGGCTTGGGAAACCATGTGGAAACATAATTGTAATGGCGGCGCCGGCCACAGAGGACAGGAGACGCCAGACTGACAAATGTATGCTGAGACTCGTGGATGACAACGGAGGCCGCGGCAGGCATGGAACACCACACTGACAACCTGCACCTATAACACAGGAGCGGCGGCGGAGGCCGCGGAGAACGGGAGACGCCATGCAGGATTCAAACATGGCGCCGCTGTGAGAGCATCTCAGCGTGACAGGAGGAATGTGCAGTATGTGGACACAGATGAGATCCAGCCTTGGAACGCTGAGCAAGCCTCAGGAGACATCTGAAAGGCAGGTAATGGCGTCCAGATACCCGGATCGTGACATCATGGAGTTTAAGTAGGAAAATTGAGATTTGTCTGACCGAGTCGTCCGGCAACGGGAGCACTTTTTGTTGTTGTTTTATTTATTTTTTTATGACCGGAACAGCAGGACAATGACCTGACCCTGACACAACTCTTGTGTTGCATCACATACTACCTCCCTATCATGAGAAGACTCGGTAAGGTTGATTTGAAAAAATCAGTGAGGGGGACGTCTGGAACTCCCGTATGTCCCCCTAGGGACTCTATCCTTAACTCACTGGTCCATGTACTTTTCAGGACTGACTGAAGAGTTTTAGATGAGGTCCCACCTGTGTGGGCCCCCGCAAGATAGACCCAACATCCCACGGTGGACGTGGCAGAAAGAATGGATGATTTCTGCTCCTGTGAACCTGAACAGGCAGCTGACCTCTTATCTTTTTTATCTTCCCTTACCTGCAAAGAAAGGGGAATCCTTCTCTATTCGGTCGAAATGATGCATCCTACAACAATGCGTCACCAACCGTTGTGAGGAAACATAGGGGAAGAAGGTAGACTTACCCGTGGCACCTGCCGAGAGCACATTAACAAGGCCATCACCAAACCAGGCTTCACCTTCATGGGGAAGAGACTCCACTTCTTTTCGGAGTCAGCATTTGTGAATGCACAACGTCCTCCTAGCCGAGACCGCCATGGAAGCAGCCCGCGCATCCAAGAGTCCCATCCCTTGCAGTCGCACGGCAGTATATTGCAATGTTCTAGACATGACCAAACTTAAGGAGTATAACATCTCTCCTCAGGGTAAGTATATCGGATGACAAAGTAACCGACCATTTCTGAATACAAGCACTCCTCCCTGCGCATGCAATGCAAGTATAATCAAAGCATATAAGCAGGGCCGGATTAACAATGGGGCGGATGGAGCTGCAGCTCCAGGCCCCCCATCAAAATAGGCCCACCATTATCTCCTGTGCTGCTGTAGACAAGAAAGTTTTTTTCCTGCTACAGCAGCCTGCCAGCCCAGTGACCACCCGACGCCCCGCCCCCCGATCACGGGCCCCGCCCCCCTTCCCCGTGGGGGGCTTACTTAAAGCTGTCCCGGCAGTTAGTGACTGTCCCTATACAGATTTACTTCCTGAAGCTAAAGGGACCAGTCACAACAACAGCGTGCCACTGTCACTGCCTACTTCCTGGAGCTCCTCTCTTACACTGCACCAAGCCCCGCCCCCGTGATGACTGTGTGGCTGTGCAGACTGCAGAGCATAGTGCACTGCACTAGTGCTGCCTGTAACTGATCGCCTGGTTCGGATGATACAGCATCAGCAATCCACCCTCCAGGACCTTTGAAATAATGAGGAAAATAACAGCTTCATACTGTATCTTGTAAGTGTGTTTGTATGCATGTATGTCCGGATCCACTGTATTCATGAGTGTATGTGTGTATGTATATATATATATATATATATATATATATATATACTGTGTATATATATATATATATATATATATATACACTAGTGCTCACTATTATTTTGTGTAGGTATTTTGGACTTCCTTCCATCTTCCCTTGTCCTTTCCCCTGTGTTCCACCTGTATCTTTCCCTGTTCTTCCCCTGTGTTCTTTCCTTCTCCCTTTTCCCTCTGTTCTTCCCCCTATCTTCCTGCCGTCTATCTCTGTTCTTCCCCCTGTGTTCCTCCTGTCTCATCCCGTTCCTGGCGACTCTTAAACTGGGTACACTCTTGCACAGTATTGTTCCGATTTGTCCGATCCGTGTTAATCAGCTGTATTGTGCAGTGTGTACGGCGATTGTGCACGCCCGTGAGTCGCATGCGAGGTCACGTGATTGGCCATGCTGCATGGCCAATCACACGACCTTGCATGTGATGAAATTAATATTAATGAGTGACGGAACAGTGAACGTTCCGTCGCACACCAATATCTGTCTAGTGTGTACTGGCAATCTCCGATGCCCAGGGCAAAGGGTAATCACCCTGCACATCAGCACTATTGCTGGTCGCACTAGCGTGTACCCAGCCTTACTGTTCAGCTCAGTGGTTTCCAAACTTTTTCGAATCACGGCGCCCTAGAATATCAGAATTTTTTTCACGGCACCCCTAGGCCAAAAATTTCTTATTGAGAAATTTAGAAAGAAATATTACATTAAGTAGATTGTGTTTATATGTCATCCTTAGGGTCAGTTGTGTGGTGAGGGACAAGAATTGCCTCTGTTTGGCCACATATTTTATGACTGGCAGCCACCAGCACTGGTTTTGCCTATTATATTGACCATGAATAATTTGAATTGGTCCTGGACCACCAACCCAGGGCACCCCTGCAAGTGTCCCGAGGCACCCCAGGGAGCCACGGCACACAGTTTGGGAACCTCTGGTTCAGCTGAACAGACATTCCATGTAGGATGCAATTCGTGGCCGCTGCTGTCTTTTTTTCTTTTTTTTTTAGGTGACATTCACCAGCCGGTGTAGTGGAGAAGCCTCTGTTCAGGCCTAGGGCGGGATTTACTATAAGTTACGGGGGTTTTACCGCATTTTCCCTTTAGTAAATCCCGCCCCTAGTGAGAAAATTTAGTTGCAGGGTCACCTGTGCACACCTCACTGTAATGGCAGTGTGAGCTGTCACCACCAAGGAGATGGGGGGGGGGGGGGGGGGGGGGGCGGCAGTGTGCCTGCACTAGACTGACACGCCATATAATAAATATTTTATGCAGTGCATTATGATGTACATCTTAATGCACATGTACATCTGTTTTCTGCCTTAATTTCAGATTTGTAATCTATAAGTGTAGCTTGTTGTTGTATTTAAACTACTTTCCTGTTATTAGTAGATTTTCCCAGTTTAACCAGAAGACAGAGGGCCTGATTCAGAGGTGCACGCTATGTCATTGCGCAAGAGGACAATATTTTCATTCTGCGCATGCGTGTGAGTGGCACTGCACATGCTTCCAGATGCTTACCGCTGGGAAGCACAGAAGGAATTTGGATGCAGAGACAGGCAATTTTAGTAGGCGTTCCTGGGAGGTAACGGGGGTGGCTAGCCAGATGCAGGTGTGTCATGGCCAGCAACTACATCTTTTGTCAGAGTTGCACTGGCACACATGTTCAGAAGAACATTCTGCACCTCCATAGGGCTGACGCAATATCCGATGGTGAGACCGATGTTTGTTTTGTGTGCACAGTGGCAGATTAGCACTACGGCCGGTGAGTGTCTCACTGGGAAGACCATCAGCCGTAGCATTAGCAGAAATAAGCAGTCACGGCTGCAATAGCGTGCACCTCTGAACCAGACCAGAGTAGTCATACAACTCTCTTATATTATGCATACCGATTTTCTGTGTGCACAAAGTGACATTTCATTTACAGCAGTGCTCGAAGTGGGCCGGTATACAACGATATGGTATACTGGTACTTCTTCGAGCACTGTCCCCCCGCTGGGCAGCCGCTGCATCGAGCTGACCGCGACGCTACTATTTCAAATCTGCCGCAGACCGGCATCCAATCAACAGCGGTCGCGTGGCTGCTACTGATTGGCTGCAGGTCCGCGGCAGATTTGAAATAGTAGCGCCAGGTCATAGGAGCCAGTGCAGTGCCGCACCACCAAAGGCCGCCGACCACAGCTTCTCCGTTCTCCTTTGTTGCACCGCTGCCACTGTGCTCTGCCTCCTCCTCCGCTGCACCGCTGTCCTCTGCCTCCTCCGCTGCACCGCCGCCGCCCTCAGCCTCCTTTGCTGCCCTTAGTCCTTCTCTGCACTATCTCTGAGGCCCACAGCCTCCTCCGCCCCGCGACGACCACAGCCTCCTCCGTCTCGCGACGACCACAGCCTCCTCATGCATCGCAGACCACAGCATCCTCAGCACCGCGCTGCTAAATAGGTCATCTTACCCTGCTGCCTTTCTGTCTCCCTAGTCCCTACTGTATGCCCTTGCTGTCCCTTTCTCTGTCACTGTCCCTGTTCCTATGTCCCTGCTGTCACTTTCCCTGTCCCTCTGTCCCTCTCCCTGTCCCTCTCTCTGTCATTGCCCCTTCTGTCACTGTCCCTATGTCCCCGCTGTCACTCTCCCTGAATTCTGTTTCATTCCATGTGGTATAATGTGAATTTCGGCTCATTCCGTGTGCTATAGTGTGAATTTCGGCTCATACCTTGTGCTATAATGTGAATTTCGGCTCATACCTTGTGCTATAATGTGAATTTCGGCTCATACCATGTGGTATAATGCGAATTTCGCCTCATACCGTTTGCTATAATGTGAATTTTGTCTCATACCGTGTGCTATAATGTGAATTTCGGTTCATTCCGTGTGCTATAATGTGAATTTCGGTTCATTCCGTGTGCTATAATGTGAATTTCGGCTCATTCCGTGTGCAATAATGTGAATTTCGGCTCATTCTGTGTGCTATAATGTGAATTTCGGCTCATTCCGTGTGCTATAATGTGAATTTCAGCTCATACCGTGTGCTATAATGTGAATTTCGGCTCATACTGGGGGTAATTCCAAGTTGATCGCAGCAGGAAATTTTTTAGCAGTTGGGCAAAACCATGTGCACTGCAGGGGGGGGCAGATATAACATTTGCAGAGAGAGTTAGATTTGGGTGGGTTATTTTGTTTCTGTGCAGGGTAAATACTGTCTGCTTTATTTTTACACTGCAAATTAGATTGCAGATTTAACTCACCACACCCAAATCTAACTCTCTCTGCACATGTTATATCTGCCTCCCCTGCAGTGCACATGGTTTTGTCCAACTGCTAAAAAAGTTCCTGCTGCGATCAACTCAGAATTACCCCCACTGTGTGGTATAATGTGAAAGGGGCAGCAGTACTAGATAGTATAAGGGGTCCTACTATTGTGGTGCTTAATGTGTATAAGGGGTATATAGTTTGGTAAACTATACTAAAGGACACACACCCTTTTGAGTGGCCACGCCTTCACTTTTCCATACCCCCACTTCAAAATTTCCACTTCGACCACTGATTTACACACATCGTCATGGTGCCAAGATGTGCACATATCAGTATCACAAGTTTTTCATCGCACTTCTTTCAGATGAGGGAAAACTTGCAATGCCAGCATCGCGTCCATTACTTTGAATTGAATTCCCCCCATAGGTGTCTTTGGTAATGAGACGTACCTAATGGTTTAATCCTGAGTACTGCAGTACTGTGTTTTTTAAATTTCTAGGTGAACGCAGGCTGATTGACAGGAAGCGGACGTTTGGGGGGTGGTAAATGGCCGTTTTCTGGGAGTCTCAGGAAAAAAGCAGGTGTGCCCAAGCGTTTTCAGGGAGGGTGTGTGACGTCAACTCTGGCCCAATCTGTCTTTGTATCGCACTGTAGGAGTAAGTTCTGGACTACACACAGACTGCACAGACTGGAAAAATCATTAGCTGGTGAGTGAGCTGCGATCGGATTTGCAGATGTCCACTGTCTGGTGAAGTTTTCGCACGGCGTACACATGCATTCGCACACTTGCACAGGGCGGGTTTTCACTCTCTATGGGCGGCGGCTATCTGATCGCAGACCTCTGCAAAAATGCAGAGGAGCGATAGGGCCTGAATTAGGCCCTTGTTGCACCTTAAAAGTAAAAAAGGATAATAATATTGATGTAGTGTGACAATTGGGGTGGTGGAGATAGTAGTATTGCTGTAATGTGCAGGAAATGTGCGGTATTGCTGTAATGTGGGGTTGGTATTGCCAATTGCTGTAATATGTACAGATGGTGTGCTATTGCTGTAATGTGGACGGGCATGGTGATCTCAAATCAGGTACTCTCAGGTACAGAGTGTAACATCCAGCCCTTGTCTGATTCTATACAGATTTCTATTCACCCATTGGGATGCAGAGAAACACCATATACTGTAGAGAATTCAGATAACTTTTGACCAAAGTGGTTTTACGTTAGGTGTGTAATTGACTATGGGTTATAGGGCCTTATTCAGCAGTGGTTAAAATACAATCGCAATTGCTTTTTTTTAAGGAATGCAGCTGCAGTTATCTGCTAATAGACATCGAGCACACCAGTACATAAGAGTGCCTTCGTATATCCATCCGACGTCGGCAAACTGCAAATATATTGGTAACATCATCGCAGATTGGGTGGTGCTGAAGCTTCTGAATGAGCCTGACCACTTCTAAATGCAGCAGCTTGCCCGACACTCATAGAGCTCTCCTGCTTATAACCACCCCTTGTCACCTACCCCAAACGCTGCTCAGCTGTCACGGACTTTGTGACTGCTTTCCCTTGTGAGCGTGATTGCAACACAATCACCTGCACATGGGTATTGCATCTCAGATGCATGCGCAATGGCAAAAAATTGGCCAAAATGCCAGCGATCTTAATTAGCAACAACTGATGAATCAGGCCATAGCTGTGGTACCAAATTAATTGGTGCACATTGAGAGCCACCCTGTTATATTTTTGGAATACACATATATATATATATATATATATATATATGCCCCACCCTCACAACACTGGTCACACACCCCATATAAGTAGTCGCACTCCTGCGACGCTGGTTACTACTCTTGTGGAGACACACAATAGGCCCTTCGTAAATTTCAGCTCCAGGCCCATGTGAACCTTAATCTGGCACTGCATATAAGTAAAAGATCACTTAGCTTCCTGTAAACGATCCTTTGTGACAGGGCCCCGTGCAGAACAGGGGTTGACTCTCACTTTATTCTATCCATGGCAGGAAAAGAATAAACACTCATTTGAAACCATCTTGTCATGGCTGACCTAGAGTTATTCAACAGAGCGACCAGCACATGAGAAGGAAAAGTTTTCTTCAGCATTCACTATAAAAAAAATTATTTTTTTTGTATAAATATACCCATTTAAATACACATATACACACATATATCTATCTATATATACATATCACATATATACATAGCAGCTGGTATCGGATCGGCACTCTCCTGGATATGAGTAAATTGCTCAGGTGCCCTCTGGAAAAATTCATGCAGATGGGTTACTGTAGTACAAACAGCGGCACTCAGAGACTGACACAGCCGAGAAGATGTAAAGTGCTGGTGCTATTTATTCCATAATGCAGGCTAAGTGTTCCAACGTTTCGGGGCACGCAAGCCCCTTTGTATTTGGCTCACCTTGACAAAGGGGCTTGCGTGCCCCGAAACGTTGGAACACTTAGCCTGCATTATGGAATAAATAGCACCAGCACTTTACATCTTCTCGGCTGTGTCAGTCTCTGAGTGCCGCTGTTTGTACTACAGTAACCCATCTACATATATACATATATATATTTTTGTCAGGAACAGCAGGGTCCCTAGTGACCTTAATGCGTTCTTAATGTGTATGAACATGTACTGAATGCCAATGTCGTGGATCTAATCAGGAAAAATGATGGTCGACATAAGATATAGTATTCTTGTCGACAGCCGGGAGCAGTAACTGGGCCAAATAACATGTATGCGACCCCGAGGGGTCTGAGGGAAATATATACATATTTTTAATATAACACCCCCACAAATATTATTACGTCTGTGCTCGAGCTACAGATCAATGCAATCGTACCATACATATACATATATACACTGCTCAAAAAAATAAAGGGAACACTAAAATAACACATCCTAGATCTGAATGAATGAAATATTCTTATTAAATACTTTGTTCTTTACATAGATGAATGTGCTGACAACAAAATTACACAAATATTATCAATGGAAATCAAATTTTTTAACCCATGGAGGTCTGGATTTGGAGTCACCCTCAAAATTAAAGTGGAAAAACACACTACAGGCTGATCCAACTTTGATGTAATGTCCTTAAAACAAGTCAAAATGAGGCTCTGTAGTGTATGTGGCCTCCACGTGATTGTATGACCTCCCTACAACGCCTGGGAATGCTCCTGATGAGGTGGCGGATGGTCTCCTGAGGGATCTTCTCCCAGACCTGGACTAAAGCATCCGCCAACTCCTGGACAGTCTGTGGTGCAACGTAGCGTTGGTGGATGGAGCGAGACATGATGTCCCAGATGTGCTCAACTGGATTCAGGTCTGGGGAACAGGCGGGCCAGTCCATAGCATCAATGCCTTCGTCTTGCAGGAACTGCTGACACACTCCAGCCACATGAGGTCTAGCATTGTCTTGCATTAGGAGGAACCCAGGGCCAACCGCACCAGCATATGGTCTCACAAGGGGTCTGAGGATCTCATCTCGGTACCTAATGGCAGTCAGGCTACCTCTGGCGAGCACATGGAAGGCTGTGCGGCCCCCCAAAGAAATGCCACCCCACACCATTACTGACCCACTGCCAAACCGGTCATGCTGCAGGATGTTGCAGGCAGCAAAACGTTCTCCTTGGCGTCTCCAGACTCTGTCACGTCTGTCACATGTGCTCAGTGAGAACCTGCTTTCATCTGTGAAGAGCACAGGGCGCCAGTGGCGAATTTGCCAATATTGGTGTTCTCTGGCAAATGCCAAACGTCCTGCATGTTGTTGGGCTGTAAGCACAACCCCCACCTGTGGATGTCGGGCCCTCATACCACCCTCATGGAGTCTGTTTCTGATCATTTGAGTAGACACATGCACATTTGTGGCTTGCTGGAGGACATTTTGCAGGGCTCTGGCAGTGCTCCTCCTGTTCCTCCTTGCACAAAGGCGGAGGTAGCGGTCCTGCTGCTGGGTTGTTGACCTCCTACAGCCTCCTCCACGTCTCCTGATGTACTGGCCTGTCTCCTGGTAGCGCCTCCATGCTCTGGACACTATGCTGACAGACACAGCAAACCTTGCCACAGCTCGCATTGATGTGCCATCCTGGATGAGCTGCACTACCTGAGCCACTTGTGTGGGTTGTAGGGAGGTCATACTGGCACGTGGAGGCCACACACACTACTGAGCTTCATTTTGACTTGTTTTAAGGACATTACATCAAAGTTGGATCAGCCTGTAGTGTGTTTTTCCACTTTAATTTTGAGGGTGACTCTAAATCCAGACCTCCATGGGTTAATAAACTTGATTTCCATTGATAATTTTTGTGTGATTTTGTTGTCAGCACATTCAACTATGTAAAGAACAAAGTATTTAATAAGAATATTTCATTCATTCAGATCTAGGATGTGCTATTTTAGTGTTCCCTTTATTTTTTTGAGCAGTGTATATATACAGGTATAGCTTTTTTGTAATGCATCACATCATCACGTTAATTTATACCCAGTCATATTTGTTGGTGCCGACAGGATCACCCACATTTGTCTGTGTCTCCCATATAGTGTTTTCTTTGGAAAAGCATACAACTGCTGACATGCTGACACTTAATCTCATGAACCAAGTACCATCAGGAGTCGGCGGTGCCGACAGAGGGATTCCCATAGCCGTTTGTGACAGAGCACTCACACATGCCGACATAGGTGTACTAAACACCATCGACCGTACACTGACTATAATGGGTAGATCCCAGTATCTGACAGGGAAAACACATAAAACATTTACCAACTCATCTACCACATGCACATTATATGTGTATATATATATATATATATATAGTGCTTTATTTTTGCACTAAACAACTGTGCCCCCCCCCCCCCCCCATTTTACACAGGGAACTGTGCAACCGTGTTTTGGCGGGGCCAGCATCTCTGAGGAGAAAATGGTGCTGGATAGAGTGGTGAGGGCTAAGCCACGTCCCCTTATCGGCGCGCTTCAGTCCCGCTAGTTATTTACATTATTATACTGGCGGGGGTCTGTATACAGTGCCTAAGCACTGTATACCACTTTGCCAGTCCATAACATGAGGTATATTGCTGCCCAGGGTGCCCCCCCCTCCCCCTACACCCTGCACCCTTGTAGTGCCGCTTGTGTGTGGGAGCAATGGCGCGCAGCGCGACCGCTGCGCGGTACCTCAGACTCTGAAGTCTTCTGCCGTCACTGAAGTCTTCTGTTCTTCCTTTACTCACCCGGCTTCTTTCTTCTGGCTCTGTGAGGGGGTTGACGACGCGGCTCCGGGAACGAGCAGCTAGGCGCACCAAGTGATCGAACCCTCAGGAGCTAATGGTGTCCAGTAGCCTAAGAAGCGGTGCCCTTGAACTCAGAAGAAGTAGGTCTGCTTCTCTCCCCACACTCCCACGAAGCAGGGAGCCTGTAGCCAGCAGGTCTCCCTGAAAATAATAAACCTAACATAGTCTTTTCAGAGAAACTCAGGAGAGCTCCCCTAGTGTGTGTCCAGTCTCTCTGGGCACAGAATCTAACTGAGGTCTGGGGGAGGGGCATAGAGGGAGGAACCAGTTCACACCCATTCAAAGTCCTATAGTTTGCCCGTGTCTCCTGTGGATCCCGTCTATACCCCATGGTCCTTTTGGAGTCCCCAGCATCCTCTAGGACGTATGAGAAATAAACAAGTATAGTGTCCCAATCGTAAGATGGGACAATATGCAAGTTCCGGCTTGCATTCCAAAGACGCAATTTCCAAATGTATTATAATGCCCTCTCAGTGTGCTTTTCCCTACTTGTTTTGAGTTATACTTTTATTTGGAGTGGAGCAACCCTGATTGGCTTTTTAGTTTTATGATTTGCCTATGTGATATGAGAGAAGATTAGCAGAACACAGTCGAATGTTTATGGAACACTGGGCCTAATTCAGACCTGATCGCTTGCTAGGGTTTTTTTTGCAGTCCTGCGTTTGCATAGTCACCGCCCATAGGGGAGTGTATTTTCGCTTTGCAAGTGTGTGAACGCATATGTAGCAGAGCTGTACAAACAGGTTTTGTGCAGTCTCTCAGTAGCCCAGGACTTACTCAGCCGCTGCAAACACTTCAGCCTGTCCGGGACCGGAAATTGACGTCAGAAACCCTCCCTGCAAACGCATGGACACACCTGTATTTTTCCAACAACTCCCAGAAAATGGTCAGTTGACACCCACAAACGGCTTCTTCCTGTCAATCTCCTTGCAAACACCCGTGCAAATGGATTCTTCGCACAAGCCCATCTCTGAGCGGTAATCCGCTTTGTACCCGTGCGACGCGCCTGCACATTGCGGTGCATACACATGCGCAGTTTAGACCTGATTGCCCGCTGTACGAAAACGCAGCCTTGCGATCAGGTCTGAATTAGGCCCACTGACAGACCATCAGGAGGATTTGACTTTGATTTATATACCCATTGATCATATAAAGGATTAATTGTGTTGGTCATTGTTTAAAGGAGAATCACTTTTCAGGAGACTGTGGGACTCTCCAAAAATGTGGAAACCCCCAGACATTACAGGAGAGTAGGCAAGTATGACTTAATGATAATAGAGGTTTTTCCTTTTAATTATTAGGACAATTGTGAAGTTTTGGAAAGATGTAAGTCTAACTGGACAACATTTTTTTCTGTCTTTAGTCTGCAGTTAATTTTTTTTATTTTTTTTTTCAAGCAAGGATGCCCTTCAATGTGTAAGTGTGGATTTCTGCAGTGCAGTTTGATATTGTTTGGGGATCACCAGTTATAACCATGCAACAACCACCAACAGACTACATCATTTGATAGAGGGGACTCCTCTCCTGCAAATGTGGGTGTCCCTTAGTTTATTGAAGCCAGATTGATTGAGATTCTCTCCCATTCCTGTACTGCATAATGGTTACACACATGATCAACAGAGAACAACATGTCAAGGGGGGAGCAGTCAACCAGAGAACAAAGAAATGGAGGTTTGCCAGATGTATTATACCCACATCCTACAGTAGAAAGAAAAACTATAAACTTCATAAAACACAATAGTTTTGATCAGTTGTAATATTATAGTATATTAGTAAAATTAATATTTACAATCAAGCGACTGAGCATAGGTCATTCATCCAACAGACATATTCATAATTTACAGATCCCATATAATGATTTCTCATATAAAGTCTTAGTAAAGGGTGATGTGTGATATATAGGCAATGGTAAATTTATAACCATTAAGACTATAATTGTGTAAGATTGGTCTGAATCAATATGTGTTAAAGTATAATGTACGCTTCTAAAGTCATGTTAGCAAAGGACCATAAAACTTTCTCAGAAGTCTAGTCAGCCACTCATAGGATCAGGGCTGTCTTTTTGTATGGGCTCAATGGGCAGTTGCCCAAGGACCTCAGGAGTATAAGGTCCCTAGGCTGATAGCTGAGGGTCCCCTTTTTCCAGGGGCACCAGATTTTTGAAAATCGGCCCTAGGGAACCAGAGATATCAAAGTTCAAATCAGTGGTCCCCATCTGAACTTAATTGCTCTTCCCAGCCAGATATCTTGGGTTCTGCCTGACTTACAGTTTTTTTGAGGGTATGTTCCAAAAGATGGATTCTGGCAGGTCGTCTCTACTATGCCCAGATTGATTGAGATTCTCTCCCAAGCCTTCAAGCAGCTGGTTCCTGCCCAAGCTCCACACACCTGGGGGTATATTTACTAAGCTCCCGATTTTGACCGATTTGGTGTTTTTTCTTCAAAGTGTCATCTCGGGAATTTACTAAGCACAAATCTCGGCAGTGATGAGGGCATTCGTATTTTTATTACGGCTGTGTAGTAAAAATACGATTGAATACACCATCGGTCAAACGCGGTTGTTTAGATATAGAACTCGGTCATTTACTAAACATTCGTATTTGAAATATCTTGCGTGAAAATGCATGTGCGGCCGCAAAAAATTACTAATTGTACAAAAAGCCTAAAAAAAAGTAGACCTGCTTTTGAGAAGCGTGTTTACATGTGTTGTCAATTCTACATTAGTCACACCTGACTTTTTGGACCTTTAAAAGGGGCACCAACACATTTTTCACCACTCTCAATCTGAAATGGCTGTTACTATGTGTAGTACTGCTTTCTTGTTTGCTGGGGGATACCTGACACTGCTCCATGAGTACAATAAACCCAGGCCAGGAAAATCAACAGGGTCAGCAGGTTGTACATGTTCCGCGTAGGCTGGCCATGGCTTGTTTTTTTAGTGGGCGTTTAAATGATAACAAAATTGCTGATGACCATGTTATACAGATGCTCCGACTAAATGTAAATAATATTTTCCCTCTGTATGACCTTGTCAAACTGAACCTAGACCCTGAGACAGTACGCTCTCGCTCTGTCTCAGGCCTGCACAAACTCCTGCCTGTGTTGCACTTTATGGCTACTGGCAGCTTCCAGCCTGTGACTGGCGATGTAATTAGTATCTCACAGGCCACCTTTTAAAAATATTTAATTCAGGTGAGTTAAAACATACATACACGTCTATGTCTAAGTGGTGCTTCTGTAATGTAATAGAACACAGTATTGTATTGATTACAGGTCATGACACTCACCTTTAATTTTTGAATGGCCACTCAGGTTTTGGATGTCCTGGATGGCTACATAGATGCCTCTCTCTGCTTCCCTACCCAGGAGTCGCAGTGGCATGCAGTCAGGGTAGCTTTATCTGATCTTGCGGCCATGGCCAATGTGCTGGGTGCCATAGATTAGACACATGTTGAGCTGAGGACACCTAGGGGCAGGCAATATATTTCTAACAATCCACATCTGGCCCAAGACACTAATGTGCATGTGGTTTGTGGAGCTAATTAAACAATACACATATTCCGTGTTCACAATTTATTCATTTTAACACACGAATTTTTGTGAAAAATCAAAAAGAAAAAACATTGTAATGGTCAACATATTCTGACCAAGCATTATTATTTGTGTTTTTTTTGTGTGTTGGGTGCCGAGGATTGTGCTGGCTCGTTGGTGCGGGATCGACTTGAGCGTCGGACTGGGGAATGAACTGGGGTGTGGCTTGGTGTCGTTGTCCCCGAGCTAGATGTGGCATGGTGTGATGCCAACACACTAAGGCTTTGACTGAGATTGTTCAAGCTTGCTGTGAGCTGCGTATTAGCGGCAGTGTTGTTAGCTATTATGCGTGATAGGTTGTCATTGATCATTTGGTTGTGTTGTATGATCTGGATTAGTGATTGTTGCTGCCGCTGCTGTTCATCCAAGATGCGTTGTAGGTTTGTTTGCATTTGGCTGTTGTCTGCCCTCATCTGCTCCATGGAGTTAGCGATTCTGCCCACCTACACTATAAGTCTGCCTGAGTTGCGACTCAGTCTAGGCAAATGATGGGGCAGACTTGACAGGTATTAGCTGTTGGTGGTGAGGCACGCGTAGTGTTGCGCCTGTTGTGACGACCAACGGCTCCAAAACTCAGTGCCCATTTGTGTGTCGACTTGTGTTGTGCTCAATTGGGGGCTGTGGGATGTTTGGGGTGGTTGGGGTATGTCCTGCGGCGTGGTTGGCTGAGTAGGATCGATGGGCTGCAGGTGGAGTGTGAAGGTCTCCTGGTGATGTTCCTGCTGGTCATCCTCGGTGATGATGGCTGGGTCTGTATGGGGTTGAAGACAGCCACTATTTAGTAAATATGTAGCAATGGTCTTACTATAGGTTTACGTCAACATGCATTACTTCTTAATATTAATGTTGTAATTGCTAAATAGATTGTGGCATAAACTTAACTATGTTGCTCACCTTTTTTTAAAAATATGTGGCTTCTAACGTTCACTACTCAGTTGGTAAAAGTTTGTGGGAATAGTAGGATTCTGAGCCATAATTACTGTTTAAACACGAAGAACTCTAACAAATACAAAGTACTACATTTACATATTGGGTATGAAGCTTCCTTTGGAACAACACACACAATACAACAAATGTGTTGACCAATACACTCATACATTGTTCAAGGCAGTCAGTGGTCTGGCCAAAACGTTAACAAATATAGTGGTCTAAAATGTACACATTAACAATGGGTGAAAAAGTATTAAGGTGCCCTATGTTTAGAAGTGGTGTTGTTGGCCATGCAAAACAATTGGATGAGACTTAACATTTATGTTGGTTTTTTACTCCAAAAATTATGTTACAAAAATGTGTTGATATGGCCAAGATCACATCTGACAATTAACCATCTAAAAATACCTTAACACCATCTGCTTGTTGTTGTTGATTATTGCAAGGATGACTGGTCATTAGTGTAATTTTTTTTTCTCTGTACTAACAGTGGGGCAGATGTATAAACCTGGAGAAGGCATAAGGAAGTGAAAAACCAGTGATATGTGCAAGGTGATAAAGGGACAAGGCAAACAGATCCAATATTTACATTAACAGTTGTGTTTATTTTGTACTGCTGCCTTTATCACCTTGCACATATCAGTGTTTTTTCACTTCCTTATGCCTTCTTCAGGTTAATAAATCTACACCACTGTTTGTTTACTTATTTACACGTAATTGTTATGTTTACTCACCAGACAACTGAGGGGATTGTGGCTCCTCACTTTGGGGGCTGGCCAAAAGAGCTAGTGGTGGCACGGCCGACACTGCGGAGATGCGCCGTTTGGGTGGTGATGCTGGTGCTGGAGCTTGAGCCTCAAGACGGCGTCTCTTGGGTGGCCTCGTAGCCACAGTAACCGAGCCCTGTGATGGGCGCCTTAGTGTAGGGGGATTTGCAGAAGAAGAACCTATGTGATAAGATAATCATTAACATTTTGTGTTTCTATGTGTTTGCAGAATATGTGTTTACAGTTAAATCTTGCCGGCATTGCCACCATCTGCATCTCTTGGCAGTGTTGGATGTGGCCTGGCTGTGCTGCTTCTCTGGCGTACTGTAGAAATATGAAGAATGTCCTTATGAACATACTATTTTGGTGATATGTTTATGCAAATTCCTTATTGTGATGTAAACATATGTGGTACCTGATGAGAATTAAACTAAACGATGCTTATGCTTTTCTGCCTGACTTCATTGGGTGTGTATACATTAAATTAGCAAAAATTTAGCACAAAAATCCATACACAAAGGCGCATAATGCAAACAATTATACTACTTAAAACCAAAACGTCGTAGCTTGACACAACCACCATATTGCACGCTAAGGTCCCAATTTTTGAAACAATGAATAAATCACTAGCCACAAATATCTGCTAAAACTTGGAAACATCACAACCAAATATGCATTAAAAAACACATCAAGCACACAAAGGACAACCCAGAACAACACACAATAATAATAATAACATAAATGCTATGAAATGTATTTAAAAAAAACCTTTGGAAAAAAAAAACACTTCTTTAAAATACACCTACAAACATTTACTTTTGACATAAAACACCAGAAAAACTCCAAGGCAACCAGAAAAAAAAATAAAAAAAATTATAAAAAAATATACATAATTGAGAATAACAGTACATCAGGCCTGGCCAACCTGTGGCTCTCCAGATGTAGTGAAACTACACATCCCAGCATGCCCTGCCACAGTTTTAGCATTCCCTAATAGCAAAACTGTGGCAAGGCATGATGGGACTTGTAGTTTTACAACAGCTCGAGAGCCACAGGTTGGTCAGGCCTGCACTACATCGCCAACACATTAGAAGAATGAACAAACTGACAACCACAATTAGCTAGAAGACATTTCAGACAACTAAGGACAAAGCACAGATGTTTAAATTGTTAAAAAAAAACTAAAAAAATACTCACCATCCTGCCTTGGCCGATCCGAATCCCGGACATGAGTGGCACCAACCACTTCTGGCGGAATGAGTGCACGCACAGGCTCCTCCCAATCACGGTAAGATGCACGGAATGGGTGTCCACCCCCCGGTTTGGCGGGCCGATTTAGCCTCCTTGGCCATCTTCGCCTTGACACGGCGCTTTATGTCGTAGAAACGCTTACGACACGTGTCCTCGGTCCGCCTCACCACACCCTCACTATTAACAGCCGCAATTACCTTCCCCCATAGAACACTCTTCCTGCGTGATGACACCTTTGCAGCATCATGGCCAAACAACTGCCGATGATGCCTCATCAGCTCCCGCACCAAAGCTATATTTTCAGCGTAGCTAAATTTTGCATTGCGGCCAGTCTTTGTAGTGGTGCGTGGCTGCGGAGCCACAACACCATCACTATCACTGGAGGCCGCAGCAACAACCTGCCCCTCATCCTCACTAACCTCCTCCACCTCACTAACCTCCTCCTTCTCACTCACCTCCTCCCTCTCACTCACCTCCTCCCTCTCACTTACCTCCTCCACCTCACTCACCTCCTCCCTCTCACTCACCTCCTCCACCACACTCACCTCTGACTGGGACATAATCAGGACAAACAACAAATAACACTGAGAAAAAAAACAGTAAACACACTCCTCCACTACCACTACACACCACACACCAAACACACACACACTCACTCACAAACAATGACAATAGACTAGAGATGAGCGCCGGAAATTTTTCGGGTTTTGTGTTTTGGTTTTGGGTTCGGTTCCGCGGCCGTGTTTTGGGTTCGACCGCGTTTTGGCAAAACCTAACCGAATTTTTTTTGTCGGATTCGGGTGTGTTTTGGATTCGGGTGTTTTTTTCCAAAAAACCTAAAAAACAGCTTAAATCATAGAATTTGGGGGTCATTTTGATCCCAAAGTATTATTAACCTCAAAAACCATAATTTCCACTCATTTTCAGTCTATTCTGAATACCTCACACCTCACAATATTATTTTTAGTCCTAAAATTTGCACCGAGGTCGCTGGATGACTAAGCTAAGCGACCCTAGTGGCCGACACAAATACCTGGCCCATCTAGGAGTGGCACTGCAGTGTCACGCAGGATGGCCCTTCCAAAAAACCCTCCCCAAACAGCACATGACGCAAAGAAAAAAAGAGGCGCAATGAGGTAGCTGTGTGAGTAAGATAAGCGACCCTAGTGGCCGACACAAACACCGGGCCCATCTAGGAGTGTCACTGCAGTGTCACGCAGGATGTCCCTTCCAAAAAACCCTCCCCAAACAGCACATGACGCAAAGAAAAAAAGAGGCGCAATGAGGTAGCTGACTGTGTGAGTAAGATAAGCGACCCTAGTGGCCGACACAAACACCGGGCCCATCTAGGAGTGGCACTGCAGTGTCACGCAGGATGTCCCTTCCAAAAAACCCTCCCCAAACAGCACATGACGCAAAGAAAAAAAGAGGCGCAATGAGGTAGCTGTGTGAGTAAGATAAGCGACCCTAGTGGCCGACACAAACACCGGGCCCATCTAGGAGTGTCACTGCAGTGTCACGCAGGATGTCCCTTCCAAAAAACCCTCCCCAAACAGCACATGACGCAAAGAAAAATTAAAGAAAAAAGAGGTGCAAGATGGAATTGTCCTTGGGCCCTCCCACCCACCCTTATGTTGTATAAACAGGACATGCACACTTTAACCAACCCATCATTTCAGTGACAGGGTCTGCCACACGACTGTGACTGATATGATGGGTTGGTTTGGACCCCCACCAAAAAAGAAGCAATTAATCTCTCCTTGCACAAACTGGCTCTACAGAGGCAAGATGTCCACCTCATCATCATCCTCCGATATATCACTGTGTACATCCCCCTCCTCACAGATTATCAATTCGTCCCCACTGGAATCCACCATCTCAGCTCCCTGTGTACTTTGTGGAGGCAATTGCTGCTGGTCAATGTCTCCGCGGAGGAATTGATTATAATTCATTTTAATGAACATCATCTTCTCCACATTTTCTGGATGTAACCTCGTACGCCGATTGCTGACAAGGTGAGCGGCGGCACTAAACACTCTTTCGGAGTACACACTTGTGGGAGGGCAACTTAGGTAGAATAAAGCCAGTTTGTGCAAGGGCCTCCAAATTGCCTCTTTTTCCTGCCAGTATAAGTACGGACTGTGTGACCTGCCTACTTGGATGCGGTCACTCATATAATCCTCCACCATTCTTTCAATGTTGAGAGAATCATATGCAGTGACAGTAGACGACATGTCCGTAATCGTTGTCAGGTCCTTCAGTCCGGACCAGATGTCAGCATCAGCAGTCGCTCCAGACTGCCCTGCATCACCGCCAGCGGGTGGGCTCGGAATTCTGAGCCTTTTCCTCGCACCCCCAGTTGCGGGAGAATGTGAAGGAGGAGATGTTGACAGGTCGCGTTCCGCTTGACTTGACAATTTTCTCACCAGCAGGTCTTTCAACCCCAGCAGACTTGTGTCTGCCGGAAAGAGAGATCCAAGGTAGGCTTTAAATCTAGGATCGAGCACGGTGGCCAAAATATAGTGCTCTGATTTCAACAGATTGACCACCCGTGAATCCTTGTTAAGCGAATTAAGGGCTCCATCCACAAGTCCCACATGCCTAGCGGAATCGCTCTGTGTTAGCACCTCCTTCAATGTCTCCAGCTTCTTCTGCAAAAGCCTGATGAGGGGAATGACCTGACTCAGGCTGGCAGTGTCTGAACTGACTTCACGTGTGGCAAGTTCAAAGGGCATCAGAACCTTGCACAACGTTGAAATCATTCTCCACTGTGCTTGAGACAGGTGCATTCCACCTCCTATATCATGCTCAATTGTATAGGCTTGAATGGCCTTTTGCTGCTCCTCCAACCTCTGAAGCATATAGAGGGTTGAATTCCACCTCGTTACCACTTCTTGCTTCAGATGATGGCAGGGCAGGTTCAGTAGTTTTTGGTGGTGCTCCAGTCTTCTGTACGTGGTGCCTGTACGCCGAAAGTGTCCCGCAATTCTTCTGGCCACCGACAGCATCTCTTGCACGCCCCTGTCGTTTTTTTTTAAATTCTGCACCACCAAATTCAAGGTATGTGCAAAACATGGGACGTGCTGGAATTTGCCCATATTTAATGCACACACAATATTGCTGGCGTTGTCCGATGCCACAAATCCACAGGAGAGTCCAATTGGGGTAAGCCATTCCGCGATGATCTTCCTCAGTTGCCGTAAGAGGTTTTCAGCTGTGTGCGTATTCTGGAAAGCGGTGATACAAAGCGTAGCCTGCCTAGGAAAGAGTTGGCGTTTGCGAGATGCTGCTACTGGTGCCGCCGCTGCTGTTCTTGCGGCGGGAGTCCATACATCTACCCAGTGGGCTGTCACAGTCATATAGTCCTGACCCTGCCCTGCTCCACTTGTCCACATGTCCGTGGTTAAGTGGACATTGGGTACAACTGCATTTTTTAGGACACTGGTGAGTCTTTTTCTGACGTCCGTGTACATTCTCGGTATCGCCTGCCTAGAGAAGTGGAACCTAGATGGTATTTGGTAACGGGGGCACACTGCCTCAATAAATTGTCTAGTTCCCTGTGAACTAACGGCGGATACCGGACGCACGTCTAACACCAACATAGTTGTCAAGGCCTCAGTTATCCGCTTTGCAGCAGGATGACTGCTGTGATATTTCATCTTCCTCGCAAAGGACTGTTGAACAGTCAATTGCTTACTGGAAGTAGTACAAGTGGGCTTACGACTTCCCCTCTGGGATGACCATCGACTCCCAGCAGCAACAACAGCAGCGCCAGCAGCAGTAGGCGTTACACGCAAGGATGCATCGGAGGAATCCCAGGCAGGAGAGGACTCGTCAGAATTGCCAGTGACATGGCCTGCAGGACTATTGGCATTCCTGGGGAAGGAGGAAATTGACACTGAGGGAGTTGGTGGGGTGGTTTGCGTGAGCTTGGTTACAAGAGGAAGGGATTTACTGGTCAGTGGACTGCTTCCGCTGTCGCCCAAAGTTTTTGAACTTGTCACTGACTTATTATGAATGCGCTGCAGGTGACGTATAAGGGAGGATGTTCCGAGGTGGTTAACGTCCTTACCCCTACTTATTACAGCTTGACAAAGGCAACACACGGCTTGACACCTGTTGTCCGCATTTCTGTTGAAATATTTCCACACCGAAGAGCTGATTTTTTTGGTATTTTCACCAGGCATGTCAGTGGCCATATTCCTCCCACGGACAACAGGTGTCTCCTAGAGATGAGCGGGTTCGGTTCCTCGGAATCCGAACCCGCCCGAACTTCAGTTTTTTTTACACGGATCCGAGCGACTCGGATCTTCCCGCCTTGCTCGGTTAACCCGAGCGCGCCCGAACGTCATCATGATGCTGTCGGATTCTCGCGAGGCTCGGATTCTATCGCGAGACTCGGATTCTATATAAGGAGCCGCGCGTCGCCGCCATTTTCACACGTGCATTGAGATTGATAGGGAGAGGACGTGGCTGGCGTCCTCTCCATTTAGATTAGAAGAGAGAGAGTGAGATTGAGACAGAGACACTTGATTTACTGGAGCTTAGGAGTACTAGAGAGTGCAGAGTTTACTAGTGACTGACCACTGACCAGTGACCACCAGTGCAGTTTTATTTAATATAATCCGTTCTCTGCCTGAAAAAAACGATACACAGTGACTCAGTCACATACCATATCTGTGCTCAGCCCAGTGTGCTGCATCATCTATGTATAATATCTGACTGTGCTCACACAGCTTAATTGTGGGGGAGACTGGGGAGCAGTTATAGGTTATAGCAGGAGCCAGGAGTACATATTATTAAAATTAAACAGTGCACACTTTTGCTGCAGGAGTGCCACTGCCAGTGTGACTGACCAGTGACCTGACCACACTGACCACCAGTATAGTATACTATATTGTGATTGCCTGAAAAAGTTAAACACTCGTCGTGTGACTTGTGTGGTGTTTTTTTATTCTATAAAAAACTCATTCTGCTGACAGACAGTGTCCAGCAGGTCCGTCATTATATAATATATACCTGTCCGGCTGCAGTAGTAATATATATATTTTTTTTATATCATTATTTATCATCCAGTCGCAGCAGACACAGTACGGTAGTTCACGGCTGTAGCTACCTCTGTGTCGGCACTCGGCAGTCCATCCATAATTGTATACCACCTACCCGTGGTTTTTTTTTTCTTTCTTCTTTATACATACTACATCTCATTATCATCCAGTCTATATTAGCAGCAGACACAGTACAGTACGGTAGTCCACGGCTGTAGCTACCTCTGTGTCGGCACTCGGCAGTCCATCCATAATTGTATACCACCTACCCGTGGTTTTTTTTTTCTTCTTTATACATACTACATCTCATTATCATCCAGTCTATATTAGCAGCAGACACAGTACAGTACGGTAGTCCACGGCTGTAGCTACCTCTGTGTCGGCACTCGGCAGTCCATCCATAATTGTATACCACCTACCCGTGGTTTTTTTTTCTTTCTTCTTTATACATACTACATCTCATTATCAACCAGTCTATATTAGCAGCAGACACAGTACAGTACGGTAGTCCACGGCTGTAGCTACCTCTGTGTCGGCACTCGGCAGTCCGTCCATAATTGTATACCACCTACCCGTGGTTTTTTTTTCTTTCTTCTTTATACATACTACATCTCATTATCATCCAGTCTATATTAGCAGCAGACACAGTACAGTACGGTAGTCCACGGCTGTAGCTACCTCTGTGTCGGCACTCGGCAGTCCATCCATAATTGTATACCACCTACCCGTGGTTTTTTTTTCTTTCTTCTTTATACATACTACATCTCATTATCATCCAGTCTATATTAGCAGCAGACACAGTACAGTACGGTAGTCCACGGCTGTAGCTACCTCTGTGTCGGCACTCGGCAGTCCGTCCATAATTGTATACCACCTACCCGTGGTTTTTTTTTCTTTCTTCTTTATACATACATACTACATCTCTTTATCAACCAGTCTATATTAGCAGCAGACACAGTACAGTACGGTAGTCCACGGCTGTAGCTACCTCTGTGTCGGCACTCGGCAGTCCATCCATAATTGTATACTAGTATCCATCCATCTCCATTGTTTACCTGAGGTGCCTTTTAGTTGTGCCTATTAAAATATGGAGAACAAAAATGTTGAGGTTCCAAAATTAGGGAAAGATCAAGATCCACTTCCACCTCGTGCTGAAGCTGCTGCCACTAGTCATGGCCGAGACGATGAAATGCCAGCAACGTCGTCTGCCAAGGCCGATGCCCAATGTCATAGTACAGAGCATGTCAAATCCAAAACACCAAATATCAGTAAAAAAAGGACTCCAAAACCTAAAATAAAATTGTCGGAGGAGAAGCGTAAACTTGCCAATATGCCATTTACCACACGGAGTGGCAAGGAACGGCTGAGGCCCTGGCCTATGTTCATGGCTAGTGGTTCAGCTTCACATGAGGATGGAAGCACTCAGCCTCTTGCTAGAAAACTGAAAAGACTCAAGCTGGCAAAAGCACCGCAAAGAACTGTGCGTTCTTCGAAATCCCAAATCCACAAGGAGAGTCCAATTGTGTCGGTTGCGATGCCTGACCTTCCCAACACTGGACGTGAAGAGCATGCGCCTTCCACCATTTGCACGCCCCCTGCAAGTGCTGGAAGGAGCACCCGCAGTCCAGTTCCTGATAGTCAGATTGAAGATGTCAGTGTTGAAGTACACCAGGATGAGGAGGATATGGGTGTTGCTGGCGCTGGGGAGAAAATTGACCTGGAGGATTCTGATGGTGAGGTGGTTTGTTAAGGTCAGGCACCCGGGGAGACACCTGTTGTCCGTGGGAGGAATATGGCCACTGACATGCCTGGTGAAAATACCAAAAAAATCAGCTCTTCGGTGTGGAAGTATTTCACCAGAAATGCGGACAACAGGTGTCAAGCCGTGTGTTGCCTTTGTCAAGCTGTAATAAGTAGGGGTAAGGACGTTAACCACCTCGGAACATCCTCCCTTATACGTCACCTGCAGCGCATTCATAATAAGTCAGTGACAAGTTAAAAAACTTTGGGTGACAGCGGAAGCAGTCCACTGACCAGTAAATCCCTTCCTCTCGTAACCAAGCTCACGCAAACCACCCCACCAACTCCCTCAGTGTCAATTTCCTCCTTCCCCAGGAATGCCAATAGTCCTGCAGGCCATGTCACTGGCAATTCTGACGATTCCTCTCCTGCCTGGGATTCCTCCGATGCATCCTTGCGTGTAACGCCTACTGCTGCTGGCGCTGCTGTTGTTGCTGCTGGGAGTCGATGGTCATCCCAGAGGGGAAGTCGTAAGACCACTTTTACTACTTCCACCAAGCAATTGACTGTCCAACAGTCCTTTGCGAGGAAGATGAAATATCACAGCAGTCATCCTACTGCAAAGCGGATAACTGAGGCCTTGGCATCCTGGGTGGTGAGA
The DNA here is from genome assembly GCF_028390025.1 of Pseudophryne corroboree. Taxonomy (NCBI): domain Eukaryota; kingdom Metazoa; phylum Chordata; class Amphibia; order Anura; family Myobatrachidae; genus Pseudophryne; species Pseudophryne corroboree. The sequence goes on from NC_086449.1 coordinate 471,515,911, forward strand.
AACGTGGTTCCGGTATCCATCATTACTGCAGAGCCAACTAGAGACTTGTTGGAGGTACTGTGTCCCCGGTACCAAATACCATCTAGGTTCCATTTCTCTAGGCAGGCGATACCGAAAATGTACACAGACCTCAGAAAAAGAGTCACCAGTGTCCTAAAAAATGCAGCTGTACCCAATGTCCACTTAACCACGGACATGTGGACAAGTGGAGCAGGGCAGGGTCAGGACTATATGACTGTGACAGCCCACTGGGTAGATGTATGGACTCCCGCCGCAAGAACAGCAGCGGCGGCACCAGTAGCAGCATCTCGCAAACGCCAACTCTTTCCTAGGCAGGCTACGCTTTGTATCACCGCTTTCCAGAATACGCACACAGCTGAAAACCTCTTACGGCAACTGAGGAAGATCATCGCGGAATGGCTTACCCCAATTGGACTCTCCTGTGGATTTGTGGCATCGGACAACGCCAGCAATATTGTGTGTGCATTAAATATGGGCAAATTCCAGCACGTCCCATGTTTTGCACATACCTTGAATTTGGTGGTGCAGAATTTTAAAAAAAACGACAGGGGCGTGCAAGAGATGCTGTCGGTGGCCAGAAGAATTGCGGGACACTTTCGGCGTACAGGCACCACGTACAGAAGACTGGAGCACCACCAAAAACTACTGAACCTGCCCTGCCATCATCTGAAGCAAGAAGTGGTAACGAGGTGGAATTCAACCCTCTATATGCTTCAGAGGTTGGAGGAGCAGCAAAAGGCCATTCAAGCCTATACAATTGAGCACGATATAGGAGGTGGAATGCACCTGTCTCAAGCGCAGTGGAGAATGATTTCAACGTTGTGCAAGGTTCTGATGCCCTTTGAACTTGCCACACGTGAAGTCAGTTCAGACACTGCCAGCCTGAGTCAGGTCATTCCCCTCATCAGGCTTTTGCAGAAGAAGCTGGAGACATTGAAGGAGGAGCTAACACGGAGCGATTCCGCTAGGCATGTGGGACTTGTGGATGGAGCCCTTAATTCGCTTAACAAGGATTCACGGGTGGTCAATCTGTTGAAATCAGAGCACTACATTTTGGCCACCGTGCTCGATCCTAGATTTAAAGCCTACCTTGGATCTCTCTTTCCGGCAGACACAAGTCTGCTGGGGTTGAAAGACCTGTTGGTGAGAAAATTGTCAAGTCAAGCGGAACGCGACCTGTCAACATCTCCTCCTTCACATTCTCCCGCAACTGGGGGTGCGAGGAAAAGGCTCAGAATTCCGAGCCCACCCGCTGGCGGTGATGCAGGGCAGTCTGGAGCGACTGCTGATGCTGACATCTGGTCCGGACTGAAGGACCTGACAACGATTACGGACATGTCGTCTACTGTCACTGCATATGATTCTCTCAACATTGAAAGAATGGTGGAGGATTATATGAGTGACCGCATCCAAGTAGGCACGTCACACAGTCCGTACTTATACTGGCAGGAAAAAGAGGCAATTTGGAGGCCCTTGCACAAACTGGCTTTATTCTACCTAAGTTGCCCTCCCACAAGTGTGTACTCCGAAAGAGTGTTTAGTGCCGCCGCTCACCTTGTCAGCAATCGGCGTACGAGGTTACATCCAGAAAATGTGGAGAAGATGATGTTCATTAAAATGAATTATAATCAATTCCTCCGCGGAGACATTGACCAGCAGCAATTGCCTCCACAAAGTACACAGGGAGCTGAGATGGTGGATTCCAGTGGGGACGAATTGATAATCTGTGAGGAGGGGGATGTACACGGTGATATATCGGAGGATGATGATGAGGTGGACATCTTGCCTCTGTAGAGCCAGTTTGTGCAAGGAGAGATTAATTGCTTCTTTTTTGGGGGGGGTCCAAACCAACCCGTCATATCAGTCACAGTCGTGTGGCAGACCCTGTCACTGAAATGATGGGTTGGTTAAAGTGTGCATGTCCTGTTTATACAACATAAGGGTGGGTGGGAGGGCCCAAGGACAATTCCATCTTGCACCTCTTTTTTCTTTTATTTTTCTTTGCGTCATGTGCTGTTTGGGGAGGGTTTTTTGGAAGGGCCATCCTGCGTGACACTGCAGTGCCACTCCTAGATGGGCCCGGTGTTTGTGTCGGCCACTAGGGTCGCTTATCTTACTCACACAGTCAGCTACCTCATTGCGCCTCTTTTTTTCTTTGCGTCATGTGCTGTTTGGGGAGGGTTTTTTGGAAGGGACATCCTGCGTGACACTGCAGTGCCACTCCTAGATGGGCCCGGTGTTTGTGTCGGCCACTAGGGTCGCTTATCTTACTCACACAGTCAGCTACCTCATTGCGCCTCTTTTTTTCTTTGCGTCATGTGCTGTTTGGGGAGGGTTTTTTGGAAGGGACATCCTGCGTGACACTGCAGTGCCACTCCTAGATGGGCCCGGTGTTTGTGTCGGCCACTAGGGTCGCTTATCTTACTCACACAGCTACCTCATTGCGCCTCTTTTTTTCTTTGCGTCATGTGCTGTTTGGGGAGGGTTTTTTGGAAGGGACATCCTGCGTGACACTGCAGTGCCACTCCTAGATGGGCCCGGTGTTTGTGTCGGCCACTAGGGTCGCTTATCTTACTCACACAGCGACCTCGGTGCAAATTTTAGGACTAAAAATAATATTGTGAGGTGTGAGGTATTCAGAATAGACTGAAAATGAGTGGAAATTATGGTTTTTGAGGTTAATAATACTTTGGGATCAAAATGACCCCCAAATTCTATGATTTAAGCTGTTTTTTAGGGTTTTTTGAAAAAAACACCCGAATCCAAAACACACCCGAATCCGACAAAAAAAATTCGGTGAGGTTTTGCCAAAACGCGGTCGAACCCAAAACACGGCCGCGGAACCGAACCCAAAACCAAAACACAAAACCCGAAAAATTTCCGGCGCTCATCTCTAGTGTCTCCCCGGGTGCCTGACTTAAACAAACCACCTCACCATCAGAATCCTCCTGGTCAATTTCCTCCCCAGCGCCAGCAACACCCATATCCTCCTCATCCTGGTGTACTTCAACACTGACATCTTCAATCTGACTATCAGGAACTGGACTGCGGGTGCTCCTTCCAGCACTTGCAGGGGGCGTGCAAATGGTGGAAGGCGCATGCTCTTCACGTCCAGTGTTGGGAAGGTCAGGCATCGCAACCGACACAATTGGACTCTCCTTGTGGATTTGGGATTTCGAAGAACGCACAGTTCTTTGCGGTGCTTTTGCCAGCTTGAGTCTTTTCAGTTTTCTAGCGAGAGGCTGAGTGCTTCCATCCTCATGTGAAGCTGAACCACTAGCCATGAACATAGGCCAGGGCCTCAGCCGTTCCTTGCCACTCCGTGTGGTAAATGGCATATTGGCAAGTTTACGCTTCTCCTCCGCCAATTTTATTTTAGGTTTTGGAGTCCTTTTTTTACTGATATTTGGTGTTTTGGATTTGACATGCTCTGTACTATGACATTGGGCATCGGCCTTGGCAGACGACGTTGCTGGCATTTCATCGTCTCGGCCATGACTAGTGGCAGCAGCTTCAGCACGAGGTGGAAGTGGATCTTGATCTTTCCCTAATTTTGGAACCTCAACATTTTTGTTCTCCATATTTTAATAGGCACAACTAAAAGGCACCTCAGGTAAACAATGGAGATGGATGGATACTAGTATACAATTATGGATGGACTGCCGAGTGCCGACACAGAGGTAGCTACAGCCGTGGACTACCGTACTGTACTGTGTCTGCTGCTAATATAGACTGGTTGATAATGAGATGTAGTATGTATAAAGAAGAAAGAAAAAAAAACCACGGGTAGGTGGTATACAATTATGGATGGACTGCCGAGTGCCGACACAGAGGTAGCTACAGCCGTGGACTACCGTACTGTACTGTGTCTGCTGCTAATATAGACTGGATGATAATGAGATGTAGTATGTATAAAGAAGAAAGGAAAAAAAAACCACGGGTAGGTGGTATACAATTATGGATGGACTGCCGAGTGCCGACACAGAGGTAGCTACAGCCGTGGACTACCGTACTGTACTGTGTCTGCTGCTAATATAGACTGGTTGATAATGAGATGTAGTATGTATAAAGAAGAAAGAAAAAAAAAACCACGGGTAGGTGGTATACAATTATGGATGGACTGCCGAGTGCCGACACAGAGGTAGCTACAGCCGTGGACTACCGTACTGTACTGTGTCTGCTGCTAATATAGACTGGATGATAATGAGATGTAGTATGTATAAAGAAGAAAGAAAAAAAAACCACGGGTAGGTGGTATACAATTATGGATGGACTGCCGAGTGCCGACACAGAGGTAGCTACAGCCGTGGACTACCGTACTGTACTGTGTCTGCTGCTAATATAGACTGGTTGATAATGAGATGTAGTATGTATAAAGAAGAAAGAAAAAAAAAACCACGGGTAGGTGGTATACAATTATGGATGGACTGCCAAGTGCCGACACAGAGGTAGCTACAGCCGTGGACTACCGTACTGTACTGTGTCTGCTGCTAATATAGACTGGATGATAATGAGATGTAGTATGTATAAAGAAGAAAGAAAAAAAAAACACGGGTAGGTGGTATACAATTATGGATGGACTGCCGAGTGCCGACACAGAGGTAGCTACAGCCGTGGACTACCGTACTGTACTGTGTCTGCTGCTAATATAGACTGGATGATAATGAGATGTAGTATGTATAAAGAAGAAAGAAAAAAAAAACCACGGGTAGGTGGTATACAATTATGGATGGACTGCCGAGTGCCGACACAGAGGTAGCTACAGCCGTGGACTACCGTACTGTACTGTGTCTGCTGCTAATATAGACTGGATGATAATGAGATGTAGTATGTATAAAGAAGAAAGAAAAAAAAAACACGGGTAGGTGGTATACAATTATGGATGGACTGCCGAGTGCCGACACAGAGGTAGCTACAGCCGTGGACTACCGTACTGTACTGTGTCTGCTGCTAATATAGACTGGATGATAATGAGATGTAGTATGTATAAAGAAGAAAGAAAAAAAAAACCACGGGTAGGTGGTATACAATTATGGATGGACTGCCGAGTGCCGACACAGAGGTAGCTACAGCCGTGGACTACCGTACTGTACTGTGTCTGCTGCTAATATAGACTGGTTGATAATGAGATGTAGTATGTATAAAGAAGAAAGAAAAAAAAAACCACGGGCAGGTGGTATACAATTATGGATGGACTGCCGAGTGCCGACACAGAGGTAGCTACAGCCGTGGACTACCGTACTGTACTGTGTCTGCTGCTAATATAGACTGGATGATAATGAGATGTAGTATGTATAAAGAAGAAAGAAAAAAAAAACACGGGTAGGTGGTATACAATTATGGATGGACTGCCGAGTGCCGACACAGAGGTAGCTACAGCCGTGGACTACCATACTGTACTGTGTCTGCTGCTAATATAGACTGGATGATAATGAGATGTAGTATGTATAAAGAAGAAAGAAAAAAAAAAACACGGGTAGGTGGTATACAATTATGGATGGACTGCCGAGTGCCGACACAGAGGTAGCTACAGCCGTGAACTACCGTACTGTGTCTGCTGCTAATATAGACTGGTTGATAATGAGATGTAGTATGTATAAAGAAGAAAGAAAAAAAAAACACGGGTAGGTGGTATACAATTATGGATGGACTGCCGAGTGCCGACACAGAGGTAGCTACAGCCGTGGACTACCGTACTGTACTGTGTCTGCTGCTAATATAGACTGGTTGATAATGAGATGTAGTATGTATAAAGAAGAAAGAAAAAAAAAACCACGGGTAGGTGGTATACAATTATGGATGGACTGCCGAGTGCCGACACAGAGATAGCTACAGCCGTGGACTACCGTACTGTACTGTGTCTGCTGCTAATATAGACTGGATGATAATGAGATGTAGTATGTATAAAGAAGAAAGAAAAAAAAAACCACGGGTAGGTGGTATACAATTATGGATGGACTGCCGAGTGCCGACACAGAGGTAGCTACAGCCGTGGACTACCGTACTGTACTGTGTCTGCTGCTAATATAGACTGGATGATAATGAGATGTAGTATGTATAAAGAAGAAAGAAAAAAAAAACCACGGGTAGGTGGTATACAATTATGGATGGACTGCCGAGTGCCGACACAGAGGTAGCTACAGCCGTGGACTACCGTACTGTACTGTGTCTGCTGCTAATATAGACTGGATGATAATGAGATGTAGTATGTATAAAGAAGAAAGAGAAAAAAAAACACGGGTAGGTGGTATAGAATTATGGATGGACTGCCGAGTGCCGACACAGAGGTAGCTACAGCCGTGAACTACCGTACTGTGTCTGCTGCTAGTATAGACTGGATGATAAATAATGATATAAAAAATATATATATATCACTACTGCAGCCGGACAGGTATATATTATATAATGACGGACCTGCTGGACACTGTCTGTCAGCAGAATGAGTTTTTTAATTTTTATAGAATAAAAAAACACCACACAAGTCACACGACGAGTGTACTTTTTCAGGCAGACATTCAATCACAATATACTATACTGGTGGTCAGTGTGGTCAGGTCACTGGTCACAGTGGTCAGTGGTCAGTCACACTGGCGGTGGCACTCTGGCAGCAAAAGTGTGCACTGTTTAATATGTACTCCTGGCTCCTGCTATAACCTATAACTGCTCCCCAGTCTCCCCCACAATTAAGCTGTGTGAGCACAGTCAGATATATTATTATACATAGATGATGCAGCACACTGGGCTGAGCACAGATATGGTATGTGAGTGTGACTGAGTCACTGTGTATCGTTTTTTTCAGGCAGAGAACAAGAACAGAACGGATTATTAAATAATAATAAATTATAAAACTGCACTGGTGGTCAGGTCACTGGTCATCAGTCACTAGTATAACTCCTCCTAAGCTCCAGTAAGTAAATGAAGTGTCTCACTCTCACTCTCCTATCTATTTTAATTTCTAAACGGAGAGGACGCCAGCCACGTCCTCTCCCTATCAATCTCAATGCACGTGTGAAAATGGCCGCGACGCGCGGCTCCTTATATAGAATCCGAGTCTCGCGATAGAATCCGAGCCTCGCGAGAATCCGACAGCGTGATGATGACGTTCGGGCGCGCTCGGGTTAACCGAGCAAGGCGGGAAGATCCGAGTCGCTCGGACCCGTGTAAAAAAACATGAAGTTCGGGCGGGTTCGGATTCAGAGAAACCGAACCCGCTCATCTCTACAATAGACGTGAAATAAAAAACAATGACAAAAAACTAGACAGACTTTTAAATAACTACACAACAAGTATGACAAGACTACTTACACACACAGTACAGCACTCAACAATCACAAAGAACCTCCTCAAAACCACCAAAAACTCCAAACTACTCACCAACTCCTAACACACCTTCCTCTCACCTCTCCACTAGCTAAACCCACGAGGTTCGGATGGTTTGGGGCGTTTTTATAGTAATGTGCATAGACACTCCTCCATCACGAATCAAACCAATCACGGACGAGTGACAAAAACGAAACTTAGGAAAAAAACGCGTCCGTGAACGGACAAACACTGCCGTAACCGAAATGTGACGCAGTCGTAAGAAAACCTCATAACACAGCCGCAAAACCACTAAATCGGCCGCATTCTACCTTACAAAACCACGAATGACATCGACATCGGAAAACACGAAAAATACAAATACGACAGCTTAGTAAATGAGGCGTAACAAATTCAAAAAGTTGCACATTTACACATTCAATGTCATTCGTGATGAATCTCACTCCAAATCGGTACAAATACGAATTTTAGTAAATATACCCCCTGGTATGCATATATCGGTGGATTGCACTGGCTCCTGAATTCGGATCCCCAAGTCCCCAGTACCTCCTGAGAGGTAGTACTCTCTAGATTTTTATACAATTGAAAGCAACAAAATCTATATGCAGGAACTGGAGATATCTGCAGTCAAGCAAACTGCCCTCCCACCGAAAAATTATGAATATTAAGGCCACTTCATTATACACCCCTCCCCTGCGTATTAAATACTACATACCACCCAGGGAGTCATGTACTGGGGCTCCTTTATTCAGCCCAATGTCCCCTTCTACAATTTAGTGTTCTCTCTCCTGCCCCATCTCCCACCATCTGTGCAGTAAAGGAGTAATTGGCAAAAATTACTGCTCCAGGTCCAACATGCTGAGCGGTAGATAGAACAAGCTGCCACTGATAGCACCCCCTACCCTTACGGCTGGAGGATGGGTAGGAACACCAGTGCTTTGCTTTGCCCATGGACCTACACTGCTGTTAAGATGTCCCTGCATAGGATTGCTGTGCATGACATCTCTCAGAGGTGTTACCCAGTCTTGTGAGTTTGGAAATTGTAAGTCTTTGGGCACCAATTAAGTTTGAGAGGCTGCACTGATTTTTTTGCTGCCCTCCAGCCACCAGAAGGTACAACCCTATATGCTATATAATATATCCTGTAAATTCTAATTTTATTTTTTGACCTGCTATACATGTATTGTCTATTTTATTGTAACCTTTTATTGTTTATAGCACTGTACTATTTTACAAATAATTTGCTTCTTTATTAGTCTGTTAATGCAGTATATGCTCTGGAAACCCTAGTCTTAGAAGTAGCTATTGATTGCTTAGGCTACACTATAACTATAGAGTTATTGTGGGACTAATTATCTTGGTGATATTTTATGTCTCAGAGACTGACAACTGTAACTAAAGTTTTTTGGGAACCTACAGTATGTGGGAACCCATAGGTGGTGCATGATATAGATACTTACCCCGAAAGATGTATCATTAAGTGGTGTGATGATAATATTGCCATTATTGGGAGCCATTGGTCAGGAGGACCTGGACATGTCCACCTGATTTCTTCAGTGATATAGGGCCTGATTCAGAGGTAGATGCAGCATTGATGTTGGATACAAGCGGTCGATGTCTGCACATGCATCTGAGTCACACTAAGTATGCATCTTGATGATTACTGCCAGGGGACATAGTGCTTATTTGGCTGCAGAAAAGTGGAATTTAAGTTGGCGTTTTTGGGTGGTAACAAGGGGTGGCGATCCAGATGTGAATGTTTTGCTGGCATGTCATGGCCAGTGACTGCTTTGTTTTTTTGCAGTTGCACTGGCGGCATATAAGTGGCGTGATTCAGGCCTGATCGCTGCTGTGCGTTTTCGCCCAGCGGGTGATCAGCAATAGACAGCGCATGCGTACGCACCGCAATGTGCACGTGCGTCGGCCAACAACGGGCATCACCAGTCAGCAACAGGATGGTGCGAAAATTGAATTTGCATGGGCGTTCGCAAGGTGATTGACAGTTACCACACACAAAGGCCGTTTGTGGGTTGTAACTGATTGTTTACTGGGAGTGTCTGGAAAAACACAGGCGTTCACAAGCGTTTTCAGGGAGGGTGTTTAACGTCAGCTCTGGCCCCGATCAGCCCATTTTGATAGCACTGTAGGAGTCAGTCCTGGGCTGCGAAGGGAATGCACACACTGGATTTTTGCACGGCGTATACATGCGATCGCACACTTGCACAGCGAATTTACACTCCCCCTTGGGCGGCGACTATCTGATTGCAGGACAGCAAAGTTAGCAGCCCAGCGATCAGGTCTGAATCACCCTCAGTGTCTGATGTTCTGAGCAACCATAGGGCTGCTCTGAAGTCCAATGGTGCGACTGTTGTGTGTCCAGTGATAAAGCTTTTTATGCAAAGCTGTGGATTAGAAACACAGATGGTGGGCATCTCTGCAAATTCCAGTGGCTGTGGCATTAGCATAAATCCACAGTTGCACTGTGTAATAAGATGCAGTGCCAGGCTGCATTTTTGTCTACCTCTGAATCAGGCCAGCTAGCATTATACTATAAATATAAGGATTTATTATTGTAGAAGTACATATGAGAGCTGAATCAGTTCTTTCCTGCTTTGACAAGGCATTCTGGCTGAACTGCCTATACATTTCTGCATAACAGATACAAATATCCCCATTATAGCTGTAGGTCTGGCTGAGATCATTTGCTGGAAAGGCTTGCTTCAATTTTAGTTCACATAAACTTAAGTGCCTTTATGTAAAATATAAATATGAATTCTTTAGATTAGGTATAATGCCAGAAATGGTTCTAAAGTAATAAGTTTCATTTAATAAAAAAATAGAGCTTAGGGGTAAATGTAATAGCCTGTAAACTGCAGGTATCGGCAAGTTCCCAGCGAGTCTGCCTAATGTTTTAAAGTAGGGATCATTGAAAAGGGAAAACTAACCTGGACCCTGCCGATGCCTGCATTATGCAGGCTATTACACTAACCCCTAGGAATTATGGGGGTCATTCCGACCCAATGCTCGCTGCAGTTTATCGCAGCGCAGCGATCGGGTCAGAACTGCGCCGGCGCCCGAGTGCGCCAGCGAATGCCAGATGGTTGAAAACCATCGTTGCCTAGCGATCGCCTCTGAGGCAGAGGCGGTTGCTGGCCGCAAGGGGGCTGGACGGCAGCGTTAAAGGGTCGCAGTCTGGCCAACGCAGGCGTGGCCAGTCCATTGGCATCACATACAGCGACCCGGGGCAGCGAAGAGGTTCTCCCGGCCAGCCTCAAGAGCTGCGCTGGCCGGGAGTAACTCCTGAGATGCAAAAGCATCGCCGCTGTGCAATGCTTTTGCATTTCTGCGGGGGGGGGGGAGGCACTGACATGCGGGGTGGACTAGCCCTGTGCTGGGTGTCCCCCCGCATGTCTGAGTGCCTGATCGTAGCTGTGCTAAATTTAGCACAGATACGATCAGCTCGGAATGACCCCCTGTATCTGTCCTTGGCTGACCCATGTGGTCAGACATAAATGCTCTGCCCTGACAAACTTGTTGTGTTATAGGAAATCAGTTTGTCTTTCCTGGTCTTTTCTGTTGAGAAATGTTTCACACCTTGACATACAGCGGCAGATGTACTAAGCCAAGGAGAGTGATAAAGTGGAGGGAGATAAAGTTCTAGCCAATCAGCCCCTAACTGCCATTTTTCGAACACAGCCATGGCAGTTAGGAGCTGATTGGCTGATACTTATCTCTATCCACTTTATCACTCTCCTTGGCTTAGTACACCCCACCCCCTCACAAAGTTCTAGATGCCATTTGATGTGCAGCATACAGTACATCTGTAAATGATCCCATGAAATGTATCACTTTCTTGACTACTTTGAAAATAAATATTTTGATATTTAGAACACAGGTTACCAAAGGGCCATTAATTAATAAATTCATTAGCTGTCTGATATTTTCAACTTTATTCCCTGCGATCAGACCTTAACTATGAGAAATTGTGGATTTATCAATTCATCTACACCGTACAAGTGAATTTTACAACAGATTATAGTTACTGTACATTCTACTAAATATATAATGATAATACAGAAAATATATACCTTCATCATTGCTGCAGTCACGTTAAACAGCCCTTCTAGTCATGTCTAGTCATGAGTGCATTTACTAACGCCTGGGGCCAAATGTCATAGAGTGAGAGTTTCAAAAAGTGAGAGATTTGGTAAGGTTTTGCAGTTTTTTTTAAAGTGGCAATCATTTACACAGCAAGATCCACCTGGTTTTGTCTAGGTGTCTTTTCATGCATTTTTTTCCCTGAAAATGTGTCTTATCTGCATATCTATGAGAATAAAATGCACAAGCAGACTCTACTTATTCGCTAGGTAAACAGGACGCATTTTCAGCAAAAAATTACACCCGACATTAGCAGCGTAGCATGGCAACTTCTATCTCACTCAGGCCAGGCATCTCACGGCTCATGGCATATTGAAGTTAGATGTAGGAGGACACATCTGTACCTCTTAGTTTCTGACACAGATAAAAGAAATCCCTGGTAGAATGAACTAAACTTCTATTGTAATTCAAAAGCACATTGTTTAACTATTGCAGGGAGCATAAATTGAAAACTCAAACATAAGATCAGCTATAATATCCCCCTCAGTGAAACCCAAATGCATGCTAAATGATTGTCACATAAATATAGATATGAGATCAAACTTAATGTTGTGGAAAAAAACTTCTTGTATTTCAGCTTTGCCATACATAATTATTTAGACAAAACTGGGCTATTTTTTTAAATTTCTAATAAATTTACTATTATAGATGGTGATCTAAAAACATAAAAAGTTGTAGATAATGTAAGAATTTTAATGATGGCAAGTCAACCAATTCATTGTAGCTCAACTCCATTAAGTCAAGATAGTCAAGATAAAGAGGAAAATGGTTTTGATTGAGTAACTGCCTAAATAAATTGCTGAACTGGATTCCTGTTTAATAGATTATTATTGTAATGTGACCACTGGTAAATACTAAAGATGTGCACCGAAAATTTTTCAGGTTTTGTGTTTTGGTTTTGGATTCGGTTCCGCGGCCATGTTTTGGATTCGGACGCGTTTTGGCAAAAACCTCCCTGAAAATTTTTTGTCGGATTCGGGTGTGTTTTGGATTCGGGTGTTTTTTTCAAAAACCCCTCAAAAACAGCTTAAATCATAGAATTTGGGGGTAATTTTGATCCTATAGTATTATTAACCTCAATAACCACAATGTTCACTAATTTCCAGTCTATTCTGAACACCTCACACCTCACAATACTATTTTTAGTCCTAAAATTTGCACCGAGGTCGCTGGATGACTAAGCAAAGCAACCCAAGAGGGCGGCACAAACACCTGGCCCATCTAGGAGTGGCACTGCAGAATCAGACAGGATGGCACTTAATAAAATTGGCTCCAAACAGCACATGATGCAAAGAAAAGAGAAAAAGAGGTGCACTGTGGTCGCTGGATGGCTTTGCTAAGCGACACAAACACCTCAATATCACAGGAATTATTCGTTCTAATAAATGGTATTATTGGTCCAAATCACTGGAAGAAAATGACAAAATCACTGGAATTATTCGTTCTAATCAATGGTATTATTGGTCCAAATCACTGGAAGAAAATGACAAAATCACTGGAATTATTCGTTCTAATCAATGGTATTATTGGTCCAAATCACTGGAAGAAAATGACAAAATCACTGGAATTATTCGTTCTAATCAATGGTATTATTGGTCCAAATCACTGGAAGAAAATGACAAAAACACTGGAATTATTTGGCAAGATCCCTGTAATTAATAATTATAAATCACTGATATTAATTGGTAAAATCTCGCTATCGCCTGCCTAGTGAAGTAGAATCTAGATGGGATTTTGTACCGGGGACACAATAACTTCATCAATTGTCTAAATCCCACTGCACTAATGACGGAAAACGGGCACACGTCTAACAGCGCACTGATTATACTGAGAACTGATTATACTGATCACTGATTATACTACGGAGAACTGACACTGAGCAGCGAGAACAGCACTGGACTATTGTACTGTAGTATACTGGTCACCACAATCCAGCACTGACACTGAGCACAGATATTAAGCACTGATCAGGATACTAGAAGTGACACAGAGCTGCAAGATACAGCAATGGTCTACTGTACTGCTACTGTACTATGGCCCTCATTCCGAGTTGTTCGCTCTGTAAAAATCTTCGCATCGCAGCGATTTTCCGCTTAATGCGCATGCGCAATGTCCGCACTGCGACTGTGCCAAGTAAATTTGCTATGTAGATAGGATTTTTACTCACGGCTTTTTCATCGTTCTGGCGATCGTAATGTGATTGACAGGAAATGGGTGTTACTGGGCGGAAACAGGCCGTTTTATGGGCGTGTGGGAAAAAACGCTACCGTTTCCGGAAAAAACGCAGGAGTGGCCGGAGAAACGGGGGAGTGTCTGGGCGAACGCTGGGTGTGTTTGTGACGTCAAACCAGGAACGACAAGCACTGAACTGATCGCAGATGCCGAGTAAGTCTGAAGCTACTCAGAAACTGCTACGAGGTGTGTAATCGCAATATTGCGAATACATCGTTCGCAATTTTAAGATGCTAAGATTCACTCCCAGTAGGCGGCGGCTTAGCATGAGCAAATCTGCTAAAATTCACTTGCGAGCGAACAACTCGGAATGAGGGCCTATATGTATACTGCTGGTCACCAAAATGCTGCACTATCCTACTATATACTGCTCACAACAATGCAGCACAGATATGGAATGGATACTTGCAATGACACAGAGATGCAAGATACAGCAATGGCCTACTGTACTGTACTACTATAATTATATACTGGTGGTCCCCACAATGCAGCACACTGAGCACAGATATTACCAGGTGTATCTCACACATCGCTCAGTACAGATTACAGGATGTATAATCACCAGGTGTATAACACACGTCGCAAAGTACAGTATACAGTATGGAGCTCTGGAGGGATCAGTATTTGGCAGGAAGGCGAGACCTGGTCCTGGCAGCAGAGTGACAGGCGGCCATATAGTAGCAGCCAGCTCCAAATCTGGTAGTGTGTGGAGAGGGAGAGTGTGAGGGAAGGGAAGTGAACGAGCGCTGGGTGTCTGAGCGGAGGGCTTGGAAGTTCAGGGGGACTAAGGCGGGAGCTGCTCTTCCATAGCAGCACACAGTGGTGGTGACGGAGTCTGACAAAGGAGGGAGGAGGAGGATTGGGGCAACTGGCTGCAGGGGAGCACTGTGCCGCAGCCATCACCTGCAGGGGGAGTGGAGGGAAACACATACTATCTGCCCCAGATAAGTGACTTCTGATCAGAGCAATTGAGGGTCGGAGTTTTTCTGAAAGGTGGAAAGGAAGGGGTTCTTTTTCATGTAGACTGGAAGGACTACAACAAACTTGGAGTGACTACACTTTTCACCCTAGTTCGGCTGCCCTGCTGCCCTTTAATACACAGATGAATGAAGACTCCATTTGTAAAGGCGGCCGCTCAGCGATCAAGAGCTGATGCAGCACATGCAGGTGTTTCTGCAAATATGATGAAGAAAAGAACATCTCATAAGAAACATCGAAACAATATGGGACCAAGTAAACCAATCTCCCAGCCAAGGCGAAATATTGTAGGCTGTAGAATACAGCATGGGTGGAAAGAGGGCAGTGGGCCAATAACCCAGTGGAAAGGAACAGTTCTGGATCAAGTACCAGTGAATCCCTCCCTCTATCTTATAAAGTATGATGGATTTGATTGTGTCTATGTACTTGAGCTTCACAAGGATGAAAGGGTGTCTGCTCTTGAAGTTCTACCAGACAGAGTTGCCTCATCCCGAATCAGCGATGCCCATTTGGCTGACACAATGATTGGTAAAGCAGTGGAGCATGTTTGAAACAGAGGATGGTTCCAAGGATGAGTGGCGAGGGATGGTATTAGCAGGAGCACCTATTATGAACACATGGTTTTATTATTATATAACCTATGAAAAGGACCCAGTCTTATATATGTATCAACTTTTAGATGACTATAAAGAAGGAAATCTTCGGATCATGCCAGACTTAAATGATTCCCCTCCAGCTGAAAGAGAACCAGGGGTGGTTGTGGACAGCCTGGTGGGCAAGCAAGTGGAATGTGCCAAAGAAGATGGCTCAAAAAGGACTGGCATGGTTATTCATCAAGTTGATGCTAAACCATTTGTGTATTTCATTAAGTTTGATGAGGATTTCCATATTTATGTCTACGATTTGGTGAAGACATCCTAGATGGGATTCTGTACTTTTTTTTTTTTTTTTGCCAAACGTAATCTAATGTAAACATTTGTAGAAAGTCGCTGCTTTCTGATTACAGAAATGCTCAGATATTCCTGCGAATCCACAATCCCTTCCCAGAGGAAAAAGAAATTGAGAAACCGTTGTTTGAGAATGTTTGTTCTCTTTCCCTTACAAAAAAACAAACCACTTTCCAAGAAGACTGACGTTTTTGGGATTATGGAGACATAATGTTTTTGAATATAAATCCTAAAGCAGGTGGTATATTAGAGCAAAAGAGTGCAAGAGACCAGCCATGCAGTTTCTGAAATATTATGACAAAATGTTACTGTATTTCATAAGCATTCATTCCTAACTCTGCTAAGTACTGTTTGGTATACTGTATCTGGCTTCCATGAGGTAGTTGTCCATTATTTCAGCTTCCATTGACCTTTTTGAAAGCGGTAGAAGTTATCGACTCTTTTTTTTTTCTTCCTATTTTTAATTTTCTCCTGCATAGCCCAGTAAAATGTTGCAATGTTAAGTATTGACTTGTGCCTTCTGGGGGTCCACTTCTTCACCAAACCCAGCCAAATCTCATCCTAACCCTCTGTTCCACGTTCTCTATGTACCCCATCTGTGTCACCCATGTCTGTCTACCCCTCCCCTTTAGATTGTAAACTCTCACGAGCAGGGCTCTCTTCCCTCATGTGCTTATCCTTTGTCTTACTTTAATAATCTTCAACTGTACCACATCCAGCAGTCTTCTGCCACCTGATACTTATTCCAGTGTCATCTGCTGATGTAACTATGTTTATTTACCCTGTACTTGTCCTATGCTGTCATCAACTGTAAATTGCTGTTTGATTATTTATGTACTCTGTAATTGGGTGCTGTGGAACCCTTGTGGTGCCATATAAATAAAGGATAATAATAATAATAATAATAATAATAATAATAATAATAATAATATAGGGTGTATAATCCCCAGGTGCATCTCACACATCGCTCAGAACAGTATATAGGGTGTATAATCCCCAGGTGTATCTCACACATCACACAGTACAGTATATAGGGTGTATAATCCCCAGGTGTATCTCACACATCGCTCAGTACAAATTACAGGATGTATTATCACCAGATGTATAACATACATCGCACAGTACAGTATGCAGGGTGTATAATTAATTACCAGGTGTATCACACACATCGCACAGTACAGTATATAGGGTGTATAATCCCCAGGTGTATCTCACACATCAAACGGTACAGTATATAGGGTGTATAGTCCCATGGTGTATCTCAAACATCGCTCAGTACAGTATACACGGTGTATAATCACCAGGTGTATCACAAACATTGCACAGTACAGTATACAGGGTGTATATTCCCCAGGTGTATCTCGAACACCGCTCACTACAGATTACAGGATATATAAAATCACCAGGTGTATAACACACGTCGCACAGTACAGCATACATACTGGTCACAACAATGCAGCAGATATTGAGCACTGATCAGGATACTAGAAGTGACACAGAGCTGCAGGATACAGCAATGGCCTACTGTACTGTACTATATGTATACTGCTGGTCACCAAAATGCTGCACTGTCCTACTATATACTGCTCACAATAATGCAGCACAGAGATAGTATACTTGACACAGAGCTGTAAGATACAGCAATGGCCTACTGTACTGTACTATATATGTGTACTGCTGGTCACCAAAATGCTGCACTGTCCTACTATATACTGCTCACAATAATGCAGCACAGAGATAGTATACTTGACACAGAGCTGCAAGATACAGCAATGGCCTACTGTACTGTACTATATGTATACTGCTGGTCACCAAAATGCTGCACTGTCCTACTATATACTGCTCACAATAATGCAGCACAGATATGGAATGGATACTTGACACAGAGCTGCAAGATACAGCAATGGCCCACTGTACTACTATAATTATATACTGGTGGTCCCCAGTCCCCATAATGCAGCACACTGAGCACAGATATTTGCAGCACACTGAGCACAGATATAGAGCATTTTCAGGCAGAGAACATAGATATTTTCAGCACACTGAGCACAGATATTTGCAGTAAACTGAGCACAGATTTTTGCAGCACACTGAGCACAGATTACGGAGCTTTTCAGGGAGAGAACGCAGCCACGTCCTCTCCGTTCAATCTCCAATGCACGAGTGAAAATGGTGGCGACGTGCGGCTCTTTATATAGAATACAAAACTCGCAAGAATCCAACAGCGGGATGATGATGTTCGGGCGCGTTCGGGTTAACCGAGCAAGGCGGGAAGATCCGAGGCTGCCTCGGACCCGTATAAAATAGGTGAAGTTCGGGGGGGGGTTCGGATTTCGGAGAACCGAACCCGCTCATCTCTAGTAAATACGTTTTGTAATAATGGTAATAGTAGTACTGGGTTGGGTTGTGTTGTGCTGCAGAAATTTTATTAGTATTATTAGTTGTTACGACCTTGTGCCTGGTGGTCTCAGCTGGTGAGCTGAAAGGATTGGTTACTGATTGAGAAGGCAGCAGCAGACGAGGTGAGTGTATGTAGTTAGCTAACACCAAATGTTGGAGAGACTTGACCAGAGATGCAAGGTCCAACTCGCCGGTGGTTGTCATCAGTGACACCCTCCCCAGGGGATATGGGATTTGCAGCACCCAGCAAGCAGGTTGCGGCCCTCTGGTCAGGTGTATGGTAGTTAGTAGAAACTAAGAGATGGTATTAGATACTGAAGGTAACCAATATTAATTGTTGCTGGAGGATTACTGAAGATAACCAATGAAAATCGGTACTGGAGAATACTTGAAGACAATCGATATCACTCAATGTTTGAAGATCACTGGGGGGTCACACTGAGGACACAGTGTGGAGCCTGGAAACAGCAAACAGCAACTTGCAGTCCCCGGTTCCCAAAATCTTCTTTATATACCATCAGGCAGCTTATCATTGGTGGTGAGAATCAGCGGAGAAACACAAGGAATCCCATTGGAGGACAGTCCAGTCAGCTGACTAAGCAAAATGTCCGCTCCCATGTCAACATCCACATGGAACCCCACCAGAGAGCACTATGCAGAAGTTTCCAATAAACCCTGGAGGGAGTAGACAGTGGAAATTATTTTAAAATATTTTCGTATTAAAATGTGTTTTTCTTTGTTAGTTTTTCAGTTTGAAATCAATTTACAAAAAAAATTAATTATTCTAAATAAGGAATAATTATAATTTCTAAATTCTCTTTAAATTTTGCCATTATAATTATAAATATGTCCACTGTAATTTCATAATTGAACTGCATTTTCATAATTGAATTTTAATATTACTTTATTTCCAAACAGTACCTGTATTATCCAAGATATAAGAATATCGTTATAAAAAAAACTTATTTAGGTCAGTTGCAGAGATATGACTAGGGGAGTGTGGACCACACCCGGGTGTCACCCTTCCAGGGACTGACTCTACAACGGCTGCTTTCACTGCGGAGGAGCCTGCAGTGCAGCAAAGTGGTCTAAATACAAAGCCTTGGAGAGAGATAAAATGGACAGAGATAAAGCTCCTCACTGTCATTTTTCAAACTCAAACTGTAACATGGCAGTTAGGTGCGGATTGGCTGTTACTGAGGCCAGTCAAAACGGTCAATATTGCGGTGTCCAATTAGAGGCCAATTTGCTCTGAAAAATTGGACCTGGAATCATGCGGTAACTCATAGGATGAGTCCCGGATCCCATGTGTTATTGTGGCTTCAGCAGTCCATTTATCACAGATTATGTTTCGAGTGATGAGGCACCCGAAGCATTATCCCCAATAAGTGTCGACATCGCGAGGAGGAGCGCACCACAACAGAGTTAATAGGAAAGCCTCTGGCAATCCTATTAGCACGGTAAAGTACTGCTGCTAATAGGATATCCCCCATAGAACCCAAAGTCTCTGGGGGCATGTGTAGCATCTCCAGAAATGCTGAACATGCCCCCAGAGTGATATAAATGGGGGATCCCCATGAGACCATGCCCATGGCATAATGTAAATTGTGGATTCCTCAGATACCATGCTCCTTCCCTCTATGCCACACCCCCTTTTTGACCACACATGGTGAAGGCTATTTATCACACCGGGTGTCACCAACCATGGTTCCACCACTGACTAGTATTATTAATTTTATTATAATGAATTTATCTGACTTGATATATGGTATCAGCAATGTAAGCAGTAATGTATTTTATCTCAGAGCTGATTTACCGCTCTGCATTTGCCCCAATCCTTGAAAATATTATTTACTGTAAGGCACAGATTTTACAATAGACACTGCAGCTCATTATCATGGTATGTTCAGTTATTTTCAATAAGAGTGCTGAGACTATGGCAATAGCATTCCCAGAGTTTGCATTTAACCATCCTAAGGAGTTCTTACATAGCTCCTTGTATTTTTTAATGCAATGGCTCAGTATTAAAAATTGTTCAACAAAGTATACTTATATTGAGGGAATAACTGGGTTTGTAATTGCGTCTAAGATCGACAGTATAATGAAAGTGATGTACTATACACTAAGATTGAGATTAATTTCTTTACTAATTTCACAAGTAACAATGTTCAAAATAAGATTCCTGTGTCGAATGGCAAGAAAAGAATATTCATGATAAAGTCTGTTTAATGTCCACTTGGAGGGTGGCGTCCCACCTCTCCAAAGCTTTATATGTTGTTCCGATATAAAGCTATGGAGAGGTGGGACGCCACCCTCCAAGTGGACATTAACCAGACTCTATCATTAACATTCTTGATACGACTTGTGTGTTCCCCATTTTTCATTTCCCTCCATTCTTTATACTTGTGCCATTCGACACTGGAATCTTACTTTGAACATTGTTACTGTAAATTAATTATCTTCTTTTTTTCTACTTGTGACCAATTTTCTTCTTTTTTTCTACTTGTGAAATTAGTAAAGAGATTAATCTCAATCTTAGTGTATAGTACATCACTTTCATTATACTGTTGACCTTAGGCGTAATTACAAACCCAGTTATTTTGTATTATTTGCCATGAAGCATATTGGGGTAGCTTCACTTGTAATTTGCTGTCCAACATTAATATCCGTAGACGTGAGCGCGGAGTATAGAAATTAATATTATATTGAGGGAACCTCTGCCACTAATGAGAGGATAAATATCTGTCTCACTCAAAAATTATGACATAACCAACCCTCTAATAACAACAATTCATGGAAATTACATTTTGAAAACAATGGTAAGCACAAGGGCTCTAACATTAAACTATTTCAGCTATTGCAAGTTATTTATGTCCCATTATCCCAAGTGATATTTTTACAGTACCCCATAACTCATGTGTTCTATGTTTTACAGCATTATGTTAATTTGTGATAGATTCCCATAATCTATATAACTTAAACAACATTGCATCAAGCATCGGAGATGTTTTCCAACACTTTGCTCTGAAATATGTTACTGTTTAATAAGATAATTGCTTCTTCATTAGATCATTTCACTTGCTTAGCTTTCAGAACATATTAATTTTACTTACTTACAAAGTCCTAAGAAAATGCTATATACATTTTTTGTCATGGAATATTAAACATTTTTAATTTTAAACCTGTATGATGTATGTGTAAGAAGAAAAGTAATAGATATGCAAAGTTACTTTTTTTTCTACCAGTCTATTGCAATTTATCACCTTAATTATAGTATATAAACTACATAGATTTGTACTTACCTGGAATGTGTAGACAAGAAAATTATATTTTAATGATGTATTTAATGGCTTGCTAGTTCAATTTTTATTGCAAACACTCAGTATATCCATGTTCAAATAGTTTAGAAAAGGCTTGTACTGTATGTGCCAAATTCATGCACATGTACAGTAGCTTTATTAGTTGTTTATACAAACTTGGATAATTGTTCCATAAAAATGATTGGCAGGAAAACACGTATTTTGTTGCATATTTGCCATTTACAATACATAACATTTCACATTTTCACAGTTCATGCAATAAATTATTGAAACTGACCCGAGCATCTATAAAATTTCTGAGGGAGTAGCTAAACCTATTCAAGGCTTATAAATTGTACACGTCCTGTCAGTTTCAAGGATGTTAACTCTAAAATAGGAACACAATGCGCAGTTGAGTACACTAGTTTTAAGTTTTGAGGACTTTTTTACTGTGCATTTGTTTGTTTGTTTTTGTTTTTTTTGCTTTTTTAGTAGCAGCAGCTGCAGCATCAGGCACCAGCTGAAAAAGTAATTATAATAACAACACAAATGCTTATGTTCCAAGAAATTTCAAGACATTTGCAACACTCTCAATAAAGAGGCAATATTTCCCAATCTTTAGCTACACTAGTAAATATGTTTGGTAATACAAATAAACTTTCCATTTGCTAATACAGTACATTTTATACTTTTTAAATGGTTATGTTTGGGCATTAAGAAAGAAATACATATTATTATTATTATTATTATTATTATTATTATTATTATCTCCCATATGAAAATTGTTATGGGCATTTTGTGGACCTAGAAATATACAGTATGTTGTTTCTTAGAAATAAGCTAGTTGGCTTGATGCCCAGGTACTCTGAAAGTTCTACCTGTCCCAGTAGCATTACCAAACATGAAGGTGGCCTAGCCACACCCCACTGTTCCCATTGTGTATACTAGATCACTTTTTCCATGCTGTAATGCCCACTCAAGGGTCATGTCTACACCATCTTGGAGGAGAGACTGTGACTATCCAGCAGGCTGGGCACCTGGAGTATATTTACTAAAATTCATATTTTTCTGAATTAGGTTAAAGTTCAAACACGAATGACATCGAATGTGTGAATTTGCAACTTTTTGAATTTTTTACGCCTCATTTACTATGCTGTCGTATTCTGCATTTTCGAGCTTTCCGATGTCGATGTCATTCGTATTTTCGGCCAGTGTTTTACGGAAGTGAATAGTAAAACACTGCCGACATTAACACAATGAATCTCGGCCGGATCTGTGAGATCCGTGCAGGGCTTCATTGTGCATCTTTAGAAAAAAAGTTTTACAAATCAAGAAAAAATTTGCGTGGGGTCCCCCCTCCTAAGCAAAATCAGCCTCGGGCTCTTTGAGCCGGTCCTGATTGAAAAAATATGGGGGGGAAATTGACAGGGGTTCCCCCATATTTAAACAACCAGTACCGGGCTATGAGCCTGGTCCTGGTGCAAAAAATATGGGGGACAAAAAGCGTAGGGGTCCCCCATATTTTTTGAACCAGCAGCGGGCTCCACTAGTCAGAGAGAAAATGCCACAGCCGGGGTACACTTTTATCTTGGTCCCTGCGGCCCTGGCATTAAATCACTAACTAGTCACCGATGGCCGGGGTACCCTGGAGGAGTGGGAACCCCTTAAATCAAGGGGTCCCCCCTCCAGCCACCCAAGGGCCAGGGGCGAAACCCGAGGCTGTCCCCCCAGCCAAGGGCGGCGGATGGGGGGCTGATAGCCAAGTGTAAAAGTAAAGAATATTGTTTTTTGTAGTAGAACTACAAGTCCCAGCAAGCCTCCCCCGCAAGCTGGTACTTGGAGAACCACAAGTGCCAGCATGCCGGGGGAAGAAACGGGCCCGCTGGTACCTGTAGTTCTACTGCAAAAAAAATACCCAAATAAAAACAGTACACACACACACCGTGATAGTAAAACTTTATTACATACATGCATACCGACACACACATACTAACCTATGTTGACACGAAGCAGTCGGTCCCCTTCTCCAAGTAGAATCCATGGGTTACCTGTCAATAAAATTATACTCACAACAATCCAGTGTAGATCTGTCCTCTTCTACTTGTAATCCTCGTATTTGGCAATCCAATAAAACGCTAAACCCGGACCACGCACTGAAAGGGGTCCCATGTTTACACATGGGACCCCTTTCCCCGACTGCCGGGACCCCCCATGACTACTGTCAAAGAGGGTCCCTTCAGCCAATCAGGGAGCGCCACATCTTGGCACTCTCCTGATTGGCTGTGCGCTCCTGAGCTGACAGGCTGCGCACTGAATATACAATGTAGCGCATAGGCGCTCCATTGTATCCAATGGTGGGAACTTTGCGGTCAGCGGTTGACCACGAGTAACCTCAACCGCTGACCGCAAAGTTCCCACCATTGGATACAATGGAGCGCCTATGCGCTACATTGTATCTTCAGTACGCAGCCTGACTGTCAGCTCAGGAGCGCACAGCCAATCAGGAGAGTGCCAAGACGTGGTGCTCCCTGATTGGCTGAAGGGACCCTCTTTGACAGGAGTCACGGGGGGGTCCTGGCAGTCGGGGAAAGGGGTCCCATGTGTAAACATGGGACCCTTTTCAGTGCGTGGTCCGGGTTTAGTGTTTTATTGTTTTGCCAAGTACGAGGATTACAAGTAGAAGAGGACAGATCTACACTGGATTGTTGTGAGTATAATTCTATTGACAGGTAACCCATGGATTCTACTTGGAGAAGGGGACCAACTGCTTCGTGTCAACATAGGTAAGTATGTGTGTGTCGGTATGCATGTAGGTAATAAAGTTTTACTGTCACGGTGTGTGTGTACTGTTTTTATTTGGGTATTTTTTTGCAGTAGAACTACAGGTACCAGCGGGCCCGTTTCTTCCCCCGCATGCTGGTACTTGTGGTTCTCCAAGTACCAGCTTGCGGGGGAGGCTTGCTGGGACTTGTAGTTCTACTACAAAAAACAATATTATTTATTTTACACTTGGCTATCAGCCCCCCATCCGCCGCCCTTGGATGGGGGGGACAGCCTCAGGCTTTACCCCTGGCCCTTGGGTGGCTGGAGGGGGGGGACCCCTTGATTTAAGGGGTTCCCACTCCTCCAGGGTACCCCGGCCAGGGGTGACTAGTTAGTGATTTAATGCCAGGCATTATCTCTCTGACTAGTGCAGCCCGGTGCTGGTTCAAAAAATACGGGGGACCCCTATGCTTTTTGTCCCCCGTATTTTTTGCACCAGGACCAGGCGCAGAGCCCGGTGCTGGTTGTTTAAATATGGGGGAATCCCTGTCAATTTTCCCCCCATATTTTTTCAACCAGGACCGGCTCAAAGAGCCCGAGGCTGGTTTGCTTAGTAGGGGGGACCCCATGCAAAAAATTTTCAGATTTTAAACACTTTCCCACCCCTTCCCACTGATAAACATGCACAGATCTTATGGATCCATGCATGAACACTGTAAAAAAAAAGCAGGTCTTTTTTAAAACTGCTTTTTTTACGATTTGTATTTTTTCACGGCAGTGTTTGTCTATTGCCGGCAGTGTTTGTGAAATAGAATGTCAAAGTCGAAAAATATTGTAATACATATCCCTTGTACTAACCCCTCATGCACATGCACGCTGCTCGTGCACCCGGTCCCCCGTGCGTACACATATCCGCAAGTTGCGTAAGAGACGCTCCGGTGACTCGTGCGCATGATATGTGTATTTACGGCGGAGTTTGTGAGCGTGTAGCGTGCGACTCGAACATAGCATATTTAACCCAAATAGTGCATTTTGTAGGTATAGTTCCCTTAGATCATGTCAGCGAGTAATGTTAGTTTAAACAGTTCCTGGACAGAGGGATTCGTCTTTGCATGATAGGAAGGGTCAGACAAAGGTTGAAAGGTGATGTCTAGTATCCAGCTGTAGGGTATTTTAAGGGTAACATTCCGGTGTTAGTTAGGAAAAGATCGCTTGCTCCTGCGTATAGTTATGTACAGAAGTAGATTATGAACATTAACTGTATTTGCTGTAAATTACACATGCGGCGGGAATCCTGAGGATACCTCCCACCAGAGCAGTTGGGAAAGGACATCGCCTACTTGTTCAAATCCACCTATGACCTTTGCTGTAATGTAGGGACACATCCCTGTGTCCAATGAACAATGAGATTACAGTGACCATTGTATTGTGAATGTATGTTGTGTATAAAAAGACCACTGTTGCCTGGCCAGGACACTAGACTCTGAAGGCTTTCTACCTGATAGCTGAGGACTGGTCCAGGACGTGCTTGCGAACGATTCCCCACATATGTATATTCTCTGTAGCCATTATTCTCTATTATTCCGTTTAGATTTCCTTGTTAGCCTGTAGTGTATAACTTGTATCTGTTTACCCCTTTTCTCTGAATAATCCACTGCGGTGTTAGAGCCCAGTGGTTTACCACAAACCGGTGTTGTGTTTTCACTTTCCTGCAAAGGGCTTTCTTAGCGTCTTAATCGGTATAAGGTGTATAAGCATTGTTAAGGTTTTAAGGTATCACATCGTTGCAGTACTAGGCTGCTAAGGTTTAAAGTATAAGCATATCCTTACATTGTTTCATTACTTAAGGTTTACTGTATATTACTCTGTGTGCGTCCGCGCCGCGTGTATGTTGTACCCACGGCACGGCGTCTGATACGCTAACTGCGTATCAATACGTTACTCAGTACGCCAATAGCGTACTTACTACGTAGCGTGAATCCGTGTGCGTACGTGCCGCGTGTGCGTCGTGCCCACGGCACAGCGTCTGATACGCTAAGAGCGTATCAATACGGTACTCGGTACGCCAATAGCGTACTTAGTACGTAGTGTGTGTAATAAGTCTAGCGGCCATAGCGGCTCCACGGTAATAGCGAGTCTAGCTGTATAGCTTTATGTTTTAAGGTAATAATTGACATTATCAATTGGGGGCATCGTCCGTTCCTCCTCATATCCGCAGCCTAGCAGGACAAGGCAGACTTTATCTATCAGCAAAGGGCGGGAAGGTATCCCCTGTTAGCCTTCTATTGGTCAGGTGGATACACTGGTGCTGATTAGATAAGCGCCTGCTCCGCATGGTTTGTAGGGATGCTGGTGGGATCCGAAAGGTAAGAACGTAAAGCTATTGTTTTTTTAAATCTGTGAAATTTATGTTTGGTGCCAACTGCGCATGCAACACACGTAACACACGCACACACCTGTATTTTATTTGTGTATTCTGCATATCTACTCGCTTGTTGCCATTAGCATTGATTATTAGATATATTTTGACCCGTGCTGAGAAATTTGTTGCTATTTCGTTAAAAATGTAGAGTAATATTTAAGGGAGTACATGTAAAACACACACGCAGCCTGGCCTAGTTATAAAGGTTTATACAGGAGATACTGTGTGGTGTTTGGTAAGCAATTATAGTTAAATATCGTTTACATTTATAGAAGTGTGGTATTTGTTTAATGCGGACGTATACGGCCATTGTACATGTGTTTTCGAAAAACGTTCGAGACTGAGTACGCAACGATAAAGGCCTACACACGTGGTGTATTTTACGCAACGTGCGTACAGGTACGCCCACTGAATACAAATCACACAATAGCATTGTTTCAGTTTAGGCGAGATGGCATCCACGCGATAATAGAACAAATTGATCAGTGTCCAATATTTAGTTTTAAAAAAACAAAACTTTTTTTCTGTATTACCTCTGGGAAAAGCTATCAGTTAACAGGAAAAGATTTTTCTGATCAGAAAACTATAGAATGTTAGTGTGGGCTGAATAGGGTGTGAATATATTGAACCCCGCTTGGTGGTCTTGGTGATCTTGGTGAAGCTTGGTGAAGCTTGGTGAAACTTGGTGAAGCTTGGTGAAGCACGGCCTAGATGAAAACGTGGTGAACACGGTCAGGTGTAAAACGTGCGACGGAGTGTGATAAAGTTTTCGTGGTATTACGCTCCGGCTGTTTTGGAGCACAGTAGGGAGACTCCAGTGATCCTACCACTTATAGATAGCTAGTGTCTATAAGCGGTACGATTGGACCGCACGGTTGTATGAGCAACACGTGACGCAACGTGATACGAAGTTTTGCATATTTGTGCGTAAATCTTGTCATCATACGCGTTGTAGGAAGCACATGCAAGCGTGATTTGTGTAAAGTAAAGGTTTAGGGAATTTTCGCTGGTCTCTCAGGAAAATCTCTAGAGGTAGGGCCTGCAACGGCTACACGTGTCTGCTAAAGAAGGTGGATCCGTGGTACTCGGAGCAGAAGAAGTTCAGTGGAAGAGCTTTAAGGATTCCACCGCAGACTACTGTGTTTGGTGCATTTTAGGAAGTTTTCCCGTGTTAAAAAGGTCCACAATGGAAGCCAAGTGCATAACACAGGGACGTTCAGCAGTCAGGGTTCAGACCCAGGGGGTCAGCTCGGTTAGTAGTGTGGGGGAAGTATGTTCCCCACACTGAGACCTTTTGTGATGAATGGACACGAATGACTGTGGGGGATAAAACACCATTTCCTGGGATAGGTAGTTTTGACTCAGAGGTATTGCATAATCTAAGGCTTAGGATCTGTCTGATAAAATCCCAAAAACAGAGGATCAGACACACAAACTGTTTACATTTATGGCAACGAGAGAGTGATATGCAGAGGGAACTAGCTTACACAGCTGGTTCTAACCCTAGCAGGAAACTGATAGCAACCGCACCACCACCGTACATTACAGGAGAGATAATGGCTACAGAGAATGGCATACTGACTAATGACGATAAGAGTGCACTTAATAAATGTATTAATGACGATAAGAGTAAACTTAATAAATGTAGTAATGACGATAAGAGTAAAACTGATAAATGTATAAATTCTAACCCGTGCAAGTTGCACCCC
This sequence comes from Pseudophryne corroboree, assembly GCF_028390025.1. Taxonomy (NCBI): domain Eukaryota; kingdom Metazoa; phylum Chordata; class Amphibia; order Anura; family Myobatrachidae; genus Pseudophryne; species Pseudophryne corroboree. The sequence continues at coordinate 471,544,160 of NC_086449.1, forward strand.
ATTTTAAACTTCCCTCAGGATTACAAGCAAGAAAGTGAGCCCAGCACGATGTCGGCACTTTCTCTAGCAGCCACCATACAGGACACCCAGGTGGGCACGGCCCAATCGGTAAGAGCAGTAGTAAAGCCCCCTAGCGGAGGGTCAGGTGAGGTCGTGTCCACAGGTAAGTACGGTATTGTACATTATGCACAGACAATTGCACCTCACATTGTACAGTCAACACAAGATGGTGTAATTGAACTAAATCCTGTCAGGGTGATCGCAGTCCCCAATGGGAGGACTGACGCTCAGGGAGTCACTCCCGTCAAGGACATTGCTATGCATTGCCCCTGGTCCCGGGCAGAATTGAGGACAATTATGTCTGAATTTCCCGATCCCAGAAAAGATCTAGTTGGATGCCAGAGGTTTATTAAAGAATTAGGTAACGCCACCGAACCCACAAACAAAGATTGGCGAACAATGCTACGAGTATGTCTACCTTCCAATATTGACCCTGCAAAATTTATTACTGATTGTAAATTAGACGCAGAAGTATCACTGACCTGGTTTGAGGAGGTTGTGGACTCGGGGTTTCCTCCGATGACCGGGAAGTGGAACCGCAACTGGGCAGCAGCAGAGATGGCCGGATGTAAGTCTTCCTCATGCAGGATCAGATCGGCGGACAGGAGGCACGTGCGGACGCTGAAGGTCTCCTGAAAGAGAGAACTTGACAGGTGCTGGTGAATCACAGCACGGAGGTGCTTGGAGGCACGGAGGTGCTTGGAGGCACAGAGGTGCTTGGAGGCACGGAGGTGCTGGAGGCACGGAGGTGCTTGGAGGCACGGAGGTGCTGGAGGCACGGAGGTGCTTGGAGGCACGGAGGTGCTTGGAGGCACGGAGGTGCTTGAAGGCACGGAGGTGCTTGGAGGCACGGGTCTCCTGAAAGAGAGAACTTGACAGGTGCTGGTGAATCACAGCAAATACTAGGTGCTGGAGGCACGGAGGTGCTTGGAGACACGGAGGTGCTTGGAGGCACGGAGGTGCTTGGAGTCACGGGGGTGCTGGAGGCACGGAGGTGCTGGAGGCACGGAGCACTGGAGATCACAGGTACAGTAGCACGATGATACTCAGGCGCCGGAGCACTGCGTCTGAATTTAAACTTCCCGCCAGGACCTGATTGGAGGACGGGCCGATGACGTCACCCGCAGCTCCCGAGGACGTCGGACGTGGACGCCGGCTAGACGGAGCACCGGACGCCGGGACCCGCCAGCGAGGACGGCCGCACGGAGACCCAGCGTGCCTGGATAGGTAAGTGAGAAGACCGCGGCGCCGTGACAAGAAGTACCTCTCACTGAGGAGTACACTCAGGAGAATGTACGACAAATCGATCTGCAGTTAGGAGTGTATTTCCCAACTGTTGTCAAGTGGAATAAAATCTTCTCCATTAGACAAAAAGAAGGTGAAACTGCTTCTGACTATTTCCATCGAGCACTGCAGGAAATGGCTAGATTTACTGGGATCAAAGACATTAAGGATAATGTGCATCATAGAGAGGTAGCTGTGTCCGTATTAATGGACGGGTTAAAGGAAGCGTTGAGAACCAGGGTACAAACCACTCAACCTAACTGGAGAGGTATCTCGGTGGCTGCCTTAAGAGAGTCCGCTGTTAAGCACGATCTGAACATCATTAAACACAGGGAGTCACAGGGGGATAAGCTGATGACAATAAGTATAAAAGCCCTGACAACGAAGCCACATCAGCCTAAACCCCAGACCCCTGATGGTAAGTCGTATGTGGTAAAATGTTATAACTGCCAGAGGGAAGGACATTACGCACGAAACTGTAATTTTAGAGACCCACATAAGGTATATCGACCCCCTAGACCAGAACATGACACACTGTATGACGCACGTAATTGGAATCAGGGATCATATAGGAAAAATTTTGGGCCGCACCTGTAGTCTACAGCCAGTGAAGTTAATTGATAGCCTTGGAAGTGAACCTGAGGTTACAGTGAATATAGTTGGTAGATCATACCTTGTGGATACAGGGGCGGCCAGGTAAACTCTGTGATTTATCTTTAAATGTTTCCTCTTCATCTCTGACATTCATCGACAGAACTACAGCTCAAACGTCACATGTCTACTCGGTCTTTTCAGAGGTCTGCCCAACCCCAGTATATCTCACCAGCATCATTGTGCCTGGCCATGCACAGAGGGTGGAGAGTGGAAATACTGGTGGGGGAAGACTGTGCAGAGATACCGGTGGACATGGTGGTGTGACAGCCTGATGGTGAACGGAAATCTGACAAAAAAAATTATTTTTATTATTCTCTCTTTTTGTTTTTTTTTCATGTTCTACGGATGGTATGTCACACAACAGTTAAACAAATGGTAATGCGAGATTTATGCTCCCTACAAAAAAGTCGCTGACTCAGAAAGAATATCGCATCACTGGAGTGTCCGTTCCGGGAAGACTGAGGGCAGCACTGTTGAGACGGCATCTGAGCAAGGAGAACAAATAGACTAGAGGCGGTTATCGTACCAATTTTCTTTCCCTTCTATTATTTTCTTTACCTCCCATTACCACTCTTTCTTTCTCCTCCTGCAAGATGGACTTACCCCAAGAGACTGCGTTCCGGGTTTTCCTGTTGACCCTGTTGTTGACCAGAACAGTCTATTTCGGTGAGAGTACCAGAGAGGTCGAGAAAGGATCTGGAATGGGTTCTGATGACAAGGTTGGATTAGAAGAATTCCAAGAGCAACACATTCACCGAGCAAAGGCGAGTATCAGAAAACGATCTAGTAGTCATGAAACTAGGAGACATTGTGAAGGGTTATTGGCTGAAGAAAATTGTATCTGTAGGAATTGTGAAAACATAGTTGAGGACGGGTGCATCCAGAGATGTCAGTCCAGCCTTAATATCAACATGGACCGTCATCCATTGAGTGATTATCACTCATTAGTGGGTAAGGTTTAAAACCAAACAGAATGCTGGGTGTGCTCACAAGTACCTCAAGGTCAGAGCAAGCCAGGATTAGTACCGTACCCTTTAACACTAGATGAGGTACTTGAAGTAAGGGGTGGGAGACCGGTGGACAAGAAATTTAATATTTCTAGGCCTCCTAGTTTGAAGCTCCACCAATATCATGTGGATAGGTCCTTAATATGTTTCAACATTTCCAATCCCCGAAAGCCGGGAAATTGGGAAGTGACATGGAATAACCAAACCATGGCATTTTCACACAGAGCCGATAGAATGCCCGTAGACCCAGAACTTATACGCCAAATAGCCGACGGTGGGAGATATTTTCGGTATAGGTACACTCTAGGAAGTAGGACCATGCGGGTTGGAGAAGTATCACCAGGATACTGTGCGCATATCATACAGCCTGATACGTGTACTGAACAAATGAGAGAGTTAGGGATAGGATTTTTCACCTGGAAGGTTTGCAATATGGTAATGTCATATTCTGTCCCATATGTTCTCCCCGATGATGCATATTTCATATGCGGAAGGAAGGCGTATAAGTGGCTTACCCCAAACTCAGAGGGATTGTGTTACATTGGAAGAGTGTTGCCAGAAGTAATGACCATTACCCATAATAAGATGAAAGACGTTCACCGCAATGCTCAAGCTCCTTACACTCACACTCACTACGAACACATTGTTGAGACACCTTATAGATAGGACAGAGCACGCAGCCTCTGATCTGATCCACGAATCCACCGGGATTCAATTCCTACTCGCGCTAGATATCACCCGTACCGCCAGAGGAATTATAAATTTTAGGTATATTCATGCGCTAGCGAACCTGATAGACAATATCACCGAGATGTATGATGACACCTTCAGGTATACTGGGAGGGAATTGCAAGCTTACAAAACGGAACTGATCCAGCACAGGATGGTTCTCAATTACATCACAGCGGTGACAGGCGGGAATTGTGTCACCCTAGCAACTCAGTATGGTGTGAAGTGTTGCACGTACATTACAAACAGCACTGATGACCCCACCGAGGTCATAGATCAAAAGATGGACGATATCTTGCAATTGAAGTGGGAGTTCCGAAGGAGACACAACCTTACCCTTACTGCTGTGAGTAATGAACTGACCGGCTGGGTTTCATGGTTGAACCCATGCAATTGGTTCTCAGGTTTCGGAGAATAGGCTCAAAATGTTATCGTGAATGTAGGAAAATTTCTCCTTTGTATCCTGGGAGTTGTCATAATGATTGGTTTGATATTTAGATGTGTTCGGATTTTAATGCAGTGCAAGCGCAGTACCAAAGTGATGAGTTTGAGGAGCGAGGGCATTGTTACACAAACTGGTTTTTATTTATGATCCATCAATTGGGACAATGCTGTGATAAGACGTGATTCCACGGTCCGTTTCTTTCACCCGTTTCTCCTTTGTTTTTCTCCAAGGCAAAAAGACATCCATTCGGAAGAAGACTACAGACTTTGATGGACATTTCTACAGACTTTGATGGACATTTCTAAAAGACTTTGATAGACACTTTAAAGACTTTAATGACTTTTTATGGACACTTGAAAGACTTTAATTACCACCCACAGCAAGGATACAGCCATCCGGACAAGACTTCAACCGACACCCAAGGACAATTGCACACATTATTATGTGAATGTATTTGTGACACATGTCTTATCTTCATCTCTACAACCTTCAGGTAGTGACACACATAGTCGACAGGTGATATAGGTACATATATTAGCATTCACATGTTTCTCCCCCTCCATGTATCATCAACTAAATGTGCACCCCATTTGTTGGAACAAGAAGCCGAAAAGTGCTCGGTAGTGTTTGTTGGCCCACTTACAGACCCTTAATACGGGATAAGAAGGATTTAATGTATACTTCGCAATACCTCGAAGCTTATCTAGAACATGTACGGCACGATGATACATGCCCCAAAGACATTAAGTTCATACATACATACATGCTTTAACTATCCCACTAGGCCATACATTTCCCGCCTACTCCTCTCCTCCCTCCACCCAATCATTTATAGGTATTTCATTGTATTGTATATTTTTCTGCTTAATTGTTTAGATTGTGGCAGTTATTGTTGACTACCAAAGGGTCGACTGTCAAATTCGAAAAATATTGTAATACATATCCCTTATACTAACCCCTCATGCACATGTACGCTGCTCGTGCACCCGGTCCCCCATGCGTACACATATCCGCAAGTTGCGTAAGAGACGCTCCGGCGACTCGTGCGCATGATATGTGTATTCACGGCGGAGTTTGTGAGCGTGTAGCGTGCGACTCTAACATAGCATATTTAACCCAAATAGTGCATTTTGTAGGTATAGTTCCCTTAGATCATGTCAGCGAGTAATGTTAGTTTAAACAGTTCCTGGACAGAGGGATTCGTCTTTGCATGATAGGAAGGGTCAGACAAAGGTTGAAAGGTGATGTCTAGTATCCAGCTGTAGGGTATTTTAAGGGTAACATTCCGGTGTTAGTTAGGAAAAGATCGCTTGCTCCTGCGTATAGTTATGTACAGAAGTAGATTATGAACATTAACTGTATTTGCTGTAAATTACACATGCGGCGGGAATCCTGAGGATACCTCCCACCAGAGCAGTTGGGAAAGGACATCGCCTACTTGTTCAAATCCACCTATGACCTTTGCTGTAATGTAGGGACACATCCCTGTGTCCAATGAACAATGAGATTACAGTGACCATTGTATTGTGAATGTATGTTGTGTATAAAAAGACCACTGTTGCCTGGCCAGGACACAAGACTCTGAAGGCTTTCTACCTGATAGCTGAGGACTGGTCCAGGACGCGCTTGCGAACGATTCCCCACGTATGTATATTCTCTGTAGCCATTATTCTCTATGATTCTGTTTAGATTTCCTTGTTAGCCTGTAGTGTATAACTTGTATCTGTTTATCCCTTTTCTCTGAATAATCCACTGCGGTGTTAGAGCGCAGTGGTTTACCACAAACCGGTGTTGTGTTTTCACTTTCCTGCAAAGGGCTTTCTTAGCGTCTTAATCGGTATAAGGTGTATAAGCATTGTTAAGGTTTTAAGGTATCACATCATTGCAGTACTAGGCTGCTAAGGTTTAAAGTATAAGCATATCCTTACATTGTTTCATTACTTAAGGTTTACTGTATATTACTCTGTGTGCGTCCGCACCGCGTGTACGTTGTACCCACGGCACGGCGTCTGATACGCTAACTGCGTATCAATACGTTACTCAGTACGCCAATAGCGTACTTAGTACATAGCGTGAATCCGTGTGCGTACGTGCCGCGTGTGCGTCGTGCCCACGGCACAGCATCTGATACGCCAAGAGCGTATCAATACGGTACTCGGTACGCCAATAGCGTACTTAGTACGTAGTGTGTGCAATAAGTCTAGCGGCCATAGCGGCTCCACGGTAATAGCGAGTCTAGCGGTATAGCTTTATGTTTTAAGGTAATAATTGACATTATCAAGAATTTTTAGTAAATTACCAAGTTCTATACCTAAACAGCCGCGTTTGACTGATGGTGTATTCATTCGTATTTTTTTTCTTTGACTACCAAAAAAATACGAATGCCCTCATCACTGCCGAGATTTGAGTTTAGTAAATTCTCGAGATGACACTTTGAAGAAAAAACAGCAAATCGGTCAAAATCGGGAGCTTAGTAAATATACCCCCTGGAAGGCTGCAAGTTCTTTGTACCCATTCACTTCCCCTCCCAATGCTCTGGTTAACATCCAACAGTATAACCGACCAGCTATCAACAGTGCATGAACATTGTATAGTATACAGGCTATTCATAAAGTAAAATAGTTAGAATGTAATAATTGAAATAACCTACTTCTGGCAATGCTTGGAATTTAGCCAGCCCCATTCACATGTAGTCATTTGGCAGGGTTTTGCCCTCACTGTTGCCTTAAGTCCTATTTCAGTCTTGCCACCAAACAGCAGACAGTTAGAGTGTCTAGAGGAAAAGCAGATTCAAACTGAAGCTTTGTGTGTATGTCATGCATATAGTAGCTGATTGGACGAGTGGAATGCACAATCCAGAGAGCTGCTACTTATAATACACATTTTTGGAGTAGCTTTAATTGCTAAGATGGCTTCAATTAATCAGAAAAGTTAAGTCCTCTGAATGCAGTCACATACAAGTGAAGGCAAAGGACCATGGACTATATGAATAGGAGTGTCTGACTAATGGCAGAGTCACCCAGTATATATTGATCCTAAAGGTACTTTCTTTTCTTTGGAAAAAATATTATTGTTGGGAAAAGAGTCTTAGCAACTATTTAACAATGCTTCTCCCCACTCCTTTCTGAATGCTGGCTTTTCTTGTCCTAAAATTTCCTTCTGTTAATTTACCCTGTTCTTGACTTGGACATCAGATTTGTTTAATTTATCATCTTTGCTGAAGCCACCACTCATAGCTAGAGTAAGATGTTCCCGGTTGTCACCAAGCTCCACCCCCCTGGGCACCTCATTGCCACAGTTGGCTCCACTGACCCTCTGTATTTTATCTTGTGAGCAGCTAGGGCTGAGCCCAATCTTCCTTTCTTAGGAATGTGGTGCTGGACTGTTAAATAATATTCCAGCACCATACTCCATGACCATTACCAAATGTAGTAGCAGTGGCCAGAAGCTTCACATGTAAGAGGCTGTTCTATGTCAGCTGCTGGTATACAGTAGAGTAACACCATTGGATAATAATGAACACTATGCCACATTATGTCAGGATATATAATTGAATCTGCCCCCAGCACCTCCTAAAAAGCATGGCTGCTGAAGCATCCATGTGACCACGTCTAATCACTTCACAGTTACATGAACATACCTTTACTGTACCAAGACTATCTTTGCTTTATCCCCTTCCTGCTCACCAGTTGAAAGGTGATGCAAGTCAATGATACACTAAGAAAAGTATATACAGACCATAGGCGTGAAAATGCTACATACAGTAGCCCCCCCCCCTCACACACACACACACACACACACACACACACACACACACACCTGCTGATGGGGGCCATCTTTCAGGTGATATGTTGGACAGATGGCACACGGGGGTAGGAATGGCCATCAAATTGTGATGGCTTACCACCATCAATGTTTTTCTTGTAATAGTAGTGTTTTTAGCATTCAAAGAGGGCATTACAATGTTTTTTGCCATCAAATGGTATTTATTTCATTGTTTTCCAAGGGTTACCTGTTTCCTCTCTGGCTGCTGCTCTCAGCATTAGGGCATCTTGGCCTCATTAGAGGCTCTCTCTACCCCAACTGTGTCCTGCTCATTCCCACTCTTCTCTAGGCTGTTGCTAGGCAACAGAGCACATTGCTAGCACTGTTTGGCTATCATTGTCTCAGAGAGCCAATCAGAGTGCAGCCATCTACCGTGCAGCAGCAGTCTGCTAAGCACCTGCTTCAACTAGTTATAATTATTGCTGGAGCTGTTTTAGTGGTGACAGTGTAGAGTTTCCTATTCTACATACTTAACTATTAATCATATAATCCAGCAAATACAGTGTACATTTGTCACAGTCACTAGAGGAGTGGCGACATTGTCCTGTCCTGCACCATCTCCCCCAGTGACAGGCAGTCTGACAGACTTCCAATCTCCATCCTTATAAGGTGCTCCTGCTGCTTGGCACACAGTGGGATCTACAAGAGTCAAAGAGGATGTGAACCCCTTCATTTTGTGACTAAAAAAATGGGTAAATGAAAGTTGTGTCCGAATACGTTTAATAAAATATTATAACAGTCAGTTTGAGAGTCCTGTCTTTTGTTAATTATTTTATTATGGGTATACTACAGTCACCAGCAGGCCCTTGATGTCCGAGCATATTGGCACTTGGTTCAACAATTGGCAGCATGCCCAGGTAGGCTTTCTGAGGTAGTCATTCTGGGAGCTGTAGTCAGGGTTGGACTGGCCCATAGGGGTACAGGGGGGAAACCCCCGGTGGTCCCCGCTGCCTGGCAGCACTCCTCCTCCTCTAGGGATCAGGTACCAGACTGTGCATTTGTATTATACTGTATACATGTATTACATTATACTGCACAGGACTATGGTGTATTCTCTACAGTGCATTGCTGGTATTAATCTGGTGCAATATCATGCATGCACTAGCAGTATTTATCTATTTATCTAGGGGCCCAGACCAAGTACTCTATAATGGTTAGGCAAACCAATGTATTGGCTGGTCACACCCCCTTTGGAGACTGGGCACACCCTTAAACATTGGCCCCTACCATGGCATTCCCCTGGTAGGCCCTTCATGCCCCAGTTCGACACTGGCTTTAGTTCACCTGTAAAGAAAAACATTATTTCTCATACGTCCTAGAGGATGCTGGGGTCACCATAGAACCATGGGTTATAGATGGGATCCGCAGGAGACATGGGCACTTTAAGACTTTGAAAGGGTGTGAACTGGCTCCTCCCTCTATGCCCCTCCTCCAGACTCCAGTTTAAGAATTGTGCCCAGTGAGACTGGACGCACTACAGGGAGCTCTACTGAGTTTCTCTGAAAAAGACTTTTGTTAGTTTTTTTATGTTCAGGGAGGCTGCTGGCAACAGTCTCCCTGCTTTGTGGGACTTAGGGGAGAGAAGTATGACCCACTTCCAGTGAGTTCAAGGGCTCTGCTTCTGGCTACAGGACACCATTAGCTCCTGAGGGTGCTGATCGCTGGGTACGCCTAGATGCTCACTCCCGCAGCCGGCCATCACTCCCTTATAGATCCAGAAGTCAGAAGACAGGTGAGTAACAGAAGAAAAGAAGACTTCTTCTTCAGTGACGGCATTTTCTGAGGTACCGCGCAGCGGGAAGATGCTGCGCGCCATGCTCCCACACACAGCACTACAGGGCATGGGGGGGGGGGCGCCCTGGGCAGCTAAAAAACATCCTCATTATTCCACTGGCAAGAGCGGACATTAGTGCCACGGCACTGTCCTAACCCCCACGAGTATAAATATCAGAAAAAGCGGGACAGAAGCGCGCCATTAAGGGGGCGGGGCTTCTTCTCACTGCTCCTCACCGCCATTTCCTCTCCGCAAGCTGCAGAGACGCTGGTCCTCCTCACACTGACAAGTACCAGGGGTACAAAACGGGGGGGGGGGCATGTAAATTGGTGCAATATATGTGATAGTAAAAGCGCTATAGGTCTGAGGCAATTTCTGGGTGATTTCAGACCCGTTGATTTAGCGCTGGGTTGTGAGCTGGCAAATCCCATCTGTGTCTCTCTGACAGACTTTACTGTGGGTCTGTCCCCTATATGTCCGGTGTGTCTGTGGGTGTTTGGTGCCCGTGTGTCTACATGTCTGAGACTGAAGGCTCTTCCCAGGAGGAGGCTGTATTAGGGACACAAACGGCTGCGGGGGTGACCATGTCGGCACCGCTGACGCCTGATTGGGTAAATGTGTTAAACGCCTTAAATGCTAATGTAGCTCTTATTAGTAAGTCTAGATAAGTCTGAGTCTCAGACCCAGGCATTGAAGAAATCTGTGGAAGATATGTTATTGCAAAGTCAGGTTCCCTCAGGGTCACAAAAACGTACATTGACCCAGTTGGCAGACACGGACTCTGATTCCAGTGTCGACTATAGCGATTCCAGATTAGATCCAAAATTGGCAAAAAGCATTTAGTACATGATTGTGGCGGTTAAAGAGGTATTACATATCACTGAGGACCCGACTGTCCCTGATAAAAGGGTCTGTATGTTTAAGGAAAGGAAACCTGAAATAACGTTTTCTCCCTCTCATGAACTGAACATGCTATTTGAAGAAGTCTGGGAAGGTCCTGACAGAAAGTTTCAGATTCCCAAAAGAATTACGGTAGCTTATCTGTTTCCCTCGGCGGATAGGGAAAAGTGTGAGTCGCCCCCCACTGTGGACAAGGCCCTGTCACGTTTGTCTAAAAAGGTGGCTCTCCCATCACCTGACACGGCGGCCCTTAAGGATCCTGCGGATCATAAACAGAAACTACGTTAAAGTCCATTTATGCGACCACAAGTACGCTACTCAGACCTGTCATTGCATCTGCGTGGGTAAATAGTGCTATTGAAAAGTGGGCAGACAACTTGTCTTCTGAAATAGATACCCTAGATAGGGATAGCATCCTCTTGACGCTGGGTTATATCAAGGACGCTGCAGCATACCTTAAGGAAGCTGCGAGAGATATTGGTCTTTTGGGATCAAAGGTCAATGCCATGGCAGTCTCAGCTAGGCAAGCGTTGTGGGTTCACCAATGGAATGCTGATGCTGATTCCAAGAAAAGTATGGAATCTCTACCATGTAAAGGTAAGGTCTTATTTGGCAACGGCCTTAATGATTTTGTATCTACAGCTACCACGGGTAAGTCATCCTTTTTGCCTTATGTTCCTCCACAACAAAAGAAAACGCACCACTATCAGATGCAGTCCTTTCGGGCCAATAAATACAGAAAGGGTCGAGGTTCTTCCTTTCTTGCTACTAGAGGAAGGGGAAGAGGTAAACGATCACCAGCCTTGTCAGGCTCCCAGGAGCAGAAGTCCTCCCAGGCTTCTGCCAATTCCACTGCATGACGTTGGGGCTCCTATGCGGGAGTCCGCACCGGTGGGGGCACGTCTCAAACTCTTCAGTCAGTTTTGGGTTCGTTCGGACCTAGACCCATGGGTTTTGCAAAGAGTATCCCAAGGGTACAAGCTGGAGTTTCAAGACATTCCCCCTCTCCGTTTTTTCAAATCGGCCTTACCAGTTTCTCTTCCGAACAGGGAGGTAGTTTGCAACGCAATACAAAAGTTGTGTCAAACTCAAGTTATCGTCAGGATTCCCCAGTCACAACAGGGAGAAGGTTTTTATTCGAGCCTGTTTGTGGTCCCGAAGCCGGACAGCTCGGTCAGACCAATCCTAAGCCTGAAATCCCTAAATTTCTTCCTAAAGAAATTCAAATTCAAGATGTAGTCTCTCCGAGCAGTGATCTCCAGTCTGGAGGAAGGGGAATTTATAATGTTGGTGGACATACAGGATGCCTACTTACATGTTCCCATTTATCCTCCACATCAGGCTTACCTGAGGTTTGCAATTCAGGATTGTCATTACCAATTTCAAACGTTGCTGTTTGGTCTGTCCACGGCTCCGAGGATTTTCACCAAAGTGATGGCGGAGATGATGGTTCTCCTTCGCAAGCAAGGAGTCATGATTATCCCGTACTTGTACGATCTCCTGATAAAGGCGAGATTCAGGGACCAGTTGGTGCAAAACGTTGCACTCTCCCTGACAGTTCTTCAGCAACATGGTTGGCTCCTAAACTTGCCAAAATCACAGTTGATTCCGACGACGCGGTTGTCGTTTTTGGGAATGATATTGGACACAGAACTACAGAGAGTCTTTCTTCCAGTGGAAAAGGCTCTGGAACTTCAGAGTCTGGTCAAACAAATTCTGAGACCAGCTAGAGTGTCAATCCATCAATGCATTCGGTTGCTGGGGAAGATGGTTGCAGCCTACAAGGCCATTCAGTTTGGCAGGTTCCATGCCAGAGTATTCCAGTGGGACCTGTTGGACAAGTGGTCCGGGTCCCACCTACACATGCACTGGAGGATAATCCTGTCTTCCAAGACCAGGGTATCACTCCTGTGGTGGCTGCACAGCTCTCACCTCCTAGAGTGGCGCAGGTTCGGGATACAGGATCGGATCCTAGTGACCACAGTTGCAAGCCTCCGAGGCTGGGGGGAAGTCACAATGGGAGAAAACTTCCAAGGAATATGGTCAAGTCAGGAAACTTGTCTCCACATAAATGTTCTGGAGTTGAGGGCCATTTACAATGGCTTTCTGCAAGCGGAACCTCTTTGTCGAAATCTGCCTGTACTGATCCAGTCGGACAATGTAACAGCAGTAGCGTACATAAACCGTCAGGGCGGAACGAAAAGCAGAGCGGCGATGGCAGAAGTCACAAGGATTTTCCGCTGGTCGGAAAAGCATACAAGCGCTCTGTCAGCGATCTTCGTTCCAGGAGTGAACAACTGGGAAGCAGACTTCCTCAGCAGACACGATCTCCATCCAGGAGAGTGGGGCCTCCACCAAGAAGTCTTCGCAGAGGTCGTTGGGGAGTTCCTCAAGTAGACATGATGGCATCTTGTCTCAACAAGAAGCTTCAGAGATATTGTTCCAGGTCAAGGGACCCTCAAGCAATTGCAGTGGATGCTCTGGTGACACCGTGGGTGTTTCAGTGGGTGTATGTATTCCCTCCACTTCCTCTCATTCCAAAAGTTGTAAAGATCATAAGAAGAACAAGGATCCGGGTGATCCTCATTGTCCCAGACTGGCCAAGGAGGGCTTGGTATCCAGATCTTCAGGAATTACTCATAGGAGATCCCTGGCCTCTTCCTCTGCGCGAGGTCATGTTACAACAGGAGCCGTGCGTGTATCAGGACTTACCGCGTCTACGTTTGACGGCATGGCAGTTGAGCACAAAATCCTAGTCAGTAATGGTATTTCCAGGGAAGTCATTCCCACACTTATTCAGGCCAGAAAAGGGGTAACGTCTAAACATTACCACCGTATTTGGAGGAAATATATTTCTTGGTGTGAATCCAAGGGGGCTCCTACGGAAGAGTTTCGGCTAGGACGTTTTCTCCATTTTCTACAAGCAGGTGTGGATGCAGGCCTAAAATTGGGCTCAATTTAGGTACAGATTTCAGCCTTATTGGTTTTCTTTCAAAAACAATTGGCCTCCCTTCCAGAAGTTCAGACTTTCGTGAAAGGCGTGTTGCACATCCAACCTCCATTTGTGCCTCCAGTGGCACCATGGGATCTTAATGTGGTGTTGCAGTTCCTTTAATCACATTGGTTTGAACCTTTACGGAAAGTGGAGTTGAAATTTCTCACTTGGAAAGTGGTCATCCTGTTGGCCTTGGCATCTGCAAGGCGGGTGTCTGAGTTGGCGGCCTTGTCTCACAAGAGCCGTTATTTGATCTTCCATGAAGATAGAGCTGAATTGAGGACATGTCAACAATTTCTACCGAAGGTGGTTTCCTCTTTCCACATGAACCAACCTATTGTGGTGCCTGTGGCTACTGACGACTTCGCTGAATCAAAATCTCTGGATGTGGTCAGAGCTTTGAAGATTTATGTCGCCAGAACGGATCAGATTAGGAAAACAGAGGCTCTGTTTGTCCTGTATGCTCCCAACAAGGTTGGGTGTCCTACTTCCAAGCAAACCATTGCACACTGGATCTGTAACACGATTCAGCAGGCTCATTCCACGGCTGGATTGCCATTACCGGAATCAGTGAAGGCCCATTCTACTAGAAAGGTGGGCTCATACTGGGCGGCTGCCCGGGGGGTCTCGGCATTGCATCTTTGCCGAGCAGCTACTTGGTCGGGGTCAAACACATTTGCAAAGTTCTACAAGTTTGACACCTTGGCCGATGAAGACCTTAAGTTCGGTCAATCGGTGCTGCAGAGTCATCCGCACTCTCCCGCCCGTTCTAGAGCTTTGGTATAACCGCATGGTTCTATGGTGACCCCAGCATCCTCTAGGACGTATGAGAAAATAAGATTTTAATACCTACCGGTAAATCCTTTTCTCTTAGTCCGTAGAAGATGCTGGGCGCCCATCCCAGTGCGTACTGTATCTGCAGTTATTAGTTGTGGTTACACACATGTTGTGTTACGTTTATTGTCAGCATGTTGCTGCAATTGTTCATGCCGTTGGCTTGTGTTCTGTTGAATGCCACGTTGTGCGGCATGCTTGAGGTGTGAGCTGGTATGTATCTCACCTTAGTATAACAATAAATCCTTTCCTTGAAATGTCCGTCTCCCTGGGCACAGTTCCTATAACTGGAGTCTGGAGGAGGGGCATAGAGGGAGGAGCCAGTTAAAACCCTTTCAAAGTCTTAAAGTGCCCATGTCTCCTGCGGATCCCGTCTATACCCCATGGTTCTATGGTGACCCCAGCATCCTCTACGGACTAAGAGAAAAGGATTTACCGGTAGGTATTAAAATCCTATTTTTATGTATAATACTACCTGTACACCCAAAGCCCCAAAGGTGCAGAGAAGTTGGTTGTCCTTGAGGAGGAAAATACAATTTTTTGGAGGGTTTCCATTTCGCTACGGATTCCAACCCTGGGCTGACTAGTCAAGCACTGGTTGCTGTTATGGCAGAGGGCCCTACGCTGGGTGTCCCCTTGCTATAGCATCAGTTGCCCCTTGACAGTTTAACCTAGTGTTGGCTATTAGCTAGCCCCATGCCACCCCCCCCCCCCCCCCCATTTTCCAATACTAGCCTATGTTTATAAGCTGGGGCTGGTTATCATTATGGGGGGGACCCATGCAACATTTGTACACCTGAATGTGAATAATTTACTAAGTGTTGCAGCCACATCTTTTTCTCACTCCAAATTCATCTGCACCATGTTGTGCAGTTAAAGTAACAACCCAGTGTCTCTAGTAACACTGTGAGGGCTGTTTCCCTATGTCTGCAATTTGAATAAGATTAAAATGTAAAGAAAAGGCTGGTACGCTATGCCTCTTGCAGCATCTCAGTCACACTGGATGTCTTCCTTCGTATGATGTATAGATGTTAGGGGTATGGGTCGTTGGGTCGACACAACTTAGGTCGACAGGCATTAGGTCGACCACTGAAGGTTGACATGGGCATTAGGTCGTTTTTGGACTTTTTTTGGTGTTGTTTTCTTCGTAAAGTGACAGGGAACCCCAATTAGTGCACCGTGTCCCCTTGCATGGCTCGCTTCACTCACCATGCTTCGGGCAAGGTGCCTCACTCTGCTACCGCTGCGCTCAGCACAGGTTACCAATTGTAGCTCACGTGGATCGTTAAGTATGAAAAAGTCCAAAAATGAAAAAACCTTTTGACCTGTCGACCTAGTGCATGTCAACCTAATGCCCATGTCGACCTTCAGTGGTTGACCTAATGATTGTCGACCTACATTGTGTCAACCTAACGACCATATCCCAATGTTAGGTGTATCAGGACACATTTGTAAATATTGTAATGATATACACATTGTTAATGCATAAATGTAATTAAAAAAATGCAAATAAAAATGTAAACATACACATATTTAGCACAAAAATAACCTGATTCTTTTCTTATACAGACATCAGGAGCACTCGTTTTGATAAAATAGTCTTTAAAGTATTTTGAAGAGTGCCTAATGTTGATAGAATTATTGACCAGGCGAAGCAGAAGTGTGAAAGAAAATGAAGGATTATTTCATTTAACCAATTACCTAATGTAACAAAGGAATGTTTTTCAAACCAAATAACACAAACAATTCTGTTGGGGATGATCTGAGAATAGAATAATAAAAGTTTAGTTTAGCATGAAATTCATAAACTCTAAAATACATTAAAACACATTTATGTCACAAGGCACTGAACAGTGTAGATTTTACTATTGATTTTATGTTCAGACAAAGGATTTTTTTTTTGTTTGCTTCCAACAGAATCTCATCATCAAAACGTATCCAAAATTCATACTGGTGGTGACCTTCTTATTGTAATGTTATGTACCTGACTTCAAAAAGGAGAGCATAGTAGATACACGTAAAACACACATACATTTACTGAGAATTTAGTTAGGATGTAATGCCGTCCGAGTTGGCCAGAGGTGCGGGTTGCCGGCCAAACTCTGATGTTTTTTTAAAGTGGCAATCATTAACAAAGCAAAACCAATGATTTTCCAATTAAATAAATTGTCAGGATTATATGTGGACTTATGATTGTGGCTGGATTTGGGTTGTTGGGAAAAATAATTATAGATTGTTCAGGGGTTGGGTTAGGAAATCAGTGTCTAAATGATATTTGGTGTCCATGTTGGGATTCACCAGTTTGAATTTAGATATCAGTTAAGTGAGGGGTGCAATTGCAAATCATTATTAAGGATTTTATTGATAAGTGTTACTGGGTGGGGAGGCGGTGATATTTGTTTAGAGGAGTGTGGGTTGATTTATATTAATTTACAGTACATAAATTAAAAGTGTAGTTACAGTATATGTAAGTTCTGGGGAGTAACCATACCTAGGGAGGAACAATTATTACATTTTCACAGGCCTCCCTAGTTAAGCACATACTGTCCTCCATCATTCTCCGTTGTTTGCTTCTGCCTTCAGGGGGCTCTGAGCTCTCCTCACACACCATTTGCTGCAACAGAGGAGAAGCCAAGACTGAGGACAGTGAGCAGCTGGGACTTGGAAGGTGGCAGGAACCATAGGAAGGGTGTGGATATTCTGGACTTGTTAATGGCAGCACATTGGTGGATGCATTAAGGAGAAGGGGCCAGTCTCCTGTATGGGTGGGGCTGACTGCAAGTAAGAATAGGGAATTAAACGACATGGAGGGAGATGGACAGTTATACTGTAATAATGATGTGAGAGGCACATATGGAAGGTGCTGGCAGCCAGTGTCAGGAGGCAGTTGCCGGCTGACAGCACCATCCACATGTACCTCTCACATTAATGAGGTGAGCGCATGCCTGGTAGCATAACTGCTGCAGGTGGAGGGCCGGCCCCAGAGCAGCCCAATCCCCATAGTAGCCGCACCCCCTGCACCTATTATAGCTATGCCACTGTATAGATTCAACTTTGTCTCTCTGTTACACCCGACATCTTTATTACAGTCTGCATTGCAGCTTACCTTCTTAAGCCCTTTCCACAGTTGGCGTCTTCAGCCCCATACACGACTAGTGATATATCGCTGAACGGTATATTATTCAGCGGAATAGCACATACACATTGAACAATATCACCAAATGATATCATTCAGTGAAGTCATCCCCCGCACTCCCTGAACATGCAGCTCAACGATTTAGTTACAATTGAGCTGCATGTTCAGAATATCATGCATGAACGAGAATGACATGCAGGTGCGCACATCGTTCATCATTCATCAATACACACTGGGTGATATGAATGATTGATCTTTCAAAAAATATTGTTAGCATTCATATCGTACAGTATTATCACCCAGTGTGTACAGGGCTCTGCTGTCAGCCTAGATCCAGAAAGTAAAGATTGAATTTCAGCAACTGAACTAACATTTGCTTGATCAAAAATTATCAAAAAACTGGACTATTTTGGAGAAAAGCAGAGTTACTTATATTCACTTTAATGTTTTAAGAAGTATGTGTACTTACTGTATTTGCTTTATTTCTATTTTATTAAAGACGTGAATTCTATTTCGATGCAATATAAAGCTAATTACATATTGTAGTTTAAATGTTGTTGAGATTGTCACTATTGTCTTACATAAATAGTACAAAAGATTTTGTACTAAGAGTAGTCTTCAAAGCCCAAACGTTTGGCCACCCCTGCTTTATAGTATAGTTTTAGAAGAAACAAAAACAGGGAGCTCAATACTTCAATAATGATTGTAACAGTCAATAAAATTAAGTCAACAGCCAAAAATTGCACCTTTTATTTAGAAACATATCTTAAATGTTAATAATCATTTGTTTATGATGTTTACTAAACACAAATTAGTACTTTGGGGTCATTCAGATCTGGACGCAGCTGTGCATCTGTATGCAGTGGCTGCATCCAGTGGGTTTGCGCATCAGCTGCATTGCACGTGCATGACCCTCCACCTTGAGGCCGCATCCTGGAAGGTTGGATCAGCAAGGTTAATGACAGCAGCAGGTATTCGGGGGCGGTGTTACGGGTGAAATGTGAGCATGTCTGGAGCAACCTTAAATCAATATGTCTGCAATGCCACACTCATGCTATGCAGCCTTGCCCTGTGCTGGGCGGCCCCCAGCATGTGAGCAAATCTTGCTGCAGATGCAAGATCTACGTCCATCTCTGAATAACCCCCTTAGTAAAAAAAAAAGTGGTGTTAAAATGTTATTAATGAAATTGTTAAAAATTGATTTGAGGTAAGAAATAGTTACGCTGGAGATTCAGTCTCTCGACTCTCAAATTTCCACTTTACTGGCTCAACACAAGTCGTCCCCTAGCACCTCTGTGCACTCTCAAATAGAATCCTTATGGGGATAACTGAACACTCTTCTGCCTCAAAAATTAATGCCTTCCCCATACAGGTAATCTTGTCTTGCGCTTGGTATGTTTACAAAATGGAATACATGACCGCCATAATATGCAACACCTTCACAT
Organism: Pseudophryne corroboree; assembly: GCF_028390025.1. Classification (NCBI taxonomy): domain Eukaryota; kingdom Metazoa; phylum Chordata; class Amphibia; order Anura; family Myobatrachidae; genus Pseudophryne; species Pseudophryne corroboree. Next base: position 471,563,248 of record NC_086449.1, read on the forward strand.
CATTTGATAAAATCTGGTTCCCCTGGCTGGCATCTCAGCACACTTCCTCACCATTCGCCACCTGACTCATTAAAGTGAATGTCCAAAGGCTTCGAAACCCAGAGGTCATCCCTCCCTTTTGACTCACCTCTTTTTCACTGTTCCTTTTCATCTTTCTCCATCTTCTCCAGATTTCTTTTCTCTAGTTTTAACTTTCCTTGATGGCTAGCCACACCGTTGCTGCGATAATTTCTTCTTGCTCTCACAACTCCCTAGAAAAACTTTCCAAGCACCTTCCACAGGAGTTGGTTGTGTGCTGGTCACAGTAGCTTGAATATCCTTTAGCTGATTGCTTAATGAAATAAGATAGTTCACAGTTAAGTAATTTGTTTTACTGAGTTTATATGCGGGTGCAATAGCAACATTGGGCAATTTTCTGAACAGTATTTCATAGGGGGAAATGCTCAACTCTCCCCTTGGTGTTATTCTGATTGAATGTAACACTAATGGCAAAGCTTCTGGCCACTGCAAACTAGTCTCTTTACATATTTTGGCCAGTTTATTTTTAATAGTCCTGTTATAGCATTCCACATTGCCTCTCGATTGCAGATGGTACGTGGTGGGTAATTGCTGCTTAATGCCAAGAAGCTGGCATATCTTTTTGAACAGTAGTCCAGTAAAATGTGTACCTTGGTCTGATGATATTACATTTGGTATGCCATATATACATACAAATTCTTGTACCAGTTTCTTTGCTGTGATTGCTGCACAGCGTATCCCTCCACCCATCCACTGAATGTGTCTACCCAAACCAATACATATTGAAGCATCCTAACCTTTGGAATCTGAATGTAATGAATTTGTATTTGTAGGATTTGGAAAGGACCAGTTGTTTGAGGAATATGTGAAGGTATTGTTTTAACTGCTCTTCCAGCATTCTTCTGCAAGCTTGTGATGCAAAAAGCACGGTATTTTGTTGCCACTTGTGCAAAACCAGGTGCGTACCAATAAGTCTGAATCAGACTTATTATGGCTGACTTACCTGCATGAGTCAGTCCATGAGACACCTGTGCTAATGCTGGCAAGAGTGATTTTGGGGCAACAGGCTTACCTTCAGAGCTGTGCCACAGGCCTTAGCTGTCTTGGGTACACTTTGCACTTTCCCACTTGGGGGTAAATTTACTAAGATGGGAGTTCTATTTAAGATGGGATGTTGCCCATAGCAACCAATCAGCTTCTACTTCTCATTTATCTAGCACCTTCTAGCAGATAATAAAGGAAATATTATCTGCGCAAACTCCTTACGGGAATAGGGTTTAGATTTTTAAATTTGCAGCCGTAGGACAAACCGTTACGCTTAATGGTTATAGCTTTAGAATGTGAAATCCAGGCGCAGCATTTAAATTAGAAATTAGAGAAAGAAAAAAGACAAAATATAGGAAAATACCAGACTGAATAATAATAGCGCATTTATTTACCACAAAAATTAAATTAAATTAAAATTCTTTATGAACACAATAATCTCGATAAGATAATGGAGATATCCAAGGAAGAAGCAAAATGGATTTATCAGATTGACACAATTACACCAAAGGGTCTAAATATAGATTTCGATTTAGCAGCCTTCTTGTGAATCAATGATTACACGATTTAGTATAAAAATGATTCATTGCAAATATGAACATCAATGCCCCTGTATCACCTCGATCTTTCCCTTCCTTTTCTCCCTTTTTTTCCCTTTCTTCTCTTTTCTATTTTATGCCAGACTGAATTTGTTTTAATTAATGGAAAAACCATTTAATTGATTAAATGATTAAGTCCAATTAAGGCTTGGACTTAGCATATATAAAGTTCATAGATTGGGATTGCAGCTATCCCTGACGAAGCCCCTGAGGGGGGGAAACGCGTTGGAGCTGCATCCAGAGTCAATCACCCGAGTGAACGCTGATCGCTCACACCCCGCTCACACCCCCGGAAGCCACGGACCGCGAAACCGGAAGCCAGAGTGGTGCGTTCCACAGCCCACCGGCAGTGCAGGACGAAGGAGCACTGAGGCTCTGGGAGGCGACGGCTGGCCAGATGATCGAGGAGGGAGTCTGAACGGAGACGAAGGCGGGGAGCCGGCAGACGGAGTAAATGACAGAAGGTACACCTGTAATACGTCTTGCTAACAGGAAATTTAAATAGTACCTACTACGATCCGGAATAACTCTGTCAACATATCGGGTGTATATGGTCCTATTTTTATTGCCATAGATACAAATGATGGGACCTTAGTGTGACGTTTTAGAGTACACCACTTTTTTATCTATAAAGAACACTGTTTTATATATTGGAAGCCCTTGTGGCCAAGGAATTCAGGTCCCAGGACATTTTAAGCCGATTAGGCTGTGACTGTGTGGATCTATTTATACTCAGATGGACTAACATGGGAAATAGATTCCATATATGATTTATTGTGTTCATAAAGAATTTTAATTTAATTTAATTTTTGTGGTAAATAAATGCGCTATTATTATTCAGTCTGGTATTTTCCTATATTTTGTCTTTTTTCTTTCTCTAATTTCTAATTTAAATGCTGCGCCTGGATTTCACATTCTAGCAGATAATACCTGGAATCTGATTGCTTGCTATGGGCAACATCCTATCTTAAATAGAACTCCCATCTTAGTAAATTTACCCCTTGGACTTTTTTCTGTAAATCACAAACTTTTGCATATTGATTAATGTCTGTTCACTTGGTATGCATACATCAGTAATCATACAAACTTTTTCAATTTTAACCTCTTGTTGGGCTGCCAAATTTGTGGCGGCATCTGCCCTTCAGTTCCCTTTTGTAATTTCATCATGGACAGTCATGTGAGCTTGACATTTAATGACTGCTATTTGTGAAGGCAGTTGTATAGCATCTAATAAGTCTTTTACTGCTTCCGCATGTGCAATTGGATTGCCTGTTGCTGTGAGGAAGTCTCTGTGTTTCCACAGCTCACCAAAATCGCGTGTAACACCAAACGCATACCTGCTGTCTGTGTATATATTTACAGTTTTCCCTTCAGCTAGTTGACATGCTTTGGTTAAAGCTTTAAGTTCTGCCAACTGTACTGAGTGTGGTAGTGGGAGTGGGGAGGAAAAAAACTGTTTTTGTGTCATATATTATCATATATATATATATATGTCATATTGTGTCACAGCATATCCCAATTGGGTAGCTCCAGTTTTTGTTTGTCTATGACAGCTACTATCAACATAGTAAACTAGATCAGGATTCTGGAGCGGTGTTTCTTCCAGGTCTACTCTAGGGGTGGATTGCTCATTAACTTGCTTTAAGCAATCAGGTGAGGTGTTTTGTTCTACTCCCCATTCCTTTCTCTGAAACTCATCAGTTTCATGTACTGGTAATAGTGTTGCAGAGTTCAAAACATTACACTTGATGAGGGTGATGTTTGTGGGCATAATGAGGGCCAATTCTCACTTTGTCAGGTGTGCAGAAGTGACATGACTGGTCTTCTGGCAGGTAAGTAGGGCTGCTGCAGCATGGGGAATGTAAACTTTAAAATCACAGTCCAACACAATATCTGCTAACTTGCCTACCAGTAATGCAGCTGCTGCTACGGCTCACAGACAAACAGGTAGGCCTCTTGTCACTGGGTCTAATTGGGCACTGTAGTAGGCAACAAGTCTTTGTATTCCTCCATGTAACTGAGTGAGAACACCTGTGGCATGGCCAAGGTATTCATGGTAAAACAGAGAAAACACCTCTTTGTAGTTAGGTAGCCCCAAAGCAGGGGCTGCTGTCAGGGCACCTTTCAGTTGTTGAAATTACAATGTTGTTTGATCTGTATGTATGAGGGGCTCCGGTACTGAGGCTTTGGTCAACTCCTACAGGGTTGCAATTAGCTGAGAGTAATTAGGTATACAGTTTCTACAGTAACCCACCATTCCAAGGAAACCCCTTTACTTTCTCTTGTTAATGGGCAACCTTATGTTCTAGATGGCTGCAATCCTATCCAGGGACAGTTGTCTGCAGCCTTCAGATAAGCAATGGCCTATATAGGACAACTTTGTTTGGGAAAGTTGTAATTTGTCTTTGGATACCTTGTGTACATTATTAGCAAGGCGTTTTAAAAGCTCTGCTGTATCTTTAAGTGATGTCTTCAAAATCAGGAGAACAAAGTAACAAATCTTCTATATACTGAATCAGTGTGGACCCACCTGGAATCGTGCATCCTTGTAGGTTTTCAGCAAGGGACTGGCTAAATATTGTTGGAAAATTAATGTATCCCTGACCCATCCTTGTCCATGTGTACTGTGTACTTCTATAGGTGAATGCAAAAGGTACTGACTGAATGTATTAGTATGGAGAAAAATGCTGAACACAGGTCAGTTACTGAGAAGTGAGTGCTGTCTGTAGGGATATGCATTAAGATGGTGGCAGAGTTTGGTACCACAGGGTGCAAGGGTTCAACAATTCAATTGATTGCCCTAAGGTCCTGAACTAAGCGATATCCCCGCCCATTGCTCTTCATCACAGGAAAGATGGGTGTGTTAGTTTGGATATGAGTTTTAACCAACAACCCTTGTTGTAGTAGGTCTTGGATTACTGGGAACACCCCCTTTCCAGCTTCAGGATTGAAGAGGTATTGTGGTCTACTGAGAATTACTGCTCCTGCTTTGAGTTTAACTCTTATTGGTGGAGCATTTAGGATTTTTCCCACATCATTGGACCCTGTGGTCCACAATTGGTCAGGAATTCTTGATAACATTTCAGACACTTCAGGAGAGAGTATACTCAAGGGGTTCAGTTCCACCTTTTCTGGACAGGGAGGGTCAATGAGCAGTGCATCAGTGACCAATTCCTTATTGTAGGTATACCCATCTGCAGTGCAAAATACAGTGCATCCCAATTTGCACAAGTCCTTCCCCAGTAAATTTGTGGGGGCATCAGCTGTCATTAGAAAGGAGTGGTCACTGGTTAAGGGTCCAACTGTTACTTTTACATCCTGAGTCTCCCTTAAGGGGATTATTTTATTTGCCATGCCTACTGTATGTACAACCTTGTTTGTGGTAGGTAAAGTGACTTTGTCAGCTATCAGGTATCGTGCAGCAACCGTGTCGATCAAAAAGGAATGTTTAGATTCTCCAACTGTTAAATCAGTGGTTGGCTCTTGGGAATTACAACATATTACAGTCAATGCCTTCACGGGAGCTGCAGTATCCTGTCATTGTTAATACTCATCACTTTCTGTGGTGCCCTTCTTTACCTGGGACTGTCTGGGTTTCTTAGGGCACCTGCAGTTCCTTGCAAAGTGGCCTTTCCTCTGGAAATTGTAACAAGTAATTTTTGATTTTTCAAATGGTCACCTGGCAACAGTGGTGTGGTCACTTGGTCTGCTAGCTAGGTCACAGGTGGCTTGGGCAGCTTTGACCTGTTGGTTAATAAGCTTGGTTTCTGTATTTAATTTCTTGACCACCAAATTATCTTCATGATGTATGGCTAGGGCAACTAGATCCTCTGGGGCTTTCTTACACCATAAGGGATCATTGATAGGTGAGTTTTCACCTGGAGTTTAAGAACTTCCACAAAGGCATCAGACAACATTGGAAGGAGTACCTCCTGGTAAAATATATCTTCAATCCCCCCAGAATTTTGAACCTCAATTTTGAATCTGCCCCAAATATTCCCTAACTGGTTCTGTGGGACCTTGTTTAATCAGCATTATTTATCCCCAGTTAGTCTAGCAGGGAAACTGTTCTGAAAAAGCTGTCATTAAAGCTTTCCATTTGTTATCTAATTGATCTCTTTCAACGTCTAATGCTGGCTTAAAGTTGTCTGCCTCCCACCCTGCTGATGTGGTGAGTTTCTTGTATTCTTTATTTGTGAGTAAAGCAGTAAATAATTGTGCCATGTCATTATGTGTCGGATGGTATGTTTTGTACAAATGTTGAAGTTTGGTTTTGATTTCTGCTGGTTTGTTTCTATATTATGCCAGCTCTGTACAAATTTGGTTTAACTCAGATTTTGACCAGGGAACATGTATGGACCACTGTGCACCCCAATCTGTAGTTACCACTCTCAGAGGCATTGCCTCAACTGGTCTGCCCTGGGTGGTTGTGTTATGAGTGCCAGAGGCCACAATGTTCGATGAGTGTATGTCTGTGTAATGTGCTCCCATTAACGGTGTATTTTCTATATAGGGAACTTAGTTCCCCTGTTTGTTCTTGCATAGAATGTGTTTGACAGGTTTCTCTTCTTCATTAGCTTACTGAGAAATATATGTGTTAGTGAGGGTGTCATAGACATACATCCCTTCAAAATCATAATCCTCACTGTACCTGTCCATGTCTGCTATCTAAATTCCATCATCTTCTACCAGATAAGCATCAGGTTTCTTTGTTTTGGGTTTTCTAGAAACCTCCTTTCCTTTCACTGCTGTTCTGCTGAAGGGGCACTTGGGGCTTTGGCCAGCACCATTATTGCTGGGAGTATGTGTTCTGATGGGTCTAGGCTCTCTTGTTCTAGTGCCTTAACTAGCATTGTTTGTGTTACCAGTGGGGGAACACGCTTGGGTTGTAATTGCAATGTTCCTACATCATCTACCTGACAGGACATTTGTGCAACATAGGCTGGTGGTGGGGTAACATTAGATGCCTCCAGCCATAATGTGTAAGCTTTCCACTCTTCCATTTTCCTTATTTTACCCCTTAAGTCTTTCCATTTCTGCATATCAAAGGTTTCTATCACTGGTATTTCAGGGTATTTTGCATGCGATCTGAGAAATTTCACAGCCACACTCCCATGTCTCTGATACATCACACTTGCTGGACAGCCATGCGGGATCTCTAACATAGAAGAGCCATTCGGTGTAGACATCTCCTGACCCATTGTAATGGCTAATCTTTATTTTAAAGTCCTGCCTCAGTGTCCAATGCAATGGTAATAGGGACGCTCCCCTATTTAAGGAGATTACTCCATTTATGGGAAACCTCACCCCCTTGTCAGGTGTCATGGCCCTGAACAGACACACATGTTCCACACTCTGCTAAGCTTGGCCTTATAGTGTACAAGGTGCTTTTCACAGTGGTTAAGTATCCCTGAAACTATCCAGCATAGGAGAGTTTGACTGGAGCCTCTCTCCTACCTGGGCCCTGTACAGACTCTGCCAGCATGAAGCCTCGGCCAATCACACTCACAATCACTCGCAGACTTCACTCTCAATTTAGCAAGATATGGCAGACAAAAGATCCCATAAAATCTTTAACTGTGATAACGACAGAAATGACAATAATAACAATCTAAACAAAACACTGTAATTGGTAATAAAATGCAGTTAAATTACATTTGGTTTCATACTCACAATCTCCATAAAGACTTCAAGTAGTTGCAAGCCAACAATAACACACAAAGGCAGCAGACCAAAACAGAGACACATGGAGCAGAAGTAAGATAACAACTCTTACCAGTGGCCACTGTTGATTCAGGTATCCTGGCTCCAACCCACCAGCCTTCTTCATGTGTCAATGTCGGGTTGATCTCGGTGGGACCGCCAAAAATTATATTGCAGTGATAAGTAATTGAAGAACAATGAAGTCTCTTTGGTAGATTTATTACATGTGAAGTTCACAGGGGCTCATGATGAAAATATTATGAACTGACAATAAACACATTGATTCCATCTTATATACTTTCATTACAGTATTGCATAGACCAATCAAATTAACAGGCCAATCATGTACATAGATCAACGAGATTTCAATGATCAGAATACATTATTAATTCATATACTATGGGGGATTTCCAATGAATTAGCTCAACATCTTGTGATTATGATGTTTAATATCAAAATAAATTTTACTTCTCATCTACTGTTAATTATCTTTATTCTACAAGATACAATTCCCTATTCTGCAGGACATTAGCTAAACCATAGTCTTATGACACACTGGGCAGCTGGCCTTACTTCTTGTTTTGACAAAAAATCATAGTGTCTGCAAACATATAAAAAATCACATTAAAAGCAATAGTTTATTTTAAGCTATAGACAAACTGACCTCCAGCTTCCATTTTGTGTATTCACTTATCCATATCATCACTATTACTTGACTGAGGCTAACTCATCATTACCCCCATAAATAATGTACAATGACCAATTTTGATACTAGTTGATTTGTCGTTGATATCATCATAAGTTACTGGCGCAATGCAGTAGCAGTGACAATTTCATAGCTATAAATGCTGTTAACTTTTTCAATTATAGGCAAGTGGAAAATATTAACATTAGTGACATCACACTGTAAATAAATTACAGCAAATACTTGTTTTGTGTCTGGACCTAATTCTGCTGGAACTTCTGAGTTTGCCAATAAGTAGGCTTACCATACTATTATTTTAAACTGGCAAACTCACAAATTACATAGGTTCTGTATCTGATTAAAACAGGTGAAAGGCAGGCTTGAAGTCAGATATCCAAAGAACCTGTGTAATTCATAAATGTCTACGTTTAAAGGGATAGTATGGTAAGCCTACCCATAAGGACAATGTATGGAGATAGTAAAGCCTTCTGATATTTATTTTTTGCTGCTACTAGCAGGGTGGAGGGGCTGATTTTCAATCTTTTTAAACCACCAGTGTACTATCAACTCTCTTCATGGAAATTGTACTGTTTGGCTCATTTTAGCATGTCTATTTACCTCATCATTGACCTCAACATGATGGCCCTGTTTTAGATATTTTATTGTTACTAAATTCTTCTGTTTCAATATGTTTTGATAAAATTATAATTTAACAGGAAATATACTGTGACAAGTCCTGAGCTTCCAATTGGCTCATGTGTGTGTGCCTGCTTGTCATGTCTGGAACCTGGGCAGAGGGCTGCAACCTACAGGACAAATTCCTCTGGGTCCCTTTTGAATACAGGTGATAGGCTAGACAGTAACTCTGCTTGTGTTGATAATAATCCTGGTTGACAATTTAGGATCTATACTTTCTCTGTGCAAGTGTGACAGAAGTCTATGGAAGTAATGTGTAATGGCCCTCATTCCGAGTTGTTCGCTCGTTCTTTTTCATCGCATCGCAGCGATTTTCTGCAAACTGCGCATGCGCAATGTTCGCACTGCGACTGCGCCAAGTAAATTTGCTAAGAAGTTTGGTATTTTACTCACGGCATTACGAGGTTTTTTCTTCTTTCTGGTGATCGGAGTGTGATTGACAGGAAGTGGGTGTTTCTGGGCGGAAACTGTCCGTTTTCTGGGAGTGTGTGAAAAAACGCTGCCATTTCTGGGAAAAACGCGGCAGTGGCTGAAGAAACGGGGGAGTGTCTGGGCGAACGCTGGGTGTGTTTGTGACGTCAAACCAGGAACGACAAGCACTGAACTGATCGTACTGAAAGAGTAAGTCTCGAGCTACTCAGAAACTGCAAAGAAAAATCTTTTCGCAATATTGCGAATACTTCGCTCGCAATTCTGCTAAGCTAAGATACACTCCCAGAGGGCGGCGGCTTAGCGTGTGTACTGCTGCGAAAAGCGGCTAGCGAGCGAACAACTCGGAATGAGGGCCAATGTGCAAATTCGTAAGGTGACCGATTATTGATCGACTGCACATGCATATGGATCATAGTGCACAAGCGCTAGGCCAAACTGCAAAAAAATTCTACATCTTTTTTTGATCGCTAGGCGTACACAAGTTGATTGACAGGAAGCAGACGTTTGGGGATGGTAACTGTCCATTTTCTGGGAGTGTCAGTAAAACGCAGGTATTCCCAAGTGTTTTCAGGGAGGGTATGTGACGTCAGCTCTGACCCGAACAGCCTGTTTCTATTGCATTGTAGGAGTAGGTCTGGTGTTACGCACAGACTGGAAAAAACATTCAATGGTGAGTGAGTTGCTAACAGATTTGCAGCTGACCGCCATTTGCAAAGCTTTTCGCATGGTGTATGCAGACTTGCACAGGGCGGCTATTCACTTCTTTCTGGGCGGCGACTATCTGATTGCAAACCTCTGTAAATTTGCAGAGGAGCTATCAGGTCTGAATTAGGCCCTATGTCAAAAAAACAGTAAACAAGGCTTTCCAATACAAAATGAATCAGTACAAAACAGAGCTAATTACGAAAGGCCACATAATAATCTCACAGTGATCAAGAAGTGTGTTTGCATCTCGCTAATGAGCAAAAAATGTATAATTACATTATTTGTGGTATACTATATCAAGATTATAGTGTCTGAATTTCAGCTGCTGTACATAAGTTATTGTGTCAATCCAGACAATATGCTTTTGCTTTTAACTTTGGCAGGCACGGGATTATGCCTTTCTGTCTTTCTCAGGACTGAAACTAAATTTTGACCAAATCTAATATATCCCTGTTAAATGACCAAGTTTTTGTTGTTGCCTCCCCTGGGCTTCCTCTGCAATTGACTTCTAGTTTTTCAATTGAAAGACCATATTTGGAGAAAGATTCCCCTTATACTGTAGGTACAGATAGGGAGAATATATTCAAAATGTTCATAAAACCTAAGTACTATATATTTATTTGTTACAATATTCCCCGATTTATCTCCCTGACCATGTCTGCTTTTATTAACAGTCTGCTTTCCTCCTTTATTTGGGGTGACAGAAAAGTTAGGATTAAATTGCACACATTCATTTGAACTGGTTACTAGTTACTGGCCTCATGCTTTTGTATTCAAATGTAAATTTTGTATTATTAATTCTGTGTTTAGTAAATATTTGCAACCACAACATGCTCTCACCTCCCATTTCTTGGCCCCGTTTCTGATGAACATCTACAAAATATGCTATCACATATATGTGATGATACTTTCTGAGTCCATTTTCAACAAATCCATATGTAAACTCTACATAAAGTGTATTATTCTCCTGCTGGTCTGTTAAAGATGGGAGTCTATTGTCCTACGTGTAAATCTCTGCACTGTACTTTTTGACATTTGCTACAGTATGTGATGCTGCTTTGTTTAGGTGCTGGAAGTGGGTGTGGGTATATATATGAATAACTTTGCCAATGCTTCCCCTGGTGGACCCTAAGGGAGTATTCAATAAAGTGCTGTTTTTTCGACTGGTCAAAAAAATGGCACTAATTCGACACAGGGTATTCAATTGCAGCCATTTTTTAATCCATTTTCGCCCATGCTGTTTCACTTTTTGTTTGTCAAAAATTGCACCAAACCACGGGCGAAAATATCTGTGAATTTGCCAGTGCTGGATTTTCCGACCAGTTGAAAACACGGCACGGGTATTAAATAGGTTGAATGTAAATTTTACCTAAAAATGGGCAAAAAGTGGCAAAGTGAATACCACCTAAGACTTTGGGGTAAATTTACTAAGATGGGAGTTCTATTTAAGAAGGGATATTGCCCAAAGCAACAAATCAGATTCCAGGTATTATTTTCTAGAAGGTGCTAGATAAATGAGAAGTAAAATCTGATTGGTTGCTATGGGCAACATCCCTTCTTAAATAGAATATTATTCAGCAATTACTAATTTAAAACAGAAACTTGGAAAATTATTCAATAATATAAAAATGGCCACAAATAAATATTTTTTTTATTTTTATTAGGCAACTGACATCTTAATAATATGTGAATAAATTGTGAGTCCTGTTGTTATAACTGTTCATTAGAAAAACTTGTGTAATATCCCACTGTTTAAAGTGAGGTAGAAATAAGGCAATTGCTTTTTTTTATTTATGTGAATTTGAGGAATGGTGACTCCACTGGGTTGCCTTGTTGGGAGACAGGACTGTAATCTGTAATCGGTAACTCCATTGTCCGCTTTACAAGAAAGGTCCAATGCTGAAGGAAGGAAGACTGGATACCATCAGGGGAGACTTGTTACAAGCCACCTCTGGTGGGTCTGGGTAATTGCAGCCTGACTCCTATGTCTTCTGTGTGCAGTCCAGCTGCTGCATAATTAGGCCATTAGCACTAGGACTTCTTTGTCAGGCTGCTCACCTGCAATGACTCTCCTCATTAAGGGGGCTTGTCCATTTTGGCTGTCCTGATTGGATATTGTGTATTTATTACCCAGCCTGCCTAGGATCTAGCTGCTGGTTATACTCAGTCCTTATCCTGATTCTGTGCAAACCTGATCTACTCAGTCTATCCTGACAAGCCCTGATGAACCCTGAACAGTTTGTGTAATCCTGTCATGCTCTGAGCCTGCTGTTTCCCTGCAAGTGCCTGATCCTGGGTTTTCCAGTCTACATTGTCTCTGTTAAGAGCTTCTCTCTATATACCTGATTCTGTGCACAATTTGGTGTACTCCAGTTTGTATTTGCTTAACTAGAGCTTTAGTTTGTACCCTGTGTTATTACCCGTGTCTTGTCAGTCTGGTCCCGCAGTATGTCTTTCTGTGTTACTCGTAGCATCTATTCCACCATGTTACACATGTACCGTTGGTGTCGTTATTAGCAGTCAGTTCAGTATTCCGGCCCTGCCTGTTTGTACGTCTGTAGCCAGCGCCTGTGCCGGTGCTGCTCTGCAGTCCTGTCCAACAAGTCCATTTGTGAGTTCCTGTATTGCGTGCTATCCGGTGCTGTATTTCTGTCTGCCTGTATTATATTTAGATGCTACCAGGGACTGCACTGCTATCACCTCGGCCATTACGGTTCAGTACACAGTGCTTGGTTTCCCATCTCCAGTACTGTGTAGTGGAGATGGTACTCCAGTACTGTGTAGTGGAGATGCTGCAGTGATCCCGTGCCAGCCGCACATGTAGTGTGCTGAAGTTATTGTTTGTCCTTTGTGTCTGGTCCTTCCTTTTGTGTCCCAGTCTGACTCCAGTACCGTACTTACCTTGCCCATCCTCCCACAGCAGCCTTGTCTATCATAAAAACCTGGGGGCATCTGAGTACTGGGCAGACCTAATCCTCCCAGGAAAGGTGGCTGCTATAGGTGAACTCTTTGGCTGCAGGAGGCTAAAGGACTGCTGGGCAAGAGCAACAGCGCCACCTAGTACCACTGTGGTGGCACCCCTAACAAGACTGTTCTTCAGTCAGACCTGAAGATAGGGATGGTCATCGACTATCACTGGTTCTAAGCCATTGATGGTCTATGGTTGATGGCGAAAGCTTTTACCATCGATGGTGGTGAAGCAAATGTCCATGGACCCTATGTTTTTCTCTCCTGCTATTTATAGAGAGCTACTGCTGCTGCACAGAGCTGCTCAGCTTTCAGCCAGCAATCCTGCAGAGCCCCTAGCTCTTAAACAGTGTTTTGCTGTGCATGTGCAAAAACATCAATGGTAAAATCATTGGTGGCACTATACAGAATCAATAGCTTAGGACATCAGAAAAGTTCTTATCCCTTATTCAAAGCTGCATAATGGTAAGTGTTTTACTAATGTGAATTAATACCCTGTTTATTTTTCACAATGTATTGCCTAATTGTAGAAGTATACTTTTGCAATAAGAACATTTGTTAAAGTTTCCGTGTGTTGAGGAACCATTCTCTCTATTGTGGTGTGAAGGAAAAGAAAGGATATTGACATCAACCAAAGAATCAGATCCTGACCTTTTGCTTATCCATGAGTACACCCTGCACAGATCCAGCCCTAATACTGTAATTCTATGTTCAATCCTGTGACACTTGATGATGATGATTATTATTATTATTATTATTATTATTATTATTAGGTATAAAACACCCACTACTGTAATGAATAATACAAGTCTCCTCAGATCTTTGGCTCTATGTTCACAGTCCTCCTCGGTGACTTATAATTTACAGTAAGGGGTACATTATATAAAACACTATACAGGTTGAGTATCCCTTATCCAAAATGCTTGGGACCAGAGGTATTTTGGATATCGGATTTTTCCGTATTTTGGAATAATTGCATATCATAATGAGATAACATGGTGATGGGACCTAAATCTAAGCACAGAATACATTTATGTGTCATACACACCTTATACACACAGCCTGAAGGTCATTTTAGACAATATTTTTTATAACTTTGTGCATTAAACAAAGTGTGTGTACATTCACACAATGCATTTATGTTTCATATACACCTTATACACACAGCCTGAAGGTCATTTAATACAGTATTATTAATAACTTTGTGTATTAAACAAAGTTTGTGTACATTGAGCCATCAAAAAACAAAGGTTTCACTATCTCACTCTCGCTCAAAAAAGTCCGTATTTCGGAATATTCCGTATTTCGGAATATTTGGATATGGGATACTCAACCTGTATTACTCTGTACTGACAGTATGTTATAAAGTGCAGCACATGGAACATTTTACCTACACCTTATGTTATTAATATGCATAAATTCTTCTTCTGTTGAGACTGAATTAGTAACCTGTGCATCCACTTGTTAGCACTGAACATTAATCAAAGGTTTTCAGAATTTATCAATTTATGCAAAATTTGACAGCAATTAATTAAACTAAGTAAATATTATATATTTAATTTAGAAGTCTTTTCTATTTATAAAACATGGTGGATCATCAGATCACCTCTAGCAACTAACAGCATGCTCGCTGCAAATTAAATATACCCAAAAAGTACCTCGTGCTACTGTAATTATTCAATACTGTAGCTAAAATTGACTGTGGCTTAATTATATTCTTCTGCAGTTTACACAGGAGGGTCTCTACAAGATCTGGGATGAAGAGATGTAGACTGATGAAACTGCGTCTCAGATGGGCATTTCTGCAGAGGATTACAAATCGCTTGTCTGAGCAGTGTACAGGTAACAGTGATGAACTTGAAATGATTAATTGTGCCTTAAACAATACAGCACTGCGACAAAACCATAATAATTTAATGGGAGGTAAACAAACAAATGCTAATACATCCCTAACAATAACGTTAGTAAGGGTAGAATTTACAAAACGTTATATTGAAATCTACTATAGTAAATATTCTTAATAGCTGTGAACACAAAAATGCAATTTAAAAGTGAAAATTTTACTGTTAAATTGGATCAAAGGTTTTGACAAGGTATAGAGCTGTTATTTATAGATCTGTCTGCGGAACATGGGTAATAAAAGACATAACATGCCATGCTTGGACTGGTTATTAAAGTTGCCGGAGAATTATCCTGTGGGCACTTAGCCTGTGTGGGACCCTATTAAATATTTTATACAAGAACAACATGGAAAAACTAGTTCATTAGAAAAGCTTTAAAGGGGTTGGAAATCTATTGCAAAAATGAAACTCGCATAAATGAAAGGGCTGGAAAGCGGTACAATAATGAGTGTCTGCAGGCAACAGTGAAGCATGGTGGAGGTTCCTTGCAAGTTTGGGTCTGCATTTCAGCAAATGGAGTTGGGGATTTAGTCAGGATTAATGGTGTTCTCAATGCTGAGAAATACAGGCCAGTACTTATCCATCATGCAGTACCATCAGGGATGCATCTGATTGGCTCCAAATCAATTCTGCAGCAGGACAACCGCAAACATACAGCCAATGTCATTAAGACCTATGTTCATCTTAAAGTAGAACAAGGAGTCCTGGAAGTGATAATATCGCCCCCACAGAGCCCTGATCTTAACATGATGGAGTCTGTCTGGGATTACGTGAAGACACAGAAAGATTTGATCTGTGATTTGTTCTACAAGATGTTTGGAACAAACTCCCTGCTGAGTTCTTTCAAAAACTGGTCGTCTACCTAGAAGAATTGATGCTGTTTTGAAGGCAAAGGGTGGTCATACCAAATATTGATTTGATTTAGATTTCTCTCCTGTTCATTCACTTTGCATTTTGTTCATTGATAAAAAAATAAACTATTAACACTTCTATTTTTGAAAGCTTTCTTACTTTGCAGCATTTTTTCCACACCTGCCTAAAACTTTTGAATAGTACTGTATATACAGTATACAATAATTGTGTTATGGTGCACAAAACCAATAAGTGGATTAAAAAAAATCTTTGAGTTGTTTTCCCTTGTTTCATATTTTCACTGTAAGGATTTTTTTTGTCTTTAACCCACATTGTCTTCCCCATCTAGGTTTTTTACTTTAAGATGTTGATTTCTTTTTAATACATACCTAATACATTCCATTATACGTACCTAATAAAAGTAATTTTTTAGACATAGGCTGATTGTCCCAAGAGAGCTGGTACGCGCATGTGCAAGGTCCCAAACTGCATTCTCTTCAGAATGTAGTTTAAGACCTGGAGGGGGTGGGAATGGGGCATCGACACCACGTTTTGTGAGCGTCGATGCTCTGTTTTTGGGGCGCAGTCTGGACAATGGAAATGTATCCGGACTGTTGGAGGGGCGGGCCGCAGCCGCTGCGATCCTTAACATGGGATGTAGTTATATAACCAGTGGTCAGGAGACTGCTGATCACACTACCGACACCTACAACCTGACCCCTGAAAATCCCCACAGTCGGCATGCCGACTAACAGGGACTATTCCCATGTCCACGGCACCCATATAGTGGGAATAGAATTGGTGGCAAGCGCAGCGAGCCCCGAAAGGGCTTCATTGAGCTCGCCCTCAAACTCCCCCCCCCCCCCCTCAACTACCACCAATAGCATTCTGCGGCCGGGATCTCGGCATCGGGATGCTGACCATCAGGATCCTGCCCTATGGTAAAACAGCCCTAACCCCTAGACATGGCGAGTAGCCATCTGCCATCACAGCCAGGCTGCACACAATAAGTCTAGATGGTTTTGTTTGCCGACCAGCCAGCCAAGGGCAGAAATTACCTTTGTTTACATGAATGTGGCCACTGATGAATCTGTTATATCGGTTCACAATATTAATAGGATTAACATAATTAAACAAATAAAATTAATACATAAAAATTCATAAAGACAAGATAATAAATACAAGAAAAATTAAATACATTAATGTAGCATATCCATAATTCAAAATTGTGCAATTAAACCTTTATTTCAAAAACCACTTTCAAGTTTAAAATAGTGATTAAGGCCATGAGGTACAAGAGTTCAAGATCATATATCCATTTCATTTCTTATTTTGATAATTGTGTATCCATATTATGGTTCCTCCAATTATTTTTTACTTGATCTATTTTCCAATAATGAGTGATATGCTTGACTGATGAATTATGTGTCTCTTTAAAAATGTAAACAAAATGGATGACCTTTGTGGCCCTTGTTAATGTTGCAAATATGTTCTGATTACCGTACCTTAAGGGTTCTAGTGGTCTTTCCCAAGTTAATATTGTCGCATGAACATCTGATAGCATATAAACAATACTTAGAATCACACAGCGTAAAGTGTTTTATTTTGTAAGTCTGGTCATTAATGGGGAATTCTGTATAAAAAAAAAAAAATTGCATCAGAAGTGGGACAGGATTTATACATGATGCAATCCCTGCATCTAGAAAACACTTGGTTCCGGGTATTTACTCCTAAGAGTTTATCCATAGAAGCACCTGAAACCAACTTGTCTTTGATGTTGGGTGCTCTCCTGTGGAATACATATGTTTGACTAGCAGACGGGATGCCGGCTGTCACTATACCGACAACGCCATCCCGTCTGTCGGAATCCCTGCAGCAAGTCTTCTTGCAGGCTCGCTGCACTCACAATGCTTCGGGCTCTGTGCACAGGTTATATTCCCACTCAGTTGGTGTCATGGACCCACCAACTGAGTGGGAATACCTGGTGTTTGTCAGGATTCCGGTCGGCAGCATTTCACCGGCTGTCAGGATTCCGGTGTCGGTTTCCTGAATGCCGGCGTATTAACTGCTTCCCTTTCCTCTATTTGAACCAGGGTTTCTCTAAGAGTATATTTGACAGGACGGGGTCTTTTAAAATAATATGTCAATTTTTTCTAAAAGCTGTTATCTTTCTAGAACTGACACCTCTTCGATGGCACCATTAATATATAAGGTCTTATATATCCCTTATCAAGAAAGTTAGTTTTCATCTTATTTACTTCTTCTTTAAAATCCTTGGTTGTAGAACAGTTCCTATGAAGCTGAGTGAACCGTGTCTTATTATATTATTTAACTAAGGAGCAAGCGGTTGCTTTTAGCACCAATGTAGGTATTAGAGTCTGAGGGTTTTGTATAAGTAGATGTTTCAATCTTACAATTCTCCGTATATATATATGTGTGAAACAAGAAAGAGCGCCAAACCTGTAATTTTGTATATATGGATCCTCTGAGGATTTGATGAACCTGATTGTACAGGTGGCTGCACTGGTCCTTTTTTGATCTGCTCCTTAGGATTTTTCCTATTTTTTTATTTTAAAAGCCAGGCTGTTTACTAGCAGTGCAAGGCTTAAGCTCTGCCCTGGATTTAAGCTCCGCCCCTGCTGCTGCCAACTCCTGGTGATGTCAGCCACCAATCGCCAGCAGCATAGGGAGCCTGCAGACAATCCCACCCCCCGCCCAAACAGGTAAGTATAGTCGCCACTGGTTAGCACCACAGATCTCAATACACAATACAGCTAGAAAGCAGGTGAGTGGCTAAGGTAGGAACATGTCATCGATAGCGAGGGCAAGACTAGTAATTTCAGAGCTGGAGGAAGGGATGAGTGAATACAAGTGGGCAGAATTCCATAACTAAGCCAGTGTGTGGGTGAGGACTATAATTAAAGTGCATGAGAAGAGGCCTGATAGAGCAAGAGGAAGGAGGACCCTGCTCCTAGGAGCTTACAATCTAAGGGGAGGGGAGATAGACAGAAAACATGAGGCATGAGCACATTGCTGATGTTCACATAGTTGAGTAACTTTTTGAATCTGCACATGCATGAATGCACATTTCTAAAAGCTCATATTGCACATGCATGACTTAAGGTGTACGCACAAAGCCGCTATTGCGATTAAGACACACAGTATCAGAAATGTTGTGGAAAAGTGATGAGCATTCATCTGTGGTGACTAGGAGGTAACTAGAAATGATTCTGTTCAATGGGCATGTTAGGTGGGTGTTGCAGGCGTGTCAAGGAAAGCGGCTGTGTACACAGAGGCACAGCCACAGGCATATGAGGCCATAATTAGGCTAAGAAACTGCACCTGCCATGGGGCTGATGCTAGTTCCAATGGTGTGACTGATGGTGGCATCACATCAATTAGTGTTGCTGTGTGTACAGGCGCTGAAAGTGGGCATCTCAGTCCTTGCACTTCAGGCCACATACATGTACACAAGGGAAGGAGCTTGCAGTGTGTGCTTCTGTGTCCCCCTCTGAAGCAGCCCCAGTGTTTTATAGGAGGTTTATAGCTGCTACAGTATATGAACTTTTTGGGTCCTTCATATCTGTAAACCATACTGTATGTTAGAGTAATTTGGACATCTGTGACCCAAAACCTTCACCACAGTTTTCAAAGTATACCATTTATTTGAAGCTGTACTAGATACTGCTAAATACTTGTTTCTTATTACATACAGAGAAATAACGTTTATTAATTAAAGCAACTTCATTGTGAAATTAATTTCCCTAATTAAGATAATTATGCTGGCTTCACGGACTGCTGCTACAGTGATTACTTGGTTGACGTTTTGTGAAACCCTTCTGGTTTCCTATGCTGTTGAGGCTATTGGCTATGAAATATGATTCCCTGACATTCACCAGGCTAGCATGAACACTCACAAATAGTAAGAGATGATTTAGTATCAGGAAGAAAGAACAATACAGGTGGACTAAATAAGAAAGCATTATGGACGTATGTACAGTAGGTAGAGAAGCATCTCCCTCCTAACAGGCCATCTGCTGCAGAGGAGTCAATTAGAGCATGAAGGACATTAAATACAGTACTTCTGTTTTATTCATTTCAGTGTTACACAGTCTTTGAAAGATATTAAAGTTAAAAAGTGAGTTTATTTACTTTTTAAGGACTGAGGGCCTCATGTAGAGTTTGGCCTACCTGTGTTTATTAACATAAAATATGTATTTCAGTACTGTTTATATAGTGCAAAATGGGTATGCATGCACCCATATACTGATTTGCATAATGTGCACATAAATATGCTTTTTTATACCTGCATCTTTTCCTGCTAACATTTGATTAGACGATGTGTCCAGCTGTTCATGACCACTGGTAATACAGGGCATCAACTGTAACTAAAGAAACTAACTGGATGGTACAATCATTTTTATTGGGAACACAATATTTGAACAGCGATCACAGTCTGAAGCCCTTTGTGGAGTATACATGTGCACCCCAGGAGGCCCAGTGAGATACTAACAGCATCTCAGGTTTGCGATCTGTCAATCAGGCAGAGGCGGTCACAGGGCAGCAGGGGGCGTGCCAATGGCATTAGAACACTGTTGGTGGAGCGCGGTCCGGACAATGCAGGTCATATACAGTACCATGAGATGCATGCCCTGTTCTGTGTTAATGACCCATTCATCTGTATGTCCTCTTCTGTGCTACCCATCCATCATCTGTATATCCTGTTTTGAGCTACTCACCCATAGTCTGTATGTCCTGTTCTGTGCTACCCACCCAACAGCTATATGTCCTGTTCTGTGCTACCCACCCAACAGCTATATGTCCTGTTCTGTGCTACCCACCCAACAGCTATATGTCCTGTTCTGTGCTACCCACCCAACAGCTATATGTCCTGTTCTGTGCTACCCGTGCTACCCACCCAACAGCTATATGTCCTGTTCTGTGCTACCCACCCAACAGCTATATGTCCTGTTCTGTGCTACCCACCCAACAGCTATATGTCCTGTTCTGTGCTACCCACCCAACAGCTGTATGTCCTGTTCTGTGAAACCCACCCATTCATATGCAAGTCCTGTTCTTTGCTACCCATTGATTCACGTGTATGTCCTGTTCTGTGCTACCCACCCATCATCTGTTTGTCCTGTTCTGTGCTACACATCCATCATATATCTGCCCTGTTCTATGCTACCCACCCATTCATCTGTATGCCTTTTTCTGTGCTAATGACCCATTTATATGTATGTCCTGTTCTGAGTTACCCATCCATCATCTGTATATCTTGTGTTGTGCTACTCACCCATAGTCTGTATGTCCTGCTCTGTGCATAAGACAAGTGTTACATTACAGTTGAGAGAAGGTGTCTGTAGTCCTGATACAGAGGTGGATACAATTTATCAATTATCTTCTTTCACTTTACTGTTTCTGAGAACTTTCTGCCTGGGACTGCTGAATCAGGTTGGTTAATAATAAGTACACTTCTGTAACTGCTACTTTATCTCTTACTGAATTTCTAATTACAGCATATATTCAGCTTTAATTCAGAATTAGGATGCAGCAAACATCATCCAACAATCTGACTCTAAAGAATTGTAACATTAATTATGATTTTTTTTTCCATGCATGATAAGTTATCTTGTAACTTTACCTCTTTTACTAAGCATACTATATTGTATATGTTTTCTGTTCTCTCCAAAGACATGTTAATTATTTGCTCTTGTATCTATAAATCATCTGCATTCAAATGCAGTGTGCAAAGCTACCTTGATTTATATACAGATATAAGTCGTTTATTAAACTGAGCAATTAATTGCTAGAATCCTCTGGTGGTAATTTCAACAAACAACACACCTTGTGCCTACATTTCAATACAATGAATGTGATCTAGGGTAATAAATACATCACATCCCCTCCTTTATGCTTCCATTTTATGCATGAGCACATGTCCTCCAGTCTTTATTGTAATGAGTACATTCTTTATACAATGCCTTGAAATAATTACCCTCTTTTGGAATGTAATTCAATTATTTTACTGTACCTATATGAGACATTTTGGGAATTCTAAGAATTGGATATTCTACTTTGTTACATGTCGTGTTGTCTAGACTCTTTGTGAACAAGAATAGACTAATTAGTTACAAGCTTGTGCTTTCATTATTTACCTTTTAATTACAACAGTCATGTTACCCAGGTAAAAAAAATCACAACAATTAGTTTACTAACCAGATTATTACTAACCAGATTATTATTATTAATAATAATAATAATAATAATAATAATAATAATATTTTGTATGTATTTAGACTGCTGTTTTATACTGCACGGTATGTTAGTAGAAAGCGGACGTCAGTTCCCTCATTTACTGTAATTATTGTGTTACTCTGTTGCTCTTTGTATTCATAATAAGGTAACTAGTATATTCCTTGTCATGGGCAGTACGGATGGTGTAATGGTTATCATTACTGCCTCACAGCACTGAGGTCATGGGTTTGATTTCCACCATGGCCCTAACTGTGTGGAGTTTGTATATTCTCCCCGTACTTGCTTGGGTTTCCTCCCACAATCCCCAAAAATATACTGGCAGGTTAATTGGCTCCCAACAAAATTAACCCTAGATTGGATGTGTCTGTGTGTACATATGGTAGGGAATATAGATTGTAAGCTCCACTGGAGCAGAGACTGATGTGAATGGGCAAATATTCTCTGTAAAGCGCTGCGGAATATGTGTGCGCTATGTAAATAACTGATAATAAATAATAAATAAATAAATAATAATGGCTCAAGCTGCTCTGGTATCCAGTTTGTTTCACTACCACTTACTGTACCTGTAATAGTTTGTATTGTGAAGCACAATGTTTCAGTGGAGACTAATATACTTATAATGGGGCCCCACATTTTCAGCAGTGAAATATAAAATATATCTATTATTGGTGTTTATTAAAAACTGTTATGTATAAAACCAAATGTGATGTGAATGTGAACTATGTAAATAAAAAGTCTAATAGCAAACATTGGGGGTCATTCAGACCCAATTGCACGCTGCAGTTTTTTGCAGCCGTGCGATCGGGTCTGAACAGCACATGCGTGAGGGCCACAATGCGTAAGCGCATTGCTGGCACCGGCCAGTGACGGGCAGTGATGGAAACAGCGAAGAAAGCGTTCACAGAGGTGAACACAAGAAGACTGACAGGAAGAGGCCAGCCGGGGGTGTCAACTCCCCGTTTTCTGGGAGTGTTGAGGAAAATGCAGGCGTGCCCGGCCGTTTCCAGGGAGGGATCCTCATGTCAGCTCCAGGAAGGATTATCGCAGCGGGTAAATCCTGAGCTGTACAGAGACTGCACAAACTTTTTGTTTGTACAGCTCTCTGCTCAAGCGTTTGCAGCCCTGCACAGAGATTACCCCCTCCCCTGTGGGCAGCGATTACCTGGTCGCAGCAGTACAAAAAATAGCCTGTGTGCGACCAGTTCTGAATTACCCCCATTGATTCATAGTGCTCTTGTACTGGGAGAAAAATGTAACAAATTTACTCACTGGAATCTTAATTAATGACATTTTTTCACCACCATTTTTGAAAAATAGAAACGTTATTGTCATAAGTTTCTCTTATTTGTATTTGACCCGATATGTAGTGTTGGAATGAAACTTTTTAAGGATCCTCTGCGTTGAAACAGTACACATATATAATTTGTTCTAACAATTGTAGAGCAGAAGCCTATGTTCCAACGTATGACCCGTGTGGCCTAAAAAACTATCAGCATCCTTATAGAAAACAACATCAGACATATACTGGGGGGGGGGGGGGGGGTGAGTGTGTGTGTGTGTGTGTGTGTGTGTGTGTGTGTGTGTGTGTGTGTGTGTGTGTGTGTGTGTGTGTGTGTGTGTGTGTGTGTAAGAGAGAGTTTTTAAACAGATATAGTAAAGTGACTATTAAACTTGACACCAGGGTTTATCAGAATGTGCAATACTGTAGTAGTTATTTCTTAGAGAGAAACAACTGTTATGATATTATTTATTGCAGTGAGATTAGCGGTTTAATTAAACCTGCAGAAGTTATCCATAATTGCAATGAAATAACAGGTATAATTAATAAAGAACTCCAGAGTTATAGATTAAAGTAATTGATTAAGTGTATACATCCGGGTCTACCTGTATGTATCATTTCCCATAAAATACTACACTAGTATATTTAAAAAGGTTTTAGTGAGATTGTGATATTTTATGAAAGTTGCCTAAACCTTTCTCACAATTAGTATATAATTAGTATGGATATTCACCACACCTAGGACCAGATTCCGAGATGGACGCAGATCGCTGCATACGCAGCCAGATTTGCGTCCATTTCCTCACATGCTGGGGGCCGCCGAGCATGTGTGATGGGCCGGTTCCTGATGCGTCTGTGATTGCAGATGCATCAAACTAAGGCTGACCCCTGGCAGTGCAGCTTGGCTGCACTGTCAAATGGTCGGCCGCCATTTTTTTAAATCGGAGCAGCTACATGTGACATCACACAGCTGAGATGAAAACGGTCATGGCATGCCCCTGTTCAGCCCGCCCCACCCCCACCGCTACGCCACTACCCCGCGTACGCCCGCCACTGTCAATCACACTGCAGCCGCATCCTTCGTGGATGTGGCCGCAATGTGTAAGGTCATGCATGCGTACTGAGGCCAGTGCACATGCGCAGACCATATGGGCGCAGTCACTGTGCACGGACGCACGGCTTTGTCTATCTCTGAATTAGCCCCTAAGACCACCCGGCTCTCCTTGCTGGAGTCTCTGCTCACTCACATGATCCCAGCCAAAATACAGAGACCTAACGACTACATTCTGTCTGCTCTGCACAAATAGAGCACCTCTATGTGGGGCAAATGTACCAAGTAGTAGCAAACACATAGTGCTCCATGAGAACAGGGGTTGCTATAGGTGAAATCCTTGACAACATCAGTTCTGGCAAATTATCAAACACATAAGGGTTTGTGACCCACAGTCTCTCAGCAGTCTCTTGGAGGTGAATCCCCATCCTGCACCTGATCTATCCTTTATAACCAGGCATGCTCTGGGATGTAGTTAGAAAGGTCTGCAGGGACATGGCCCCAAGTCATCAGTAAGCAGTGAATGAGATAGCTACTTCCATTTGGCCTGGGCTGCAGTGTCCTCAAGCCCAGAGGTTAGGGCTGTTGTGTCTTCTAACCCATGCCTATGGCAGTAAGATCCTCAGGCTTAGAGGTTAGTGCAAGTGACCTCAGTCGGGCATCATCAGGACCCGCTCTAATGGGTTGGATCCCTTTAGAGACAAAAAAGTAAGCATATAATGAGCTTCCTCAATCATGAGGCTAGAAGGCAGAACTTGCTCTGAAATGGATAATAAGGGCAAGACCTCTTCAGGAGCAAAAACTGGAAGGCAAAGACCCCTTATGAACAGATACAAAAGGTTATTTATTTACTGGACAGACCACTTAAATGGCCATGCACACTGAATGACAGGAAGAATGTATCAGATGAACTTTAACATAATGACTTCTTGGACTCCCAGATACTTTTGCTTGTGGAAAAAAAGCTAAAATAGAATCTACTGTAGAGGAAGACTATAAGAATTAGCTGAATTAACTAGAAACCGTTTTGGAAAATTGTTAGGTGATTTACGTAGTCCCAATACCCAAATGATATATATGTGTGTGTGTGTGTGTATGTGTGTGTGTGTGTGTGTGTGTGTGTGTGTGTGTGTGTGTGTGTGTGTGTATATATGTACATATTGATTATTTAGATGTGACAGTCCATCTTAAAGAAGGGAAATTAACATCTTCAGTTTTTTATAAAAAAACAGACCGCAATTCATTGCTTCATGCGAGTAGTCACCACCCAATACCATTGAAGAGGGGACTCGCCTATTCGCAAATGTTACGGGTGGCCCGTATAACTAGCGATCCCTCTCAGTTAGAAGACGCATTACAGATAGTCATTGACAAGTTTGTTAATAGGGGATATAAATGGAAGGACCTTGAAGCAGCCAAGAATAAGGTTATGCAACAGGATCGATTAACTATGTTGCAAAGGGCTTCCGATCAAAGAAAAGAACAGGATACATTCATTTGGTCCACTAAATTTTCCACCGCCAGTCCTGTTATACCCCGTGCCAGCAAAGCTCTTTGGCCAATCGTAAAGACAGATAAATCTTTGCCATGCTTTCAACACACTAAGATCATGACGAGTTATAAAAAAGGGTCGTAATTTACGTGACTACCTAGTTAAGTCGGATGTCACAGACTATACTCCCAAACCTGGAATTTTTGGTTCCATCAAAAAAGCTGGGTGCTATAGGTGCCCTTCATGCATCACTTGCTCGTCCTTAATCACTGGGTCTTCTTTTGAACATCCAGAGACTAAAAAGAAATATAATATCTGCCACGTCCTTAACTGTACCACCAAATTTATCATTTATTATATTATATGTCCATGTCGACTGTTATATGTCGGACTAACCACACGCACTTTTTGAGAACGTATGGCTCTCCATCGTTCTAATATTAGTCAGGCATTGGCGGGCAATGCCAATGAACAACCAGTATCAAGACATTGTTGGTCTAAAGCACATACCCTGTCAGATCTCCGATATCAGATAATTGATCATGTTCCTCCTTTACGTAGAGGGGGCGATAGAGTCCTGGCTTTACACAAATTGGAAGCCCGATGGATTGTAAAACTTAATACCATTCAACCGTCCGGTTTGAATGAGAAAATAATTTGGAATTACCTACAACAGTAATTCAGCAGTGGGACACATGTATAATAGATATAATCATACTGATGGGGCCACATAGTATCTTATAATTTGCATCTTTTCCTCCATTGGAAATCATCATAACTATTTCCCTCCTATAAGGATGTTTAATAGTGAGTGTACCATTTGTTAAAAATTAGATTTACTATCTACAGATACTCCATGTTTTAGATATAGCATGTGGATCGACTGCATAGTGACATTTCGACCACATTTTGTTTTAAATGTATGTCTTTTTTGTATTTTTTTGTATTTCCACATGTTCTATGATGTAGTTTGTTTCTTTTTTGTCATATAGCATCCCCTGCTAGGCAGAGCGGCCGGGGACAGCGTGTTGGCCTCCGCATACCGGGTTGCTATGGTAACCGTCGCTCCCGAGGTACGTCATCAGTCGAGCGTCTTGTCTTGACCGGAAGCTTGCCGCTGCTCCAGGATCGACCACGCCAGCATGGGGACGCTATATAGGTAAGTGATATATGTATTGTATGTTATTCACGTTTTTTGCAGCACACGCTGAACCTGACGAAGGGACCCGCAGTGGCCCGAAATGCCGCATTGTTCCACAGGCGTGAGCTTGTTTTGGTCAGCTGCATGACTTGTATCTTGGGACATTGTCATCTCGGATATGTATGTATGCAGCAGTAACTTGGATGAACATTAAAGCAATTTATTAATTACAAGTCCTGCATTGCCGTGTCCGTTTTGAACCTTGTGTTCTGAACCCCATTGTGTATGTATATGTATATATATATATGTATATGTATATATGTATATATATTAGAGATGAGCGCCTGAAATTTTTCGGGTTTTGTGTTTTGGTTTTGGGTTCGGTTCCGCGGCCGTGTTTTGGGTTCGAACGCGTTTTGGCAAAACCTCACCGAATTATTTTTGTCGGATTCGGGTGTGTTTTGGATTCGGGTGTTTTTTTCCAAAAACACTAAAAAACAGCTTAAATCATAGAATTTGGGGGTCATTTTGATCCCAAAGTATTATTAACCTCAAAAACCATAATTTACACTCATTTTCAGTCTATTCTGAATACCTCACACCTCACAATATTATTTTTAGTCCTAAAATTTGCACCGAGGTCGCTGTGTGAGTAAGATAAGCGACCCTAGTGGCCGACACAAACACCGGGCCCATCTAGGAGTGGCACTGCAGTGTCACGCAGGATGTCCCTTCCAAAAAACCCTCCCCAAACAGCACATGACGCAAAGAAAAAAAGAGGCGCAATGAGGTAGCTGTGTGAGTAAGATTAGCGACCCTAGTGGCCGACACAAACACCGGGCCCATCTAGGAGTGGCACTGCAGTGTCACGCAGGATGGCCCTTCCAAAAAACCCTCCCCAAACAGCACATGACGCAAAGAAAAAAAGAGGCGCAATGAGGTAGCTGACTGTGTGAGTAAGATTAGCGACCCTAGTGGCCGACACAAACACCGGGCCCATCTAGGAGTGGCACTGCAGTGTCACGCAGGATGGCCCTTCCAAAAAACCCTCCCCAAACAGCACATGACGCAAAGAAAAAAAGAGGCGCAATGAGGTAGCTGACTGTGTGAGTAAGATTAGCGACCCTAGTGGCCGACACAAACACCGGGCCCATCTAGGAGTGGCACTGCAGTGTCACGCAGGATGTCCCTTCCAAAAAACCCTCCCCAAACAGCACATGACGCAAAGAAAAAAAGAGGCGCAATGAGGTAGCTGTGTGAGTAAGATTAGCGACCCTAGTGGCCGACACAAACACCGGGCCCATCTAGGAGTGGCACTGCAGTGTCACGCAGGATGTCCCTTCCAAAAAACCCTCCCCAAACAGCACATGACGCAAAGAAAAAAAGAGGCGCAATGAGGTAGCTGTGTGAGTAAGATTAGCGACCCTAGTGGCCGACACAAACACCGGGCATATCTAGGAGTGGCACTGCAGTGTCACGCAGGATGTCCCTTCCAAAAAACCCTCCCCAAACAGCACATGACGCAAAGAAAAAAAGAGGCGCAATGAGGTAGCTGTGTGAGTAAGATTAGCGACCCTAGTGGCCGACACAAACACCGGGCCCATCTAGGAGTGGCACTGCAGTGTCACGCAGGATGTCCCTTCCAAAAAACCCTCCCCAAACAGCACATGACGCAAAGAAAAAAAGAGACGCAATGAGGTAGCTGACTGTGTGAGTAAGATTAGCGACCCTAGTGGCCGACACAAACACCGGGCCCATCTAGGAGTGGCACTGCAGTGTCACGCAGGATGTCCCTTCCAAAAAACCCTCCCCAATCAGCACATGATGCAAAGAAAAAGAAAAGAAAAAAGAGGTGCAAGATGGAATTGTCCTTGGGCCCTCCCACCCACCCTTATGTTGTATAAACAAAACAGGACATGCACACTTTAACCAACCCATCATTTCAGTGACAGGGTCTGCCACACGACTGTGACTGATATGACGGGTTGGTTTGGACCCCCCCCAAAAAAGAAGCAATTAATCTCTCCTTGCACAAACTGGCTCTACAGAGGCAAGATGTCCACCTCATCTTCACCCTCCGATATATCACCGTGTACATCCCCCTCCTCACAGATTATCAATTCGTCCCCACTGGAATCCACCATCTCAGCTCCCTGTGTACTTTGTGGAGGCAATTGCTGCTGGTCAATGTCTCCGCGGAGGAATTGATTATAATTCATTTTAATGAACATCATCTTCTCCACATTTTCTGGATGTAACCTCGTACGCCGATTGCTGACAAGGTGAGCGGCGGCACTAAACACTCTTTCGGAGTACACACTTGTGGGAGGGCAACTTAGGTAGAATAAAGCCAGTTTGTGCAAGGGCCTCCAAATTGCCTCTTTTTCCTGCCAGTATAAGTACGGACTGTGTGACGTGCCTACTTGGATGCGGTCACTCATATAATCCTCCACCATTCTATCAATGTTGAGAGAATCATA
This sequence comes from Pseudophryne corroboree, assembly GCF_028390025.1. NCBI lineage: Eukaryota > Metazoa > Chordata > Amphibia > Anura > Myobatrachidae > Pseudophryne > Pseudophryne corroboree. The sequence continues at coordinate 471,592,551 of NC_086449.1, forward strand.
TGCAGTGACAGTAGACGACATGTCCGTAATCGTTGTCAGGTCCTTCAGTCCGGACCAGATGTCAGCATCAGCAGTCGCTCCAGACTGCCCTGCATCACCGCCAGCGGGTGGGCTCGGAATTCTGAGCCTTTTCCTCGCACCCCCAGTTGCGGGAGAATGTGAAGGAGGAGATGTTGACAGGTCGCGTTCCGCTTGACTTGACAATTTTGTCACCAGCAGGTCTTTCAACCCCAGCAGACCTGTGTCTGCCGGAAAGAGAGATCCAAGGTAGGCTTTAAATCTAGGATCGAGCACGGTGGCCAAAATGTAGTGCTCTGATTTCAACAGATTGACCACCCGTGAATCCTTGTTAAGCGAATTAAGGGCTGCATCCACAAGTCCCACATGCCTAGCGGAATCGCTCCCTTTTAGCTCCTTCTTCAATGCCTCCAGCTTCTTCTGCAAAAGCCTGATGAGGGGAATGACCTGACTCAGGCTGGCAGTGTCTGAACTGACTTCACGTGTGGCAAGTTCAAAGGGCATCAGAACCTTGCACAACGTTGAAATCATTCTCCACTGCACTTGAGACAGGTGCATTCCATCTCCTATATCGTGCTCAATTGTATAGGCTTGAATGGCCTTTTGCTGCTCCTCCAACCTCTGAAGCATATAGAGGGTTGAATTCCACCTCGTTACCACTTCTTGCTTCAGATGATGGCAGGGCAGGTTCAGTAGTTTTTGGTGGTGCTCCAGTCTTCTGTACGTGGTGCCTGTACGCCGAAAGTGTCCCGCAATTTTTCTGGCCACCGACAGCATCTCTTGCACACCCCTGTCGTTTTTTAAAAAATTCTGCACCACCAAATTCAAGGTATGTGCAAAACATGGGACGTGCTGGAATTTGCCCATATTTAATGCACACACAATATTGCTGGCGTTGTCCGATGCCACAAATCCACAGGAGAGTCCAATTGGGGTAAGCCATTCCGCGATGATCTTCCTCAGTTGCCGTAAGAGGTTTTCAGCTGTGTGCGTATTCTGGAAAGCGGTGATACAAAGCGTAGCCTGCCTAGGAAAGAGTTGGCGTTTGCGAGATGCTGCTACTGGTGCCGCCGCTGCTGTTCTTGCGGCGGGAGTCCATACATCTACCCAGTGGGCTGTCACAGTCATATAGTCCTGACCCTGCCCTGCTCCACTTGTCCACATGTCCGTGGTTAAGTGGACATTGGGTACAACTGCATTTTTTAGGACACTGGTGAGTCTTTTTCTGACGTCCGTGTACATTCTCGGTATCGCCTGCCTAGAGAAGTGGAACCTAGATGGTATTTGGTAACGGGGGCACACTGCCTCAATAAATTGTCTAGTTCCCTGTGAACTAACGGCGGATACCGGACGCACGTCTAACACCAACATAGTTGTCAAGGACTCAGTTATCCGCTTTGCAGTAGGATGACTGCTGTGATATTTCATCTTCCTCGCAAAGGACTGTTGAACAGTCAATTGCTTACTGGAAGTAGTACAAGTGGGCTTACGACTTCCCCTCTGGGATGACCATCGACTCCCAGCGGCAACAACAGCAGCGCCAGCAGCAGTAGGCGTTACACGCAAGGATGCATCGGAGGAATCCCAGGCAGGAGAGGACTCGTCAGACTTGCCAGTGACATGGCCTGCAGGACTATTGGCATTCCTGGGGAAGGAGGAAATTGACACTGAGGGAGTTGGTGGGGTGGTTTGCGTGAGCTTGGTTACAAGAGGAAGGGATTTACTGGTCAGTGGACTGCTTCCGCTGTCACCCAAAGTTTTTGAACTTGTCACTGACTTATTATGAATGCGCTGCAGGTGACGTATAAGGGAGGATGTTCCGAGGTGGTTAACGTCCTTACCCCTACTTATTACAGCTTGACAAAGGGAACACACGGCTTGACACCTGTTGTCCGCATTTCTGGTGAAATACCTCCACACCGAAGAGCTGATTTTTTTGGTATTTTCACCTGGCATGTCAACGGCCATATTCCTCCCACGGACAACAGGTGTCTCCCCGGGTGCCTGACTTAAACAAACCACCTCACCATCAGAATCCTCCTGGTCAATTTCCTCCCCAGCGCCAGCAACACCCATATCCTCCTCATCCTGGTGTACTTCAACACTGACATCTTCAATCTGACTATCAGGAACTGGACTGCGGGTGCTCCTTCCAGCACTTGCAGGGGGCGTGCAAATGGTGGAAGGCGCATGCTCTTCACGTCCAGTGTTGGGAAGGTCAGGCATCGCAACCGACACAATTGGACTCTCCTTGTGGATTTGGGATTTCAAAGAACGCACAGTTCTTTGCGGTGCTTTTGCCAGCTTGAGTCTTTTCAGTTTTCTAGCGAGAGGCTGAGTGCTTCCATCCTCATGTGAAGCTGAACCACTAGCCATGAACATAGGCCAGGGCCTCAGCCGTTCCTTGCCACTCCGTGTGGTAAATGGCATATTGGCAAGTTTACGCTTCTCCTCCGACAATTTTATTTTAGGTTTTGGAGTCCTTTTTTTACTGATATTTGGTGTTTTGGTTTTGACATGCTCTGTACTATGCCATTGGGCATCGGCCTTGGCAGACGACGTTGCTGGCATTTCATCGTCTCGGCCATGACTAGTGGCAGCAGCTTCAGCACGAGGTGGAAGTGGATCTTGATCTTTCCCTAATTTTGGAACCTCAACATTTTTGTTCTCCATATTTTAATAGGCACAACTAAAAGGCACCTCAGGTAAACAATGGAGATGGATGGATTGGATACTAGTATACAATTATGGACGGGCTGCCGAG